>NC_056749.1:668927644-669022644 GCF_019279795.1 Protopterus annectens | reverse complement strand
CAAATAAATCCAAGACACAAAACCAACAGCAACCCACAAAAATTCATCAAGGAGATACACAAACAAGCAAGAAAAAGTGATGCCTTTTCTCTGCTATTCCCAATACTCCCTAGAGCATACTCTATCCATGTCTTCTGAAAGAGACACCAATCAGTGCACATCTGTTCTATAGCAGGGCTTCTTAAACTATAGGTCGCAGCCACAGATGGAGCCGCTTAACTGAATGTTGGGGGGGGGGGTCAGAAAAAATTGCAAGACTACCTTTGATGGACAGCGTACTGTCTCGAGGAAAAAAAAGCAAAGGACGATTTTAAGGGCGTTGTTCTTTAAGAACGCCCTCCCTAATAATCTCTGCACTTCATAAAGCCACCAACAGAATCTGCAGATTCCTTTCACTCTTCCCCCCCCCCCCTTTACAGGGCTCCACTGATCTACCCTTTCTACAGCCATCTGTCTTCCTGTACAACAGGTTAAAATTAAGCTGGATTCCCCTATTCCTAACAGAAGGCCCTCCTTAAGAACCTCAGATTATACCTTCAGTTCTTGCCCACTACTGCCCCAGTGCTTAGAAGACTTATCAACACAACACTGCACCAACTATATTTTTTGCTTTAGGCATCAAGGTATCTTGCCACCAGCACTTAAAACTATGTCCCAATATGTAGAGTTCAGTGCTAAACGCGAACAATACATAAAAGATAAAACCTAGTGTTCCTAATTTAACAGAGCAAGTGTTAGAAAAATGTGATCATCTTCCCTGTATGGATAACATAAAGGTCAACAACTCTGCCAGAACGTACCACTAATGATTCCATTGGTATCTGGTCTCATCTTTTATGTTTCCAGGTTCCTATTTCAACCATTCTGGACTCATTTTCTGATAAAAATATTTACACAATCTTATGTAATGTCTGCCCTTATGCATCTCCTTCGGGGGTCTCCGATATGATTTTTCACATTAAGAACAATAACATATGCCAAATAGCAAATAATTATTATAATGATTTATGCTTGGCATAGGACAATACATTAAATTGCTCTAGATATACTGCTTATTCCTTAAGTGACATTTAAATAACTTGTCTTCTTCTTTCAGCTTTTCCCGGTTAGGGATCACCACAGCGGGCCACTTATCCGCTCAGGATTGGCAGTGGAGTTTTACGGTGTCGAGTTGCCAGCCCAGCACCCAACCTTCCACAGAAAGAAGGCACACACACACACACACACACACACACACACACACACACACACACACACACACACACACACACACACACGCCTAGGGCCAGTTTAGAGTGTCCAATCCACCTACAGCATGTCTTTGGGATGTGGTAGCACCCAGAGGAAACCCACGTGACCACAGGGAGGACATGCAGACTCCGCACAGAAAGCACCCCAGCCGAGGATCAACCTGGAGAGCTTCTTGCTGTGAGGTGGCACCACTAACCACTGCACCACAGCGGCCGCCCAAGTGACATTTAAATAACAAGCCCCACATATTGCATTTTGTCTTTTCTAACTTTAGGATTTATCCCTATTTTTGGATAAAGAAGTCAAACACTTAGCCAGAATATTCCTCAATCTCACTAGAAAACAGAAATTTGTGCGCTTCCTTGGTGGTACTAGAGGAAAGCTTTTAAGCAGAATAGCCATACCTGTTTCATATTGTTCTGCAATGCCAAAACAGACAACTGAATGGTGATATAAAACAAATGTAGAATGGCAAGCATTAAAGCACACCATCGTGGTGAAACAATTTTTTTTGTGTGCCTTTTTTTTAATGTGTTGTCCCTTCTTTTACAAGGCATGTGCTGCAACATTCCAACTGTTTGGTTAAGCATCAGGGATAACCTTCTGGCACAATATGGTCCCTTGACTCAAACATCCAATTTGTAATAACTTTGCATCCCAGAATCTCTAAATGTTTGTTGTGCCACTGGTAATATTATTTTCATAATTCTCTGACAAAACCGTATAATCATAGCTATTTTCCTAAACACCAAGTTGTTACAATTGTAAATATTTTTAGTTTAGAAAAAACAAGTAATATGGGTACTCTCCATTAGCTCAACTGCATAAGAAAAAAAAAAAAAGTTATGTACTCACCATAACGTTCCATCTGAGTGGGTAACTTCATTTGTCTGCAACTTGTGGGTATCGGATCCGAGTCGACAGCGCAGCTTTACCTAGCTAAAGATCCGAGCTCCTAGCTCCTCCTCCTACCCATAATCCCCTGCTACACATCCCCCATCCTCAGATTGAGTTTGCCTATAGGGACTCCACAAGACCCTCGAAAGAGGCCAGTAACCTACTGCCTAACAGAATGGACAATCCTCTCCTTGGTTAAGAAGCACAAAACTGGTTAGGGGGAATGGAGGGGGGGGGGTCGATTGCAGAGAAATGAAGTTACCCACTCAGATGGAACATTATGGTGAGTACATAACTTCTTTATCTAAAGTGGTTAACTTCATTTGGTCTGCAACCTGTGGGACAGAGTCCCCAGCTACCTAGAAACCTTGGGCGGCCCTCAAGGAAGAATATTCCAGAGCACCGCGGAGCCAAAGGAAGCCCTACTCCTGGAAATCATATTCAATTTATAATGGGAAATAAATGTATGAGAGGAGGACCAAGTAGCTGCTGAACATATGTCGTCTATAGGGACTCTAGACCAGAACGCTGCAGAGGTAGCTATGGATCGGGTTGAATGAGCATGGATTCCCAAAGGTACCGGTTTGTTCGAAGCTAAATAGGCTTGAATGATGCACTGTGAAATCCAGTTGGCTAATGTCACTTTGCTAATAGGCTTACCCAAAGAAGACTTGGCAAAGGACACAAACAACTGGTCAGATTTACGGTTAGTCGCTGTCCTGTGCAAATAAAAACGCAGTTGTCTATGCACATCCGATTTGTGTATTCCCCTTTGTTCTGGAAATTGGGAAAAAAAACACTGGCAGATTAATAGACTAATTAATATTCGACTCAGAGGCTACTTTAGGGAGGAAAGAAGGATTAATCCTGAGAGAAACTCGGTCCTTATGAAATATTAGATAAGGGGGTTTCATACAGAGGGCTAGAAGCTCAGACACTCTCCTGTCCGAAGTAACTCCAACCAGGAAGGCTGTTTTCAAAGATAAAAATTTCAACTGAGCCGACATGGCCGGTTCAAAAGGAGGGCCCGTCAAAGCCTGTAGGACCAGTGTTAAGTCCCATGGATGGGACCGCAGACTTAACTGGTGGTTTTAACAGAAAAGCGCCTTTTAAAAAGGTTTTGCAAATCCTGGTGGAAGCCAGTGATCCTACATCATCCCCCACATGAAAATGAGAGATGGCTGCCAACTGTACTTTAACCGTAGATGCACTGGCTCCCCGATGAAAGATATGGGACAGAAATTCAAGAATCGTCGGGATAGGGACAGTAAAAGGGTCCAATCCTCTGTCTTTGGCCCAAATGGAAAAACGTTTCCATTTACTACCGTAGATTTTTCTGGTAGAAGGTTTGTGTGCTGCTACCAGAATGGCTTTCGCTGGTGACGAGATACCTGGAGTTCTTGCTATCAGCGGAACTGGATCAACCAAGCTGTGAGCTTGAGGCCGCCCAGGTTTGGGGGGTTGTAATCCCGCAGGATGAGAAATTAGATCCGGAATGGGATCTAAGATCCAAGGAGGAACTACACTGTGAGACCGCAGGCACGGGAACCAGATCTGGCAAGGCCAGACTGGGGCTATGAGGATTATCTTGCTCCCCAACCAATGGGCTTTCTACAGGAACTTCGTCATGAGCGGAAGCAGGGGATAAGCATAAAGGAGACCGGGGGGGCCAAGCATGAACCAGAGCGTCTCTGGGGCTCTCCCCTATTGGGGGAATTAGAGCGAAACACTCGCTGCACTTAGTGTTTGATGGAGAAGCAAAAAGATCGCAGCAAGGTAGACCCCATTTGAGGAAGATCCATTTCGCTACTAACGGGTTTAGAGACCACTCGTACGGTGTAAGGATCAAGCGACTTAGCTTCTCCGCTAGGATGTTGGTCCGGCCTGGAATGTGCGTTGCTACCAGAAAGCAGTTGGTGGAGATCGCCCATTCCCAAACTCTCATGGCCTCTCGGCAAAAGGGATAAGATCTGGTTCCTCCCAGTTTGTTGACGTACCAGACTACAGCCATGTTGTCTGACTGAATTGCAATAGTTCCCGGAGGAAGAAGGTCTTGTAGGGCTTGCAACGCCAAAAGCACCGCCCTCATCTCCAGGACATTGATATGCAGAATGGTCTCTGAGGAAGCCCACGTGCCTTGGACGGTTCTGCCCATAGCATGCCCCCCCACCAGAGGCAAGAAGCATCCGTGGTCAACGTGGCTTGGGGCTGAGGCATGACGAACGGTCTCCCCTCTTGCAGCTCCTGAGAGTGTAGCCATCAGAGAAGGGAGTCCTTGCAAACCCTGCTCAAGGGAATCGGGGTGTTCAAGGGGTGCAGCAAAAGTGACCATTGGACCTGAAGAGTCCATTGAAGGATTCTTATGTGCAGCCGCGCAAAGGGCGACAGACCGATGGCTGCCGCCATGGAGCACAAAGCGCTCAGGACTAATTCCGCAGGTGGGGCTGGGGACTGGAGAATTGCCAAAACATGAAGAGAAACTGCGCAACCTGTCTGTTGTTAGAAAGGCCATGGAATGGCGTGTATCTATCTTGGCCCCTATAAATTCCAGAACCTGCACAGGATAAAGGAATGATTTTTGAAGGTTTACAGTAATACCTAGATGCTGAGTAAAAGCCAGGGTATAATCCCTGGCCAAGCAGAGCTGATGCCTGGTGGAGGCATTGAGGAGCCAGTCGTCCAGGTATGGAAAGACCCGAATGCCCTGAAGTCTCAGGTGGGCTGCGACCACTGCCATGACCTTGAACACCCTGGGGGCTGAGGTGAGGCCGAATGGAAGAGCCCTGAACTGAAAGTGACTGGCTCCCAGCCAACCTCCTGGATCGTCTGTCCATCAGAATGTGGTAGTACGCATCCTTGAGGTCTATGGAGCACATCCAGTCTTTCTCCTGTAGGAAGGGGAGAATAGACTGCAGAGTGACCATCCAGAATTTCTCTTTCGGAATGAACAGGTTTAGAGAGGAGAGGTCTAGTATAGGCCTCAGTTCCCCCATTTTCTTTGGCAATAAAAAGACCCTGGAGTAATTTCCCAATCCGGACTGGCCTGGGGGGGGGGGGGGATGTGCTGGATGACTCTTTTTTTTCTAATAGCTTCGAAATTTCCGAAGCTGCCGCCTCCCTTTGATCGGGTGGGACATCGGGGAGGAGTTTCATAGGAGGGGGAAGACTCAGAAAAGGAATGGAATAACCTCTGGATATAATTCAGAGCACCCACGGGTCCATAGTAATAGACTCCCAAGTTTGGAGGTGCTCCGACAGACGCCCCCCGACTGCCTCCAGAGAGGTACAGCCGGGTAAACCCTCAGGGCTGTTGCGTGAGCCTCTCAGAGAAAGGTTCTTGGGACCAGAGATTCCTCGGCTCCCCTCTGCCTCTGGGCCAGCGTCCACCTTGTCCTCCTCTGCCTCTAAAGGACGAGGGATCTGAAGCGGGACGGGACTGCTGTGATTTCCGGAATCACATCTTCTTTTGTCCCCTCTGGTTCCTCGAGAAGGACCGTTGGGGATTAGAGAAGCAGATCCAGACGGCAGACAGCGTCTTCCCGTCCTTCTCGCTTTGGACCAGCATGTCGCGGACGGTCTTGCCAAAGAGCGTAGAACCGTCAAAGGACGCGTTAGCGAAGGACGCCTTAAAGGGTTCCGCAAAATCGCAAAGGCAGAGCCAGGCATGTCACCGCAGAGCGATGCCTGCTCCGCTGGCTCTAGCAGTTCCCTCCGTGGCATGGGAGAGTAGCCGCATAGATGTGTTAGTAATAGATTTCAGAGTGGCCATGCGAGTCGAGAAGGTGCGTTTGTCCTCGGCCGCCATGGACTCCGGGGGGGGGCTCCAGCGTATTCCTTAATCAAGTCTCGCTGGAGTCTGATACAGTGTGCCATATAGTTCAGCGCCCTCACAGAGAAGGTAGCTGAAGCAAACATCCGCTTTCCAATGCGGTTCAATGTCCGAGATTCCTTATCTGGAGGGTGGACCAAGGAACTCTCCTGCGCTAGTTCCTTCTTGGTGGCAGCCACCACCACCATGGCATCCGCTGGAGAATCTTTAGACCAAGCCAGCCTATCAAAAGGGGGCTAAGTATCTTGTCTGGCCTTCTGGGAATTGGCTCCACGGTGTCCGTCTCCTTCCAAGCCCTGGTGGTAATTAAGTCCACCAGGGGATCAGCCGGGGGGGGGACGACACCCAAGAAGTAGATGGGCCTGCATCGAATGCATCCAGAAACACAGACTCATCCGAGGAAGGTTTTTGGGCAGACCACCCTCCTCTGATTCGCAGCACTTCCATGATGTCTCCAAAGGAGACATCCTCAGGGGGCGACCTTGGGGAACCTCCCCCTTCTTCCAAATGTGTCCTCTGTGAGGGACTCAGGAGAGTCCAGGTGCCTCCTTTTGCACTTCTGTTTGTGAGGAACCTCCTCGGTGGGGCTATCCGAGGAGGGCTCACCGACAGGGTCTTGTTCCTCCAAGGGAACCAACTGGAGCGCCGACGCAGGCTGTCCCTGTGGCCGGATGATGGAGGACAGGCCCAAATGCGCAAGAGTGACGGATGGATCCGCAGCCCAGACCGGGGATCTGGAAGTCCGACACCACCCTCCCCGCTACATCAAATGCCAAGGGCGAACCGCTCTCCCCTGGCTCAGAGAGCAGCCCCCTCGGCGCCGCTGCAGGGATCTGCGTCAGAGCCGAAGCGGTCGGACCCAAGAGGGAAGTGTGCTCCGACCTAAACAGCACCGAAGACACAGTTCCCCCCACGGATCCGGCGCTCAGCTCTCGGCCCCAAGAGCTAGGATCCGACAAGCTCGAGGGCATAGTCAGTGTCGAAGTAACCAAGACTGTCGGCGCAGACTGATCCCCGGGTCCGAAATGGCACAGATCCGAAGACTCCAAAACCCGATACCGGGTCGGAGAAAGAGTGATCGGGGTAAAGAAAGGGGCCGAGCTCCCCCCCAGAGGGGGGGGGAGCTTGGTGCACCCCCATCTGTATTTGAGCCTGCAGGCAACGACGCATCATCTGGTCCAAATCAGCATCGGTCAGGCTTCTGGTGGATCTGGAGGAGGTCGCCGAGGCGGGCCTGGAGGGCCACTTCGAGGGAAACTGGTACTCCTCTTCTAGCTCTGGGGAAAAGCAAGGAGAACGGAGCCGAGAATGAGGAGAACCAGAGACCCTCTTAGCAGGACTAGCTACCTTAGCTGGCAGGGCTGAGGGATGAGACTCAGCCCGCCTTTCATGCCTATGCCGGTCCTCATCTCTCCTCTCCTCTTTAGAAGAGGAAGAAGAGTCCCGCTCACCCTGAGAAACAGAGGGAGTTTGAGTCCCCAACAAGGGAGGGGGATCGGAAGGTATGGAAGCCGCAACTGCGACCGGTACCTTAGAGGGAGAGGAGGAAGAAGAATCAGTGGGCAACAATCCCACCAGGATTAGCTTGTTCCTCCTATCCCTGATAGCCCGGGAGTTGAAAGCTGCACAGACCTGGCAGCTGGTGGATAAATCGGCCATCCCCAGCCAAATAACGCACTGAGTGTGGCCATCGGCTGGGGACAGCTTATGACCACACTCAGTGCATTTAGAAAAAATGTCTTTAGGCCCTTCAGCCATCACACTACACACACACACACACACACACACACACACACACACACACACACACACTAGGGGGAGGGTTGAAAAACAAATTTGAAGAAAAATTACCTCAAAAATATTAAATTAAGTATACTAGTCAGTAAAGGGGGCTAAACCATACACACACAACACAGAAATTCCTGAAGAAAAACAATTTAGAAATCTCTCACCCACGCCAAGAGCTCGTACCTAGAAGCTGCTATAAGCCGCTGCATACTAGATCGGAGGATGGGGGATGTGTAGCAGGGGATTGTGGGGGGAGGAGCTAGAAGCTCGGATCTTTAGCTAGGTAAAGCTGCCGGCTCGGATCCGAGGACAGATCCGATACCCACAGGTTGCAGACCAAATGAAGTTAACCACTTCAGATCAAATATTAAGGGGAAAGTCCAATGTGCGAGACACAAAATGAATCCCTGTCTTGACAGAAGGGTATAAAAGCAACACTGTACTAGTATTAAATTTGGCTCTTCCACATAAAAGTATATACAGATTACGGTTTCGGTTTTAATGGTTCTCAACCAAAATGATACTAAGATCATTTCCTTTTAGAAACTACCACTTGCACATTTCTATTCAGCCCCCACGAGCCAAAGCCCCAGACAGCAGTTAATATTATAATACTAAATTATATCATTTATTTTCTCTTTGGTGCTTCTCCTCCATACTAACTGCTTCCTCCACTGGAGCCATCAAGCAGTCTGCATGCAGAGGTACTGCGGAAGATGAGCAGCACTGGGCTTTATCAGTGCTATGCGAGCAAAACAGCTAGAGTAGCAGTGTGAGGACTGATTGACAAGGTATTACTAAAGGAGAATGGAGAACTGAGGGAGCTGCACAAACATTTGCCAGCCAAAAGCGCTGCAATGGCAGCCACCTACACCAGGTTCACTGACCTGATGAATACAAGTTGCTCGAGGAGACTGGAAAGTAAGCAGGGGTGGAGAGCTTAATGGTCAGAGTATGAACTGGAAGAACTGGGTGGCTGGGTCTGTGGTTTACTGAGGCAACCTGCAAATGCTAGGGCAGTTGCCAGCAAGACCAAGTAGCCTGCCAGTCAGTGACTGTCCCTGTTGGTAAACAATGAGGTCTTGAACACAGCAGTCCTAAGTAGGTATCAGCTGAGTCAAGGGGCATTCATTCAGAAGTGGCAGTTACAGGTGTAGCGTGGTGAGCAATATATCAGCTGCAAGTCGTGGTTTGGCACTATTTGGCAAATTCATACTCCACCCAACCACACACACTTTCTTCAGGGATTGCTGGAGGAGCTACTGACTAGCATCTGAGGTGAGAAGCTGGTTTGAAAGTTTTGTTATATTTCAGTTGGAAGTCTTGCTCCCCCCCCCCCCAACCTTCTGTCCTCCTCCTCATTACTGCAGCTCAAGAGTGCAGCTGTTAAACTTACTTGCACTGCAGATTGTATTTTCTTGTTTATCAGATTAGATTTTTTCACTGTTTTATAAATACTGCCAACATTAGTAAGTGTAGCTGTTGTGCTGTATTTTGTGAGAGAGAGAGAGAGAGAGAGAGAGACACACACACACACAGAGAAAGTCTTTTAGCTTCCAGACAATTGTTATTTTATCGATTTTAAGTTCCTTTTTCTCAGTGGCATATTAATGGACAATTCTAAATGTTACTTAGAAGTGGACCACTAAAGGTTTTCTTCAGTCATCAAATTATTAAAAAATATTTGTACTCTTAGTACTTTAACATTTTAAATACAAGAAAAGACTAGATATAAATACTGGTTGAGTTTGTGAAGTCTAGATTGGTACTTCCAAGTGCAGAGCTGTCAAAAGGTAGTGCACCTGTGGAGCATCTTAATTCTTTATCACATTAGGAAACTGAAAACAAATGCAAACAATCATCCTTTACTACACAATGCATCTGGTCACACAGATGCAGAAGACAAAAAGTCACTAACATCTGTTGCATCTGTGTGACCAACTGTTTAAGTCTTAATCTTCTACACATGTGGAATTTGAATTCCAGAAGATGTATGGATTGTCAATCACAACAGAGAAGTGATAGATAGGTAGGTAGGTGTGTGCGCGCGTGGAGATCCCATGTCATGAAAAGTGGGTCGTATGAATTTCAGGGCAGTTAGAAAAGATTGAGTGTAATATTCTCAAAGGTTTTAGGTTACTGTTCATGCATCCAAGCAGTAGATGTCACCATGTGAGCAGTGTACAAATCACAACGGAAAACACATTGAAGCTTTGCTGTTCTGTTTTTATATCCTACAATGTGTTCTTATTTGTGTCACTGGGCTGAACTTCTGTAGTTGTCAGACATGAAACAGTTGCCAGATAAGTGGTTTTAATGTACTTTGTCATCTGACTGAAGTCATTTTTAAAATGCGGTTTAAAATAGTTTTGCCACTGAGACTTAGTATACACGATAATTGTTCACAAGCAGATTAGAAACATTTAGATGTGTATACTGACCGATAATGGTGGACTGTAATGACAGACGTTTGAGTGGATTATGGTTGAAAATTTCTTAACTGTGCAGTTTTATCATCATTGGTTCATGTTTTTTTTCATTGCTTACTGGAAAAATGTTCAAAACAAAAAATTTGAAACCCTCTCTAACAAGTAGTACTGTATTAAGAATTTAATTATATTTTTTAATACATTGAGAAAGGTGAATCAAATAACTTTTTCATGGTCCTAAAAATCATCTGTGCAAGGGGCCTATGATTTGAAAACAATCCAAAGGTAAACGTATTCTGCCACTGGCCAGATGCATTTTCTTTGAATGTAGGTTTCAATGCAGTTTCAATGAATGTGAGTTTCAAAAGGCAGAGAAGGTTTAATGCCAAGTCTGTTTTCATTATTAGACTGTATTGCTTTGTTTAGCAAATGTCTCAGTGTGTGTATTATAAAATTTGAAATAAAAGTTTTAAATTAAATCCATGCGTCAGTAATCATTGTAGAAGTAAAGCAAAAAAACAGCATGCACAGAGTTTTGAACAGTGTTTGTGGCAACTGGGCAGAAATGGAGAAATAGCCAAGTAATGGGACAATGGAATGGCTGCATGGGGAGGGGATACCAAAATTACACTCATTTTGCTTTTGCATACATGTCCAGAATTCAATTTTTAAAATGAAGCATGCAAACATTTACATTTCCAAAACTTAAGCTAGTATTTGAGAACTTATATTTTTGAACAAAAAGTTTTGTTTATTACGGATAAGTGGCTAAATGTAGACAAAAGCGATAAAAACACAGACGACAATGTGGCACAGTCTTTGCTACTGTACTACTTAAAGTGGCACCTAAAAATCAACAAGAAAATTTGAAATCATTATTGTAATATGGATTTACTTATAAATACTCATGATTGTGTGGAGCAACCTCTTCCTAGCCAAAGCCTCATTACAAATTAAGCAGATCAGAAAACTATCCAAACTAAAACGACACCTTGACACCAAGCATGCAGCCCACTGCAATAAACCAAGGAATATTTTGAACAACTATTCAAGTCTTCAAATAAAGAACAACAATATTTTCATTACTTTGTTACTGTGAATGAAAACTATTTACTTGCATCTCATGAAGATTTAATTGCAAAATCTAAACAGCCCTACATGATAGGAGAATATCAAGTATTACCTCCAGCTATTAAAGTCAGAAATAGTTCATGGGAAAAAGTATGGAGATGAGATTCATAAAATTCCTTTCTCGAAGGATACGGTTTCCAAAAGAATTTCTGAAATTAGTAATGACCAATTCCAGCAACTTATTACCAGGCTTAAAGACAGCCCAAACTTTGCAATTTAGTTGGATGAAACAACTGTTATCACTAACATGGCACAGTCATCAGACTAAAATATAATATGTTTATAGAGCAAGCATATATGAATTATTGTTGTCACTCTTTGGAAGGGCACACAAAAGGGGAAGACATACAGATGGTGCTGGAAGTCGGTGGCAATACACATCACTTTTACTCATCGCATGATAAATCAGGTGGTGCTCATAGCGAAAAAATAATCACCACAGTTAGATGTTGTACTTCCTGATGCTATCAAAATCATTAACTTCATTAAAAGTCAGGCCCTTAACAGTAGTTTTCAAACCTTTGCAAAGACATTGACTGTATTACAAAAACTTATTACTACATGCAGAGGATGGCTCTTAAGAGGGCGAAGTTTAAACATATTACTGCAACTGAAAGATTAAGTGGTTACATTTTTGACCGAGTAGAAATCAGATTTGGTTGATTTTTGTTTTTTTTTCACAATGACTTATGGCTTTGAAAACTGTGTTGTCGGATATTTTTGAAAAAACTCGATTTAAACTTGTCACTTCAAGGAAGAGTACAACGTTTATGTTAAAAGATAAAACAAACTTTTATTAAAAAAATAACATATGGAAGAAAAAGGTGGAGAATGGTTCTTTAGAAATGTTTACAGATTTTTTTAATTGAAAATAACCTTCCCAGAGTTTTAATTGTAAAAGTTACTACTGATCATTTGAAGTGTCTGGAGACACAATTTCAGAAATACTTCCCTTCAAATTTTGATTCTCAAAAACAGATCTGGGAACAGAAACCATATGCAACTGAAATGAAAAAAACATCAGTTATCTGCATTAAAAGCTCAAGAAGAATTTGCCACGTTATCAAGTGACACAGGTTTACAACTTGAGTTTCACAAAAAAATAGTTAAATGAATTTTGGCTCGAGATTAGGACAGAATTTCTGAAATGGCCCTAAACATAATTCTGCCATTTTGTACTACATATTTATGCAAAGTGACGTTTTCAACATTGAAGATAACTCAAAATACCGAGCATCTCTGAAAAACCTTGAAGATGGCCTCCATTCTGCACTATCAAATATTCAGCCAAGATTTAATTCTTTATGTAGGAATAAAAACCTTGAAGATGGCCTCCATTCTGCACTATCAAATATTCAGCCAAGATTTAATTCTTTATGTAGGAATAAATAAGCAAATCCATCTCATTGGTATGCAAATTTGCTTTTGTCTTTAACAAATGGTAGTACGTCGTAAAATTGTATGTATTCCAAAGAATTCTATTTGATTTATTCAAAACCAATGCATCATTAAAATGTATTATTTGTATAACTATTATATCCAGGGTCAAACAAAATTTTATCTTGCAAAAATCTGTTCACTAGTAGAAAGTTTAAGTAGCTGTGAGGTAAAAAATACTGCAAAGTAAGGGGGTAGCAATATGCTCTCCCTGTGGGGCCCTTTTTGCTAATATCACAATGATTATGTGGGAAAAGTAGATTTCTGTTTAATAGTAGTTTCAGGACTTCATGCACACTATTTAACAGATACCCAGATTACATCTTTGTTGTATGGGAATAAAGATAAGAGAACATTGTTTAATTCTACAACTGATTTTTTACAATTTACCCATGAAATTAATGATATCAGTATAGCATACTTAGATACATGGTTAAGTAAGAATTTGTCATTTTACATCTCGTATTTTTAAAAAAATTCACCAACTCTACCACCTCCCTTCACTATACAAGTGCTCAGCCCACTACACAGAAAAAGGCAGTGGTAAAAAGGCAGTTCGTGAAAGCTGCTTGAATGATCACACTTGAAGAATTTGGGGATGAATGCCTACATCTTAAGAAAATGTTTTCTACTAGAGGGTATCCTGGTTATTTTATAGATGACCTGATGTACAAGGTCTTTGATAAAAAAAGAGTGGCCATTGTACTCTCAGTTTACATTCCCACTGTGATAATAAATATTCTCGACACAGGAAGGCAGCCCTATTAATGATGGAAGTTTAAATACAAACAGCAACCACGATGGTTATAGGAATACCTTCACTGCCATGTATAGCACTGACAGTAAATTCATAAAGATGGGGTTTTGAAAATAATATGTCCATATTTAAAGAGGATAGATATTGCATCTAAGATTAGTGAGAAACCAACTGTGGTTTATAAAGGAGGTAAAAGCTTAAATATTCTGGATGATTTTTCAAAGGTAACCAATAACATTAAAAGGGCATATATGGGGAAATATGGAAGATGCTCACATTGCAAACATATTTTGAGGGTGAATATTTTGTACTTATTTGACATTTGTTAACTGGGTTGGTCCAACTGAGCTCGAGCCCATTTTCGTTGGAGACCTGGGAAAAGCTTCAAATACTTATACAATTATATAAAAAATGAGCAAAGTACAAAATATTCAAAGTAAAAAAATAAATGAATAAACAAAGATACAAAGTAAAACAGCGACGAGATAACAATTTACAAGACTGAGGCATAGACTACTTATGTTAGAAACAATAACAAGAAGTATCATTATACATATCTATATTACATAAGAAATAGGGATAGAGCTGTTTTAAGCTTCAAATCATTATGGAAGTGTTTGCAGGCACAAGGAGCAGAGGTAAGGGATTGTGTGGGGTCATGACAAGGGCATAGCCATGATTTAGCTAGAGAATTTTTTAGTTCATTTTTGAAACTATTGGAGTGTGTAATACATCTTATGATGAGTGGGAGTTTGTTCCAAATACAAATTAATGAATATCTGTATAACAATTTACCAATAGTTTGCTTGGGTTTGTACATTTGTAGAAGTTTGTCTGCAAGTCACTGAAGGTTCTTTAGTGTCAAGCAGCAGTGAGAGGTACGTGGTAGGTAACAGCGTATATGTGCTGCATCTTTAAAAAACATATCAAGGACTGAACGTGCACGTGCAAGTAGCAGGCACGTGCTATACACAGTGCCACTTTGAGAGTGCAGCCAGAGAGGAAGCATGTATGAATGCAATAGCAAGTTTGTATATAAAAGTTATCCAAGTTAAACTCCATAAGGTTCTATCATGATGTGTTTGTACACAATAAAGCTGCTTGAACAAAACCCACGAAGACTCTTCTATTGTATCCTAACTAGACAAGCAACACTGTGTCAGAACCAGGATTCCAGAGATTGACATTTGGAGCCACAAGGTGCAGAGATGAGAGTAAAGGTAAACTAAGGGAAAAAAAAAAGAACCAAAGGTAATGAAAACTTCAATGAACAGCTATTACAAGGCCAGAAACCGCATTATTAAACAAACGGGAGGCACAAAAAGTTTTATTAACTAAGTGAAATGTTTAAGATTAAGATATCTGATGAAACAATCAGAAAAGCAAAAAAGTATGTTTAAAGCAAAACTAGTGTATTTGAGTCAAAAAGGGCATGTTTAGAGTAAAACAAGCACAAGAAAAGTACAACAGGCATGGAGAGAGATTAAACGAACAAATGAATACAAGGGTAGAAAGGGCACATTAAGCGTAAAAGCAAGGTGACTGCATGTTTTTTGGCAAAGTGCTGTGTTCTGGCATAAGTATGACTTTATTGTATCAAGGGCAGAACTAGAGTTATTTGAAGCATCTCAAAGTGTTAAAGTGCTTACAGTATGTGCTTATAACTATGCATGCATTCTGAAGAGTTTATACGTGTGCAAAGTGCAACTATTTCGAAGTACAGTCAAAGTATAGCCACTTTCAAAGTGTTTCTTGGACTGGGTGTGCCTATTTGCAAAGTGTCGCCATTACAGAGTGACTCTTGCAATTATCTAGCAAGGTACCACCATTTTGGGGAAAGTTTAGTGAGCTGTGTACTGTTATTCACAAAGTGCAATTACTTCAAAATGTTTCCGACTCGGAGCTTCTTTTGCCCAATTCATTCGCATCATGCAGTTACTTGAACAGTTTCTTAAAATGACAAATTACTTTAGCAGTACAGTAATTTCAGGAGTATTACAGTGCCAGAGAGACTTCTTTCGCAAAGTGCAGTTATTCAGAGGCTGCTTGTGCTACTGGGCAAAGTTACCAATACTGGCATAAATTTCTGTCATGTGTATGTGTGCGTATTCATGCACATCTGCAAAACCCTTCACTGGTATGTGTTAATATGGCAGACAGAGTTTCGAAAGCCCTTGCCACTTGTATTTGATCAGAATACTGCAGAGAACTGGAGAATATCTGAGCAAGAGTATATTTTTATACAAGCAGCTTATTCAGACAAAAATGCATGCACCAGGGCATTCATTCTGCTAAACCTAGCTGGGTCAGAGGCCAGTGAAAGAGAGCATTAATTTGTGTTTGCACAGCATTATGAGGGAGAAGGTGAAAATAGTCATAATGTGGCACAAGCTGAGTCAAGGGAAGACCACAACATGTTTGAAGTGCAAATTCAGGGAAGTGTGCAACCCCCAGACAAATATTACATTAAAGAGGAATTTGTTTTACATAAGAGATCAGAAGCCATGGAAAACTTCTGTAGCTTATATAACTGACCTGAGAAACAAAGCTAGTGTGTGTCAGTTTGGCGACTTAAAAAATATGAGTTAATAAAAAAGACAGACTTGTGTGAGGTATTAATAGTCTTGCTGTGAGAAAACATTAAATCACTGTCACAAAGCAAAAGCTAAGTAAAGCCTTAGAGATTTGTCAAATCCATGAAGTTTACAGAAAAACACAAGTATTCTTGGAAGTGGCAAGAGCACGGTTTCATCAGGCTCCAAAGCAAATGCAGACAGCATGCAATATACATGGCAGCCATAGCCCCTGATGGTTCACCAGGGAAACTACTTAGTTTTCCAGCAAGTTCTAAGAAAGGATCAAGCTCAGTGCAGTACAAGCAGGAATCAGCAAAACTAAAGTCCAGCTTTACTGTTAACAGTCACAACTGTGGTGCCAACCATGAGTCAAAGACATATAAATGCTTAGCATTTGGTCAGCAATGTCACAAGTGTAAAAAATTGAACCATTTTCAAAAATTCTGCAAATCAAGTAAACCCCACACAGTTGTAAAGGGTCATTAAAATCAGCAAACAGATCAAGTAGAGTTGCAGCAGTCTACTTTCTATGTAGAAGGTGCATCAGTAATTGGTGAAAGAGCTGATGCAGTGAATTTGTTGGCAAACAGTGAAGTGTTTTGTACTGTCCAGATCAATTGTAAATCTGTCTAGCTCAAGGTAGACACTGGTTCAAAATGTAATGTTATGTTGTATCAGCAAATACATTTGCTAAAGTGAGAACTAATGGGCAACTCAATGTGGCCAGTAGTGCGAAACTTGTTGCTTATGGAGATGAGGAAATTCAAACCAAAGGCTCAGTAATGCTTTCATGTTATTTGGCTAAGAACTGTTACAGCTTGTTATTTTATGTAAATCGAAGAACTGTGCAGTCATTATTGGGTCTCAGAGACAGTCTGAGAATGAGTCTGCTTTTTACCAAAGAAGTTCAGCATATAAGTGCATATCCTACTTCCAATTTTTCTGAAGCCATTTTCTCAGAGTATGCTGATGTTTTCGATGACAAGTTGTGCAAAACTTCCAGTTGTGCATTTCATGAAGTTAGACCCAGAGGTCACTCCCATAGTCAGTCCAGCAAGAAGAGTTCCAATATCTATGCAGGATAAAATCAAAGCTCAGCTGGATAAAATAGTACAGCAAGATGTAATTTGTCCAGTTACAGAACCAAAAGAATGGGTGTCGGTACATGGTAGTAGCTCACAAAAAAGGCTCAAACAAAATCAGAATATGTATTGACCCAAGAGATCTGAACAAAGCATTGAAAAGATATCATCCAATGACTACTCGAAGATAACTGCAGTTCTGATACAGAATGCCACTTCCTGTTTTGGATGCAAAAAGCTAATTTTGGCAAGTGATGCTTGATGGCAAATCTTTCGGTACCTCATTTTTCAGATACAGATTCGGATGCTATTTGGAATAAATTCTGCAAGTGAAGTCGTCCAGCGTGTAAACGGGCAATTTTTTCAGGTTACCCTTGTGCTATAATAGTAGATGATTTATTGGTTGGAGGCAGTGGTGAAGCATTGCATGACAGAAACCTAGAGAGAGAGTTCTAGACAGAGCACGTGACGTGAACTTAAAGCTCAATCCTCTGAAGTGTAAATTCAGACTACCAGAAGTCACATATGTAGGTCATTTGTTTACCAGCACTGGCTTGAGACCAGACCAGACCAGGCAAGCAGCTATTCTTGACACATCAGCACCAGATAGTATTCAAGCTCTACAGCATTTCCTAGGCATGGTCAATTATTTAGACAAGGTTATACCAGACTTCAGTGAGATGACAGCACCTTTAAGAGAGTAAATGTGCAAAAATGTTACATGGTTTTGGTTAGAACAGCACCGGAAAGCATTTGAAGATCTTAAGCAAAAATTGCCATCCTACCTACATTAAGATACTATGAGGTCAACAAACCAGTAACTCTTTCCTGTGATGCTTCAAAATTTAGTATTAGGACAGTTATTCTTCAGGAAGGCAGACCAGTAGCTTGTGCATCTAGAACACTTACCCAAGCTGAAATGCAGTATGCTAAGACTGACAAAGAACTTTTGGCAATAGTATTTAAAATGTTCCAAGTTTCATGATATCTATGGTCGAGCTATTCAGATTGAAACTGATCACCAACTTCGTTACTATCCTAAAAGAAGCCTATGCATTCAGTTCCAACAAGATTACAAAGAATGATGCTCAAATTGCAAAAGTACAACTTTAAAATGGTCTACACAAAAGGCAAACTTCTTTATCTGGCTGATACCTTATCCAGATCATCCAGAAGTAAAACCGAACAGCTTGATGCAGAGAATTTTAACCGAAGTGACGGCAGTGCAGAATTTCTCTACCACTATACTTTATGAGCTCAGCGATCAAACAGAGTGATCCAATTTTGCAAAAGTTCAACCACTATATCAATGTTAGATGGCTGTCAAAGGAATCTAGTGTACCACCTGAAGTGCAAACCTATTTTCCTTACAGAAATGAGAGGTTGATGGAATATGGCACTACTATTTTCAAAGGTCCTAGAATTGTTCCTGCTTCCTTACAACATAAATATATCCAGATCTTGAATCATGGTCACCCAGATTCCGAATCGAAGAGAATGTCGAGAGATCTAGTATTTTGGCCTTCATTACTGAAAGACATCGATAAAGTACTTTCTTCTTGTTCAGTATGGTACAGTACTAAACTGCATTTGCAGAGAGAACCACATCAGCAAAGTCAAGTTCTTGAACTACCTTGGTCAACAGCAGCCACTGATATCTTCGAGTGGAACAATCAGCATTACTTAATACTGGTAAGTCTCTTAATCAAACTGGTTTGAGACAGATCTACTACCTAATCTAACATCCACTAATGTTATTAATAAATTGAAATGTCATTTCTCAGTCCATGGTAGTCCACACACACTTATTTCTGACAATGGTACTTCATTTACTAGTCCGGTATTTCAGAAATTTGCAAGAGAATGCAACTTTGCACATGTTACTAGCAGTCCTGAATATCCAGTCAAATGGACTAGCTGAACGTGCACGGAAGAGTGAAAAGCAATTACTTGAAAGGTCAAAACATGACAATACAGATGTCTTTTTGAGTTTACTTAATCTCAGAAACACACCTAGTGACAATATACTTGCCTCGCTTGCTCAAAGACTTCTACCCAAGCAAACCAGAACAACTCTACCTAGTTCTAGTTTACGGAGGCCTAAAACTAAGAACAACAAAACCATCAATGCCCAATTATTCAAGAAGCGTTCTATATACAAAGTCCAGTTATGATAAAAATCAAGCAGATTTCTTCGTCCATTAAAAGGAGGTGAGACAGTAAGGCTACAAAGAGCGAAAGGTTTCAACAGGATTGGTCAAATTACAGGTATAAGTACTGAGCCGAGCTCCTACTTCGTAGAAACTGAGGGTGTGGCATACAGGAGAACTCTCAGTCTTCTTCCTGTACCAGAATAGTTATCGCAGCATTGGTCCTGTAATACAAACTCTACATATCAGAGCAAGTCAGACATTGCTCCTGTCCCAGAACGTGCCTTAACCTCTACTTCCATTCCTGAAGTTGTCAGACATTGTTCCTGTCCCAGAACGTGCCTTAACCTCTACTTCCACTCCTGAAGTTGTTCCAGATATTTCCATGGTTGAACATTCAGCAGAGACCGTTCCATTTGGTAAATCTAATTCTCAGTTTTATGTCACATGATTTGGTCATATTTCCAGACCTAGTGTGAAATACACAGTGACATGGACATAACTGTATATATGTACCTAGTTCTGTACAATTGCTTGACAGTGTATTGTTTGCATGCCGAATGAGATTCATACCACTGCATGATCAATTTCACAAAGAGGGAGGATGTAGAACAGAGTGTATGTGTTACATCTTTAAGAAGCATATCAAGGACTGAACACGCACATGTTAAGTAGCAGGCACATGCTACACCCAGTGCCATTTTGAGAGTGCAGCCAGAGGGCGAGCATGTATGAATGCAATAGCTAGTTTGCATACAAGTTACCCAAGTTAAAGTCTGTAAGCTTCTATCGTTGTGTGTTTGTACGTAATAAAGATGTTTGAATTGAACCCACAAAGACTAGTCTATTGTATCCTGACTAAATGTGTGACAGTAGGTTTGCAGCAAATTTAGAAAGTTTATTGTTTATCTTATATCAGATGAGCACCCTGGCTTGAACGAAAATTTGGAATATAAAATGTTTATTACAGCTTAAAGTTTTAGGAATATACTTTTATATTGTGATTTTATACACAAATTTAAATGTTTACTTTTTTTTTTTTTGCATACACACATGCATACATTTTCATATTTTAACTGGTTTCCCTTTAAATGCCTGAGGAGGGAAGTGATGGAATCAGGGAGTATTAAACATATAGTTCACTTTGAAGAGAGAAATGATGTAATTTGGAAATATTAGACATGTGGCTCAGTTTAAAATTTCTTATTGGTTAGTTAAATTCATGTTTGTGCACCAAATTTTGTTTAAATGTTTGGGTTTTATTTTGAATCATTTTCCTGAAGAAGTTCTGTAAGTAATAAAACTGGGACAAAAGCGCTAAATCTTAAGTCCATTATTTCACTTTATTTGGTTGTTACAGTCTTGGTCGCTTTGCCACAGGTTTTTGTGAACAGAAGTTTTTTTTAATTTTACCTTTTGTTTGGGTGGTTTTGAGTTTATTGTATGCCTGTTTGAGCTTAATATTTACGGAAAATTGAAGGTTTGCAAGGACTGGAGCAACATAGGAGAAGGCTTGGAAGTAGATAAGCTTGAACCATGGAGAGTCTAGAGTCAGGATTTTTCTTCCTGAAAAAGGAGGCCCAGTTTTTTTTTTTTTTTTTTTTTAATGGATTATTGGACATGGAGATCGAATTTCAATTGATCATCCATTATCATTCCAAATAGCTGTGTGTGAGATTCTACATTACTGATAGTTTTATTTAAGGATGACATGGTAAAGGTGGGTTTGAGATGCGACAGTAATTTTGAGAGAAAGTCTTGTCTTTTTAGGATTTAAAATAAGCCGATTTTCAGTAAGCCATCTTTCTACACAGAGAAAAAGAGTTTTGGGTAATAGTGTGAAGTTGAGAGATACTTTCAGAAGATAGAGTGTAGAATCATCCACATACTGAATAAGAGAGGAGTGACAGCAAGATGTATACAGGTCATTAATGAAGATGTTGAAAAGAAGGGGTGCCAGGATGGAGCCCTGGGGAACACCTGTGTGGATGGGTAGGAAGGGGAAGCAGAAGAACTCCCACCAGACAGACTGCAGTCAGAGAGAGATGAAGAACCATTCAAGAGTGGAAGCTGAGAGATTTAGGTTGGCTAATTTAGTTAGGAGCCTAGAATGGGATACCGTACTGAAGGCTTTTGAAAGGTCTAGGAATAGACATGACACAAAAGTTTGTCATGGGCTTCAGCTACTGTAGGAGTGAAACATAAAAGGGCTGTAGCAGTACTATAGTTCAGATGAAAACCCTGTTGGGTAGGTGTAAGAATGTTTTCTTGGATAAGAAATTTGAGCAGCTGTGTGTGAATACATTTTGAGGATTTAAGAGAATAGCTTCTTTTGGCTTTTCCCGGTTAGGGGTCGCCACAGTGGAACTCCGGTCCGCTAATGATTGGTAGTTGATTTTTTATGTGCCAAGTTACCAGCCCTGAAGCACAACCATCAACGTAGGTACACCCATTCACGCATGTCTTCACGCAGAAGACGCTCTGAGAATCGAACTGGACAGCATCTTACTGTAAGGCGACAACGCTACCACAGCACCACCACTGTGGGTACTAGGTCTAAAATTAGATGGGTCAGTGGAGTTGCCTCCTTTGTGTAGGGGTACTGCCTAGAACGATTTCCTAACATCAGGAACAGTGGCTTCATGAATAGACTTATTGGTAGGTACAGAAACTAGATAAGCTACAGAGTCAGCTGCAAGTTTGAGAAAGACCGGGGTAGATTATCAGAAGGAGAACAAGGTTTTAGCTTGTGAAGGAGAGATTTTATATAAGAGGTGGGGATGGGTTTGAGAGAGAAAAGGGTTTGGTTACAGATAGTGGAGTGGGAGCTTTGGTCTAAGTTTGTCAGTTTATGGATAATACCTATGAAGTAGTGGCTGAAGGGGGAGGCAGTGTATTAATTCATACATATACAACATACATATATATATATATATATATATATATATATATATATATATATATATATATATATATAGATAGATACATATATATATATATATATATATATATATATAGATATATATATATATATATATATATATATATATATATATATATATATAGATAGATATATATATATATATAGATAGATATATCTATTTATTTAGAGTATCAGGAAAATTTTAACTGATACCATAAGTGTGGTTTATGTTGCTCTCTGCCAAACGTGTCCAGAGTTCAGGAAAATTTTAACTGATACCATAAGTGTGGTTTATGTTGCTCTCTGCCAAACGTGTCCAGAGTTCTACATTGGCAAAACTGAAAGGAAATTGAAGGAAGGGGTGTATGAACACCTATACGACAAAGAAAAAGAAAGAAACTAGTGCACTTTCAAAACATGTGCAAGAATTCCCCAGACACCAGTTTAAGTTCAGAATACTTGAAAAAGTGACCCCAGGGGCAACAGAGGGGCCTTGGTCCCCATTTCTAGAAAAGAGGGAGGTATACTGGCATCTCGACTTTAATGGAAGTTTACCAGGTTTAAATGACCAACCTTCGATTGCCTGCTTACTGAAACTAAAAGCATTATGCAGATAAAGCTCTTCTACATCTATTTATGCATACATTTTTTCATACTTATTTTTTATGTTTTTGGGTGGGATTACTTTGTGTGCACACAGGTTTATAATGCTGTTATAATATGCTTTTAGACAATGCATTGGAAATTAATGAATTGCTCTGGCAAATACGTACCAGAGCTCATATTTTTCCTGGCATTAATGAAATGTTATCTATAAAGCCAGTGTTAAAATTATTAACATGCAATAGGTAAATCAGAAAATAAAAAATGTGTATTTTTTAATATATAGTATATTTATATCTCAACAAGAAAGGAGGTAAAATGCACAATCAATTTTGACCTGTTATATTTATTATTGTTATTACTTTAATGTTGATGAGTGTGGGATATTTTTATGCAACTATTGCATGATATGTAATTTTCAATATGTATAAATAACTTCAACTTGAAGCTTAATACTAAGGTTTAAATATTTTATGAAGTAATGAGTAGCGTAGCACTTTAAGGTTCCTCTGATAATGTGAAACCAATGAATGAGATTATTGTAAATTATTTTAAATTGATTGGATACTTTATATGTGGTGTTCTTATAAATACTGATGCTTAATGGTTTTAAACTTTTGTCTGATGAAGGCAGGTCATGCTACTTGCCGAAAGCGTATGTGTGTTTTAAACGCTCACTTTTATTTTTGCTATAATAAACTGCAAAGTTGTTTTCATGAAGTAGAAACAGACATTTACTTTTGAAAACTGGAACTGTACTGCAGAGTGTTTAGGAGACAAACTGTATTTTGCTCCAAGTTTCAGTGGCTGAGCTGTCATACAAGAATTTGTTTTTTGGTCAGTTATCGGCCGAGTTGGCAGTGTTATCTGATTGGGATCAAGGTGCAGAGAGATTTTTCCTACTGTACCAGGAAACTATAAAACCTTTTCATCATTTAAAACCAAGGCTGCTTTGGGCCAAAGTTCATTACTACTTATAACTCAGACACAGCTCTATAAAGATCGGAAAATATATTACATACTTTTGCCCTTGATCGTGTAAGGTAGAACATTTGTCATTCAAGTATGCAGTATTTGTATTTTTTGGAGTGCCAGACACAGGTAAGCTGCTAGTGAAGAAACATTTTCTTCAGATATTCCACCATTATACACTGCCTAGTGGAGTTCTTTGTTAATTGCCATCTGGTGCACAAAACCACTGCACAGCAGAGAAACTGCAGCATTTCTATGATTTATATAGAGGGCATTGAGTGTCATGTGCAAGGGGTGCTATAGAACAGGGCTTCATAAAGTTTTTCCACTATTTGATCCAATTTTTGCAAGAGAAAATGTTATGTGACCCCATACAGATAAATGAAATCAGTATACAAATACATTTACTGATAAAAAAAATCAAAAAGAAACTTCAAAATATTTCTTTGGTGTGTATATATTTATATATTAAAACACACATTTTATTTATACATACATATATAAAATTTTACAACTTACCATTTATTAAACAGAAAAAGCTAATTTGCATACTAATAAGATGGATGTGCTTGTTTCTTCTTACATAAAAAATTAAATCTTAGCTGAATATTTGACAGTGCAGAGGTAATCTTCAGCATTTTGATTGTTTTTTTTGATTTTATAATAGTCAGTGCTGAAAAATCCGCTTTGCGTCTCTCCAGACACTTCAAATGATCACTTATAAAACTTTTACAATTGCATTTTTGGGAAACTTATTTTCAATTATAAAAATCGGGCGGCCACGGTGGTGCAGCGGTTAGCGTTGTCACCTCACAGCAAGAGATTCTCTGGTTCGATCCACGGCTGGGGTGCCTTCTGTGCGGAGTCTGCATGTTCTCCCTGTGGTTGCATGGGTTTCCTCCGGGTGCTCCGGTTACCTCCCACATCCCAAAGACATGCTATAGGTGGATTGGACACACTAAATTGGCCTTAGGTGTGAGTGTGTGCCTTCTGTGGAAGGTTGGGCGCCGGTCTGGCAACTCAACACCGTAAAAACTCCACTGCCAATCATGAGCGGACAGGTGATCGCTGTGGTGACCCCTAACCGGGAAAAAAGCCGAAAGAAGAAGATTTTCAATTAAAAATATTTATGGCTACAGATGATTTTATAAAGAACCACATTCCACCTTATTCTTTCATATGTTAAAAATTAAACTTTTATTGAAAAAGTTATATTTTAAAAACATAAATATGCTGCAATCTTTTCCTTGAAGTGAAATTTAAATCACTAAGTTTTTCAAAAACATCCTACAAATGACACAGTTTTAAAAACCATAAAAGTCAGAGTTCATGTCTTTGCAAAGGTTTGAAAACAAAACTGTTAAGGACACAGCTTTTAATGAAGTTAATGATTTAGATAGCATCATGAAGCACATCCAACTCCGGTGATATTTTTTGGCTACAAGTGCCTCCCAATGGATCATGCAGTGAGTAAAAGTGATATCTGTATTGCCACAAGCGCTTTTACTTTTGCTAAAACTCCAACATTCTCACCCACCATCCGTATGTCTTCCCCTTCTGTATGCCTTCCAAAGGGCAACAAAATAATAATTCTTCATGTATGCTTCTTTTATAAACACCTTGTATCTAACAACTGTGCCATGTTAGATATCAGATGTTTCATCCAACTGAACTGCAAACTTTGTACCACCCTTAAGCCTAGTAATAAGCTGCTGGAATTGGTCATTACTAATTTCAGAAATTCTTTTAGAAACAGTATCATTCAATAAAGAAATTCTAAGAATTGCATATCCATACTTTTTCCCATAAACTATTCCTGACATTTTAATAGCTGCAGGTAATACTAGATCTTCTACTGTCATGTATGGGTTTTTAGTTTTTGCAATTAAACTAAAAGTTATGTCTTACCATAACATTCCATCGGTGTTATTGATCTTCGTTCAGTCATTACTGATGGGTAATCGGTTTCGTCCTTGGAACCGAGCCGGCCATATGCCAAGCTTGTCTCAGCCAAAAACTCTCGAGCTAAGATGTTACCCAGCATGCCCCTCTCCCTGTTGCCTCAGATCGAATTTGCAAGTTGTAGAAAGAAGCAGAGGCTACCTCTAGTCAAAATGACCTGCTGTTACAGAACAATGAGATCCACCAGAAATCTTCGGAAGGGGGAAGAAGGGTGGGAAGTAATGACTGAACAAATAACACAGATGGAACATTATATTAAGACATAACTTCTTTATCTGTTGTTGTTAATCTTCGTTCAGTGATTACGGATAGGATAGAGTCCCCAGCTACCTTTATTTCTGGGAGGCCCTTGTGGAAGGACATTCCTGAGCACCACTGAACCAAATGAAGCTCTTCCTCTAGAGGCCAAATCCAATTTGCAATGAGTGATGAAAGTATGAGGTCTGGTCCAAGTTGCAGCTGCACAGATGCCATTTAGAGAACCTCTAGCATGAAAGGCAGCAGAGGTTGCTACTGACCTTGTAGAATGGGCCCTTACAGTTTGAGTTGAAGGGATGTTGCGCTTTTTGTAAATAAATGTTACAGTCTTTCAACCATTTAGCCAATGTGACCTTAGAAATGGGACATCCTAATCTTGGTCCAGAAAAAAATTTATCTGATTTGCAAGAAGGTCTCATTCTGTCCAAATAAAAAAGGATTTGTCTGTGAATGTCTTGGGTATGTAGGCAATACTTTCCTCTGTTTGAATGATTGGGGAAGAAAACTGGTAGGTCAGTTGTTTGGTTTATAGACTTTAGGCAGAAAGGATGGATCAGTTCTTAGTGACACTATCTTGATGGAAAACCAAATAGGTGAGTTTGATGCTTAAGACCTGGAGTAAGAAATATGTCTGGCAGACGTAATGGTGACCAGAGACAAAAAGTCTTCCATTATAGGAACTTGAGGTCGCAAGAAGATGCTGGTTCAAATAGAGGCGCTGTCAGGGTTTGTAACACTAATGACAGGTCCTAAGGCTGCATTGGTTCTCTAAATGGGTGTTTCAAGTGAATCACACCTTTTAAGAAAGTTTTGTACAACTTGTGTGACATAAGTGAGGAACCTTGGTAATGGCTGTGAAAATTAGATATAGCAGCCAAGTAAACTTGAATGGTAGAAGCCGATAGTCCAGATTGTTTGAGAGGTATTCCAATACTAGAGAAACAGGAGCTGAGAAAGGATCTATACGCTTTTCTTTTAACCATATGGTAAATAATTTTCCACTTGCTGAGATAGGTTAGTCTGGTGGAAGATTTATGAGAGGCAATAAGCTCGTAAGAAAGGTCATGCTGCCTGGCAATCAGAGTAAGTGGAAGAGCTAAGCTGCGAGCTTCAGGCTAGTCAAGTTGGGGTGAATCAGGTTCTGCGCAAGCAAGATCAACTATGGTGTTGGATTGAGAATCCTGGTCATTCTAGCAGGTGAGGCTATAGAAAGGCAAACCAAATTTGTCGAGGCCAATAAGGATTAGTCTGCTCTTCAACCGGCAGGCTTTCTTCAGAAACTGGGGAACGAGGGGAGGGGAGGAAATGCATAAAGTCGACCAGAGAGCCAATCGTGGACTAGAATGTCCCTGGGTGACTGTCCCGGGGGGGGGGGGGAATCAAGGTAAGGTAGTTGCTGCATTTGTGGTTGGCTGGGGAAGCAAAGAGGTCACAGCAAGGATAGCCCCAGTGGTTGAAAATCGCCGCTGTTAGAGGAGTGAGGGACCACTCGTGAGGTTGGAGAATGCACCTGCTCAGTTTGCCTGCTATCACGTTGGAGCTCCCGGGAATATGCGTTCATATCAGAAAGTGATTGGTAGCTATCGCCCAATGCCATATCCTCGTGGCCTCCCGACATAACGGGTATGATTTGGTTCCACCTTGTTTGTTGATGTACCAGACTACTGACATGTTGTCTGACTCTACTGCAATAGTCCTTGACGGAAGGATGGAGTGGAATGCTTGCAATGCTAGAAGCACCGCCCTCAGTTCTAGGACACTGATATACAGATGGACCTCTAGTTCTGACCAAGTGCCTTGGACTGTCTTTCCCTGAAACAGCCCCCCACCCCATGTCCGTGGTCACTGTAGCCTTGGGATGATGGGACATGACCACTGTAGAGAGTTCTGCGACATCCACTAGATTAAATCCTGTTTGTACCTTTTGGGTCTGTGCAATTTCTTGCATCTAGTAAAACCCTGATAAACTTGGCAATGAGCCAGTCGTCTAGATATGGAAGACACATGGGAATCCTTGAAATCGCAGGTGGGCTGTGACTACTGCCATGAACTTGGTGAACACTCTGGGGGTTGTAGAGAGTCCGAAGGGCAGTCCTCGAAACTGGCAATGACTGGCTCCCGCACGGAAGCGAAGAAATCTTCTTAACGTTTTGTCCATTTTTATGTGGTAATGCGCATCTTGAAGATCTATAGAGCACATCCAATCGTCTTTTTCCAACAGTGGAAGGATAGACTGTACCACGACCAATTGTAATTTCTGTACCTTTACAAATTTGTTTAAAAAGACTGAGATCCAAAACTGGTCTCCAGTCCCCGGGGTCTTTTTCAGCACTAAAAAGAGTCTTGAGTAGAATCCGGATCCTATCTGGTCTTGGGGGGGGGGGGGACTATTTGGATGACTTTTTTTTTTTTGGTAGCAGCTTAGATATCTGTAGTGCTGCTTCTTCCCTTTAGTTTCTGAGGGGAACAGGACAAAGATTAAAAGGGATGTGATAGCCTCTGGTGATTAACCATTGTACCCAAGAATCTGTGGTTATGATTTGCCAGGCAGAAGGGTACAAGGAGAAACACCCCCAACTGCTTCCAGAGGTAAACAGCTGGGCAGCCCTTCAGGAGCGCTAGTAGGGTTGACCAGAGAAAGAATCCCTGGAACCCTTGTTTCGCAGACCTCCCCTGCACAGAAAGGGGCACCTTCCACTGGAGTTTACCCCTCTGTCTATGGGGGAAAACTCAGCACGTGCATCACGGAAAGGGCCCCATGATTTCTTATACAACATCTTTCCACTCCTCTGATTTCTGGAACAGAATCTCTGAGGTGAGGAGAAACGGACATCAACAGCAGATAGGGTCTTACCATCTTGTTCACATCTAGCCAGTGTGTCTTTTACTTTGGGTCCAAACAAAGAAGAGGCTTCAATGGGAGCATTCAGTAAGGAAGCCTTGAAGGGGCCCGCAAAGTCACAAAGGCGCATTCAGGCATGCCATCACATGGCTATGCCGGCACCTGCCACTCTAGCTGCTCCTTCCATTGAGTAAGAAATCAAACACATGGAGGAGTTGGAGATGGATTCAAGGGTGGCTAACTGTGAGGACACTGTCACGGACCTCAGAGACAGCTCAAGCCAAGGATTCAGAGAGCTCTGTTATAGAGTCCGTTTGAAGCCTGGTGAAATCTGCCAAAAAGTCCAAGGACCTGACCGCAAAGATCGATTATGCGAAAACATGCTTCACTAATCAATCCACAGCCCGGGACTCCTTGTTGGGTGGATGGATAGTCTGGATCTCTTCTGCCAGTTCCTTTTAGTTGTGGCCACCACCACCATGGCATCTACTGGGAGACCTTTAGACCAGTGGGGATCACTCTCAAGGGAAGATCAGATTTTTATAAGGCCTCCAGGGAATAGCTTCAATAGTGTCAGGAGCCTTCCGTACACGCTGCACGAGGAGCTAGACGAGCCCGTCGGCAGATGGAGTAACCCAGGAGGTAGGGGGGCCAGGCACAGAAAAGCCTGCAGGAACACAGACTCCATTGAGGAAGGGTTGTAGGACTTTCAATCACCTGTTTTAGGAGATCGAGGATATCACCAAAGGACACTTCAGAGGGTGACCGTGGGGACCCTTCCCCATCATCGAAATCTGTCTCTTCCATCAAGGACTCCTGCTTCCTCTTGAAGGTGCCCTTATGATGTACTTCCTCTGAGGGAGGTTCTAGAGAGGACAACATAGAAGGGGTCTCCTGTGGGAGGGTGTCCTTAGAGTCCCATGCTCGGTGTCCAACAGGAGTGGCTTTCGTCAACTGCGGCCCAGAGGAGGGGATAGACTCCGACAGTATAATCTTGCATACCAAGGAAAGGGCAGCTCCATGACCCGGAAGGCTGTCCCACCCAAGGAGGGATGGAAGCCCGGAATCAAGCACGACAACCTCGGAACTGGGAGCTCACCACGCCCTGACGAACCAGCCCCCTGGTCTGGAGTCTCAAGAGGGTTGTAAAGCAGGGATGCACTAACGGCACAGCTACTGTCCTGAGAAATGACCAGTGGGACATGCAGGAGAATAGGTTGGAATCTGTGGATAAAAATGATCACCTCCAAAGGGGAGAGATGTACTGGAGGCAGAAATTCCTCTGGCCACAAGCAGTTGATCGACAAGGTGCACAACATCTTGCTCAGAGAGGCTTCTTGCATAGATAGTCCTGATCCTACCTGAACGAATGGCATCAGCACCCAGAGGTCGGTGCCAAAGGGCTCTGCACCAATTCCAGAGACTGTGTTGAATATGTCTGCGCCGAGGACTTCAGTGCCAAAGGGGTCTGCACAGAGTACTTCGGAGTTGAAAAGGGTGTGGATGTCAATTTAAATGGTACTGTCAGTTTTAACTTTTTCAGTCGTGGTTCCTAGGGTCCCCAGCTGGAGATGATGGAACAGACCTAGAGGACGTCTCAGCATGACTTTTTTTTTTTGTGGGGCTTCAAAGGAGGAGATGAACCTCCAGCCCAGAAATAGCCTCGCTGAAGGACGTTTTTAGGATGCCCTTTAAAATCACTTATTTTTCTCTTGTTCAAGATAAGAGTAGAAAAATTTTTACATATCCCACACGGAGGGTTAACAGTGAGGTGGGAGACACCCAAACAGTATACACACAAAACATGCGCATCTAAGCACCTTTTAAAAACCAGGACTTCCTTTTTTGGTCAGACATCGTTATTCAAAGAAGAAATTACCAACAATGGTATGAGAGAGGCTAGCCAAGAGAGTAAAGAAGAGGAGATTACCAGCTATGGTAGCAAGGTTACCTAAAAAGGTAAGAAATTTTGACATACTGAAAAATAATGCGCTAGGGTAAGATAAAGACTTAGTTCAACAATTTACCAAGTTTTATGGATGGTCATCTGATAAAATATCGAACAAAAACACTTAGCTCAAGAGAAGTGGCTTAACACGGCTGTTAGGCAATGTGGCAAACAAGATCTGAGGTAACAGGAAGAGGGGCATGCTGGGTAACATCTTAGCTCGAGAGTTTTTGGCTGCCGCAAGCCTGGCATATGGCCGGCTCGGTTCCAAGGATGGAACCAATTACCCATCAATAATTACTGAACGAAGATTAACATCAGATAGAAGCTTCACAAGATGCAAGTAAATACTTTTCATTCACAGTAACACATCTCAAAACACTGTTTTTCTTTATTTGAAGACTTTAGAAGTCATTTAAAATATTCCTCTGATTTACTGCAACAGGCTGCATGCTTGGTATCAAGGTGTCATTTTAGTTTGGATGGTTTCATGCTCTCAACAGCCAAAACCTCACTACAAATTAAGCAAAGAGGTTGCTCCACACCATCATGAGTATTTACAAGCAAATCCATATTGCAATAATGATGCAACATATTTTCTTTTTCTGGTCAATGTAGGTGCCATTTTCTGAGTACTACAACCTGGTAGTGACGATTCTGCCATGTTGTCATCTGTATTTTTATCACTTCTGTCTAAATTTAGCCACTTATCCAAAATAAATGGAAAATCATTTTGTCCTAAAATAGAAATACAAACGTTCTCAAATAAATACTAGACTCAGTTTATGAAATTAAATGCATTTTCCATTCCTCTCAACTGTACAGATTTCCACAGAATGTCTAGATTTGTGCCTCATATTTTCGGTCTGTTCCTCATAAAAACTTTTTTTTGACAAATCATTGGGATGACTTAAGATTAAAGTCAATAAATGACAATCATTTGAGTTTCCGACTTTATAACCTTCAGAAAATGCACGGTAATTCAAATCCTATTATTCTAGCAACTTTCTAAGTTTATAAGAGCAATATTTAAAATGTTGTGATGAGAGGTAGTACCAGCCATGCTAAAGAAAGTAGGATAGTGCATATGTAACATATGCCAGCACAGCTAGCTAAATTTTTGTAAAGAATTAAGTCATTTGTATATCAAACTGATTGTACAGGTGGTTGTGTTTGTGTTGAAAATGTATTTGTAAAATTGCTTGTGTTAAAAAATGTACCAACAGTGGGTCCTGCTGGACAGAAAAGAAATATACCTGTATGTCAGACTGTATTGTAACGGTTGAAATGATGAAATAAATATATTGTCATTAACACCAGGGGGTGGCTGGCATTTCATTTAACCCACCAAACCAGCTCCCTTCTCTAAAGATGCCTCCAAATCCCCCAAAATGTTCTGTGGAACCCTTTCCAAAACAAAAAATAAAACATTTTTAAAATCCTTGCATTCAATACAGTGCTTATATAAAGGAATTTCTTTTCATCTTTTTTATTTATTGTGTAGAGATGCCCATAAATCCTCTGCCTCAAAGCCCTCTCTGTTTTCCCTACATAAAATGCATAGTTACTTTTCATCTTTTTTATTTATTGTGTAGAGATGCCAATAAATCCTCTGCCTCAAAGCCCTCTCTGTTTTCCCTACATAAAATGCATCGTAGTTTAAGCATTAAGCCAGGTAAACACCACCCTCAGTGTTGCAATTAAACCTTCCATTACCCTTTAATACCATTGATAAGATGGCTACTGTAACATTCGTACCTTCATAAAAGTATGATTTTAACTTATGGTTATAACTTAATGAAAGTTTGAATTTTGGAGTGAACTGGGATGGGGTATTTAACAGCAATGGTTTATTGGAGAAATCGAGTCAGCAGTCAAGGTTTGTGTACAAACAAGGGAGAAACTTAAGAGTTACTTTTGAAACAAGAGCTGTTGTTACAAAGGTGGAGGTAAGAATGGCTAAATGTGGAGTATGCTCACAGTGCTGGTACATTTGCAAAGGTACGAATGTTACAGTAGCTTCCTTCCCAAGGGTACTAAAGGGTAATGGAAAGTTTAATTGTAACACAGAGGGTGTTGTTTACCTGGCTCAATGCTTAACCTGCAATGTACTCTATATTGGGAAAAGAGACAGGACTTTGAGGCAGAGGATTCATGAACATCTCCATTCAAAGAAAAAAGATGAAAGAAATGCCTTACATAGCACAGTATCGACTGCAGGGATTTTAAAAATATTTTTTTATTTTGGAAAGGGTTCCATGGAATATTATTTTTGGGTGGAACTGGGAGGCATTTTTAGAGAAAAGGGAAATGGTTTAGTAGGTTACATTAAATGCCACCCATCCCCTTGGTATTAATGACAAGGTTTCAGTTAATAGTGTTTTAAGATTAAGAGCTGGACAGTTGTGATTTTTTAGGCTGCTGCAGATTTAGACACCTTTGACAAGCCACTTTTTAATTATGTACTTCACATTATTATTTAATAAAAGTTTCTGTACTTGTGCTTTTAAATCAAAGTTTGGCATGTTACATTACAGTTGTCCATTTAGCAGAGAAAATAATGCTCAGAGAGACTGGTCTGGCATTTAATTAGTAAATAAAACAAGAGATCTGTACGGAGCTTAGTTAAATTCAGAGAGGGAAAACAAGAAGTTATAATTTGAAAGCTCGTTTGTCTAAACAAATAATCTTTGTGAGATTGAGATAGTTTTGGTCAACATGAAATATGTGCAGTTCACTATGATGAGAAAGGCAGGGACTACCAAGAGAATTAAAAAAAAGGGAATAGAATGCATTGATGTTGTCTGCATTTAGTACACTACATTTTCTGTGGTTTAACCGAGAGAGAGAGAGAGAGTTGATCTTGTGCCATTGTATACATACATATATGGATTTTTTTTTCATTCTTCTAGTGCCTTCTTTCAGCTGCTAATTCTTCCTAGTGCCATGTCTTCTCATTTTTATTTGCTATTTGAGACTAGTGTGAGACTGTGGTTGTTTGCTATCTTTTTCCTTTGTATGCTGTACAAGATAATACAATTTTGCAAGAACTGTTGTGGGGACAGAACAGATAGATACTTCTGTTGTACACTTTTGCAGCTTGTTTAAGAGTACCTCTTCTGTAGTCATGGGGAATGACAGTGATTGTACTGTTTGGGGCACTAACTTCTCTTTTTAGGGAGCAAGTAGACATTATGGTTCAAAGATATGTGCTAGAGAAGGGTAGCACCTGTACCTCTAATTTGTCTTGAGCATGCCTGGTATACATTGCTGCTGGTGTTGGGGGTTGATGTGATATCTTCTGCAGTTAGTTAAGGGAGGGTTGTATGTGGTTACTTACCCTATTTAGATGAGGTTTTTTTTTTTTTTTTTTTGGTGGAGTGGGGACTTTTCCAGTACATGTTTAGGTCATACACTAATATAAGGTTGTGGTGCCTTGTATGCACTAGAATTCAATTTAACATTACTTCAGTCAAGTTAAGAGTTAGCAAGATGCAGTTCACTGTTAATAGTAATTTTGCCCGCAAAAGTAAGTTGCCAGTCAGGCTAATTGTCTGAGGAGGCATTACCCATTGCAACAAGAGTCTGGCTGTTAAGACTCTTTTTGTAACAATACTCCCCACCCACACACTATCTGTGATTAGTATGTTATTCTGAGTAAAGTATAACTGTTTCCATGAATCTTTAAGTCGGGATGTTGTTACAGCAACTGTTTTGTTGTTGTGAAACTGTACCAAAGTTCATACTGGGACTACCTGTGACTGGCACTTCCTATAGGCAGTTAGGCATTGACAGGCATTTTTTGTAGTGTGTGTCTCGAGTAAATCTCTCAAAAGGCCATGAATTAGTTGAATGTCCCTGCATGGTAATAGTATTGGCTTGTCAGTAGGTGAAGTCTGACCTACACATTTTTTTTTTTTTAACCACACAAGGATTTTTCAAGCTTGCTTTTTAGCTAATTAGAGATAAATTATGTACTTCACTTTCTAAATAAAACTGGATATTTGAATACTGTATCCAACATCAATAACTTAACTCCCAATGAAGGTCTCATACCAACTCAAGTAAATGCAAAACCAACGTTGGGCCAATAAAAGGTATTACATCACATCTGAGCTCCAGTGTACTTGTGTTAACTATGCTAAAGGAAAATACATCAGAGGTACAGACTGTGTCTAGATAAACCCAAAAAAATTCTCTGCAGCAATTAAAAAACTTGATACAGTCGTGAGTTTCCTAAAAGCTGCACCGGGCATGGAATCTGTGGAACATTAAAGAATGTCCCAACCCAAACTTCATACTAAATAGCCACTTACCAAAACAAGTCCTCTGCTACATAAAATGCTGGATCATCCCCCTTTTTGCTTCAAAACTATACTAAAATCACCAGTACAGAAAAAGGATACAAATACCAAATGTGGCTACATTCCAGACTTGCAGTCGCTGTATCCCCAAAAAACTACAACACACCAACCATGTACTTAGTAAAATTCCTAACAAGTTTAAAATGTGACTTGTAACAACTAAAAACATACAAGACAGTTTAAGCATGCTCTAATTAACCCTGTACTAAAGGTCCCCAATCCACTGTCAGCAAACAATTCCTGAAGAATACTGTACACCTTCCTAAATAAGCTCCATTTTAGAAATAACTAATTCTTACCAAACCAAGACAGCACACAAAACAATTTACTCATATAATATGAAAGACAGCTTTCATAAAAATTGCTAGAAAACATCATTCCAAAAAATAAAATAATAATCAACCAGCTAAAAACTTAGAAGAAAACACCTCCAGGAACCCCTCTTGAAAAGTTAATTGCAATAATTTTAAAGCTGCTGCTAAGCATTTTAAAGATGCGTTTAAAAAATAAGTGTTAGATCAAACTACTTTGTCATCAGTCGCTCAGCATTGTCACAGTAAGTGAAAGACCCTTCCCCACAGAAAAATAAAAATGTGTGCATATAAACAATTCGACCCCTAAACTACTTCAAGGATACGTCTTGCTAATAATCAATCTCCTACCTGAATATCATGGATTACTACAGAAGCGCCTACTATGCTGAACTGCAAGAAACTGTAAATCCTTACTACACATACTACCCTTACACTAAAAGGCTTCCCAGCAATGCACACTACTGCGTGTTGACTTAGTGTGCTTCAAAAGAGATGCATCTCAAACTGCTCTGTATTGCTTTGGAACACATTTTAATTTTGTACACAGTTGTTTATAGTATGCTAAGCTGTACACTTCTTTCCAATGTCTATACCCCTGCAACTTTCTGTCTATATAAGTATTTGCCTACATAGCCCAAGCCATCACTGAAAAGGGTCCTCTGACCACTTCACTTACCCAGTTAAATAATAAACATTTTAATTTTTCCTTAACTAGCTCTACTATCATTGTATATAATGTTACAGACCTGCCCAGGAATAACAGCTCCTCTCCCACTGTACCTGTGTATTATTCCCATTTTTCGATTTGCCATCTGGAATTTTATAATGCAAATCGTGGTATAGTTCATCCAAATGCCAGTATACTATAAACCTGGCCTACTTTAACACTAAGCTAGCACTCCACTGCACCATAAGAACGCTTTGACAACACCAGAGTACCAGAAAGGTTAATACTTCACACTTTCAAAGTATCAAGCAAAGACATGTTAGAACACACACGCATACCAGCGTTTTCATAACCAGCCCCTATGTCTAAATGAGGATGCAGTGTCAAATGTTGCCAGTGAGTAACAAACCTTAGTCCTATAATTTAAGTAACTATAAACGTATACATGTCTCTTAACTACATTAAACATTCAGTAACACGTTAAGACTGCATTTGAAAGCAATTGATAAATAAATAAGCAATGTGCCTAGTTTGGTATAAGGATAACAAAATCACAAATCTTCACTAGTGTGTTTTGGGTATACATACAACATAGAGAAATAGTATACACACAGGTATACATCTTTTTTAGAAGTTTTGTGTGCACAGTCCCTTCGTTTTGGACTTCTTCAAAAAAAAAAAAAACAATAAATAAATAAAAATACACCGACACAAGTCATGAAAAGTACAAGACCGGAGGAAAAGGGGGAAATCAAACTTCTTTATGCGGAGGTCCCAAAATAAACAGTTAAAGTTTGCTGAACCTAAGAGTTTATATTTTTAACCCATTACTACAGATGCGCATTCAACAATATTAGGTGAACGGTTACTTTATACGCCTACCCCGATGACATAGTAGTAAAACAGTATCTTACCCAAAATATCAGGCTGTAACCTATAAGCAAGGACTTAAGGCAGGTGATAACCGGCTTGGTCTGCAGCCGGCGGGATGGAGACGGCATGATGCTACAGCCAAAGCTTTCCTACACAGAGAAATAGTCCGACTAACTACAGAACTTTGTCTGCTGTTTACTTATTAACTAAAAAGTTTTTGGGACTGTCAGAAAACTTTCTTCAGAAGGTCGGAAATGACGGTATATGTACATGACGTCAGATGTCGTTACTTCCGGAATTTGGGGTCTCTATTATGCTTTTGTTAGTAAACCGTGTGGTTAATGATACGGCACTTTCTAGGTTGTAAATATGCTGCGTTCAGTTCAAGTGCTTTTGTATATTAACCAGCTGTAAATCTCACCAAAGACTACAGTAGTACATATTTATGATATTCAGAGCAGCAGCTAAATGAATCGGTAGAGCCGCATGACTGTATGTAAATAGAACCAGGAGTTATTCGAACCCAGTGCTTAAATGATTATTACAGATGTCTTCCCATACATATTGACCACTGGAAAATGTATGAGTCACTTCGAGGGTATAACCAGATATATTATGTGTATTCCGAACAGTATTTTACTTCTGAGCGACTATCAGAAACGAAATGTATGAAGCTCAAGAAATGTTTATGTCTGTAACCATATAATATGGTCTGAGTGGGCATACATTACATCGTGACTGAATCAGCAATCCAAAACCACATTTAATTTTCTATGGTTTATGGGGATGACCTTTGAAAATGATACATTCACTTTAGTGAACCAGGTCTAGCACATTAATTTTCTTGTCTGGTGATGCCGCTTATTACAAGTATCGTTCGCAGTGAACCGCTGTCACATGGGTGAATCGCAGGCTTTGACAGCGTACACACGAAAAAAAAACTGTTGCACAGTTGGCAGCTCTTAAGAAATCTGAAAGAAGACCCACATCAATTATTTGCGTAGGTTGGGGCCTAGTTCAGTGACTAACAGCTTTGGTGGGCAGTCACCTAGTTTGTGATTACAGTACTCATAGGTACTACGGTAACATGAAGTGAAATTAAAAAAAAATGTCTATGTATCTGTATGTATATAAAACAGTTCAAAAGTAACTAAATGCTCCTAACCACGTAAATGCTGGGGAAATCCCATGAACACAAGTTGTGTAACATTTTAAACATAAACAAGAGCTAGTACATTGCATGGAATGTGCACAATCTTAGAGGGAGTTAACGGGAGAGGGACGGCAGCAGGGTTGGCTTTAGGTGAGAGAGTAACCTAGGCAAAGTCAAGGACTCCAGAGCATCTCCCCACACAACAAAATCCATTGCCCCTTTGTTTTCTTCAACATCCTGTGCTCACTACACCGCATAGATTATTTTCTTTTTTCTCTGTTAGTCTTACTCTTCAATTTTCTTCTGCATTCATTAATTCAGCGCATTCCAACTATGCAAAGCTGAACTCTAATAACTGAACTGCAAAGGAAGTAACTGAATTAGGCTGGGGGCCAAAAGGCTTCCAGAAGCCACAGGTATTCTAGATGCTCTGAAGTGCATTTTAGAGTTCTTTAAACAACCTTTTATTCCAGTCATCATGTTCTTTCGGCTGTTCCTGTTAGGTGTCGCCACAGCAGATAATCTGTTTCCATTTCTTCCTGTCCTCTGCATCTTGCTGTGTCACACCAATCACATGCATGTCCTCTCTCACCACATCCATAAACATTATCTTAGGCCTTCCTCTTTTCCTGTTACCTGGTAGCTTCATCCTTATAGGTTCATAGGTTGGTACTAGGCTATTGGCCCAAGGGAACTATATAAGCCTAGGCAAATGGTACCTTGGCTTTTGCCATGCAAGAAAATTATTTTCCTATGCCCCTGTCAAGTAGAGCCACAAAAGTGATCCCTGGGGTGAATTTCCTATCTCCCATCCAGTCATCAAGATTTTTCTTGAAGAGTGCTAATGAGCTTTGTTTGATATAGATAGGTAGTTTGTTCCAGAGTATGGGAAATCTCTGAGATAGGAATATATCGATCCAGCATGTTCTGTTTATTGTGGTGACAAGGTTTAGGTCCCTAGAGCGTGTAGCTCGGAAGGATTGGGATTTCTTTATGTGGAGCATGTCCAACAGCTCTGGGTTTGACATAGCTTTGTATGTTAGGCAGAGATCGTCTCTGAGTAGGCGATATGCAACAGAGTAAAGCTGGAGTTTTTTGAGACAGTCTGCGTAGGGCATCTGTTTGAGGCCGGTAATCCTCTTTGTGAGGTATTACTGTGGCTTTTCCATTTGTTGTAGATGTCTTGTGAGGTACATACCAAAAAGGGCATTGTACTCTATAATGGGTCTATTGAGTGATGAGTAGAGGGGAACAATGACCTCTTTTTTCCTGGATGAGAAACCTTTTGTGATGAGGTGTGCCACATAGAAGGATTTCCTGACTACTGTGGTGATGTGATTATCACTACTGTCCACCTGTGTCCCAAGGTCTCTTATCACACTTTTGGTATTAAGTAGACTACCGCCTATGTGGTAGTTCATGTGTACAGAGTTTTTACCAAAAGGGATGACAATGCACTTTTTGGCATTGAGCTTGAGACCATGGCTTTGACACCAGGCATCTGTCTCAGTGAGGCCCTTTTGTAGGATGTCCACATAGTTAGGATTTGATTATGGCTCCTAGTTTGCAGTCATCTGCAAACTTTGTTAGCCAAAGACCTTCTGTGTTATCCTGTACTTCAGAGAAGTAGATACCAAACGGGAGAGGACCTAGGACTGAACCCTGTGGTACTCCACTTGTCACTGGTCTGAAGTTGGATTTAGAGTCTGCTACTTTCACAGTGTGGGTTCGGTCAGTGAGCCATCTTGTGACATTGGGATTTATACCTAGTTTAGTGAGTTTCTCGATAATTCCAAAGTGGTGGATGGTGTCGAAAGCCTTGGCAAGATCTAGGTAGTCTGTGTGTACCACCTTACCCTCATGTACAGCTGTGATGGCCGCTTCAAATATGTCTATCAGGTTTAGGAGACATGATCTGCATTTTATAAACCCGAACTGGGTAGAGTCCAGAGTTTGGAGATTACCAATGTCATTGTTTATAAGTTCCATGATGATACATACGCTCCATAGCCTTGCAGACCAGGCTCATCAGGCTAATGGGGTGGTAGTTCCCTGGGTCCGTGGTGGCTCCCCCTTTGTGGAGTGGGATAACTGTTGCTGTGCACCATTCAGTGGGCACAAAACCTGAGGTGAGGCTATGATTGAACATGATACTTAGGTGGGGTGCCAGTTTGTTCTGTAGTTCATGTAGAACGCAGCCTGGGATGTTGTCAGGTCCCATGGATGCTGTGTTCGTGGCTTTGGATTGTGTGTTTTTTTACCTGTGCAGCCATGATTACAGGTACTTTGCATTCTTCTGGTATTGAGATGGGCCCTTTAGGGGTTGAGAGAGGGATAAAGTTAGCACTGAACCTATCTGCCAGGATGTTGGCAATATCAGTTGGTTCTGTATATTTAGTGCCATTCTGCTGTAACTCAGAGCAGATCTGAGTGTTGCCATTGAGATTCTTGACATAGCTATAGAATGCTTTGTGGTTGTCTTTAGAATCAGTGGCGATTTTGTTTTCGTAACTAGCTTTAGAGGATTTTATGAGGGATTTCAGCTTCTTATTGAGGCTGATCACTGAGTTCTTCCAATCATGGGATTTTACTCTTTTTTGCAACAGTTTCTTTCTTCTGTTGTAGAGTTTGTTTATAGCAGGGGACCACTAGATTGGCTTTCTTTTTTTGGAGGATAGCATCTTGGTTCCGTTAGGGATTGCACGATCCATGCACTTGTGTAAGTGCTTATAAAGTGCAATTGTATAGGATTCAGCAGTCGTATCTCTGTTGTCCATCAGCATGGGTGTCGTGAAGTTTGCCGCTTCTGTCTTAAGAAGCGTGAAGTTGGCTTTGGAGAAATTTTTTGCGGTGTCTTCCCTAATGGGGTGGTGGGGCTGGGATGTGGATGTCTAGGGTGATTTGCTTGTGGTCGGATCTGACCAACGAGGAATTGACCTCTGGTGTGGAACACTGGTTGCCCATGTTGGTAATGACCAGGGCTAGGATATTGCTGCCCCTGGTGGAGGTGTGGATAAGTTGATCCAAGGCATTGGAATTTATGAATTCCAGAAAACGTTGAGCACAAGAGGTCATACAGTTAATGGTGGGGTAGTTGAAATCGACCATTATTAGGGTGTTAGGTTGTACCCTAATATTTTCCTGTGTATCAAGAAATGAGGAGTGGGAATCCTGGGGCATGGTGGGGGATCTGTAGCAAGCTACAATTTGCATTGCAGTCTTGCCCAGAGTTAGTTGCACTTGGATAATCTCAGACGCATTATGCTGAGCAACTAGCCCGGAGGTGTGGATATCCTTAATGAATATGGACACACCTCCACCTTTAGTGCTTCGGTCCAACTTAGGTGGCCGAACAGTGTGGTATGAATTATAGCCTGGTAATGCAGGGTTGCCCTCTGGAGCCTTGAACCAGGTCTCTGTCACTGCACAGATGTCGATGTTCTCCATTTTAAGGAGTGTATCGAGTGAGTGCATTTTGAGGTTTAGGCTTCTAGCATTGAATAGCATTACCCTCAGGTTTTGCTTGCTTGTACCTGTTACGGTGGTGAATTTGTCATTTGAATCTTGCCTGAAAAAGGCACTATAGGGGTGGCAAGAGCCTTAGCCAGTATCCTGAATCCCAATGGTGACAGGTGCAGGCCCTCTCTGGCAAAGCATCATAGTTTGTCGATCATGTCATCCCAGGCAGACAGATACTGGATCCCCTTAGAATGACACCAGAAGCTTAGCCAATTGTTGAAGTCAATCATTTTGTCCTTGCACTGTGGTATCATTCTGGGTGATGGCAGGATGCTGCTCAGGGCTAGGGTCATACCTGCCTGGGCTACAAGATCAGAAAGCTCCTCCATGTCTTTTTTCATGTAGTCCAGGGAGGAGCATCTCAGGTCATTCACACCTACATGGACAATGACAGAGTCATATTTGCACTTGCTGTGGAGTGACCTGAGTGCATGCGTTATGTGGTGGATCCTGGCACCTGACAGGCAGCTGACAGTGACTTTCTCCTTGTTTAGCCTGGTGAGTGGAACATCAGTGTGCCTGTCTATAGAGTCACCTAAGCCAACTTCACACTTCTTAAGACTGGTGTGGTATCCTTCAAGGCCCCTGAGCCATTGGAAACCACAACCCACGCTGCTGAATCCCTTACAAATGCTTTCAATGAGCACCTCCAGGATTGCATGGATCAAGCAATCCCAAATAAAATCAAGACCCTTTCCACCAAAGGCAAGCGCCCAATCTGGTGGACCCCAGCCATAAACAAACTTTACAACAAGAGGAGAAAGCTACAAGATAGAGCAAAATCCCTAAAAGGGAAGACATCTCTGATCAATACTAGTAAAAAACTACGATCACTCATAAAATCATCCAAGGCCAACTTTGAGAGAAAAATCGCCAAGGACTCAAAAGACAATCATAAGGCCTTCTTTAGCTATGTTAAAAATCTGGGTGGAAACTCCCAGATAGATCCCATGCTCAGAATTAGTCCAAAATGATACAAAAATCACTGAACCCACAGACATTGCAAACATACTGGCAGACAGGTTCAGTGAAAATTTCTCCCCTCCCTCCCCCAGAAGGAGAAATATCTATCCCAGCAGAGTGTAGCCTCCCAATCATCTCAAATGCCCAGGTGAGAGCTGCTCTCTCTAAAGCTAAAACACAGCATCAATGGGACCGGATGGTGTCCCCGGCTGTGTGCTACACAAACTCAATGAGGAACTAAACCCACACATAAGACTGCTGTTTAATCTTAGCCTTACCACAGGATACGTACTCCAAAGAGTGGCGACGGCAACTGTGGTCCCACTCCACAAAGGCGGTGCTTCTACGGACACTGGTAATTACCGCCCCATAAGCTTAACAAGCCTGGTCTGCAAAGCTATGGAGAGGATCATAATGGAACTCATAAATAAAGACATAGGGGACCTACAGACATTGGATCCTACCCAATTCGGCTTTGTCAAGGGCAGGTCATGCCTCTTGAACTTGGTCGACTTTTTGAAACAGTCACCAAGGCCATTGATGAGGGTAAGGCAGTTCACACAGCCTACCTTGACCTTGCAAAAGCTTTCAACACAATACCCCACTCGGTATCATAGAAAAGCTCACCAGCTTAAATGTAAACCCATATGTCACAAGATGGGTTGCAAACTGGCTCAAGGACAGAACCCACAGGGTTAGAGTTGCTGGTGCCATGTCAGACTCAAGCCGGTCACAAGCGGTGTCCCACAGGGCTCAGTCCTGGGCCCCCTCTTGTTCGGCATCTACTTTTCAGAAGTGCAGGCAAACATAGGAGGATTGTGGCTGACAAAGTTTGCAGATGACTGCAAACTGGGCGCCATAGTTGAAAATCCATCAGACACAGATATCCTTCAGAGAGGTCTCATAGAAATGGATAACTGGTGCCAGAACCATGGCCTTAAGCTAAACGCCAAAAAATGTATAGTCATACCCTTTGGTAAAAACAAGGTAACCCCAAGTTACCACATAGGTGGCAATCCATTAAGCACAGAAGAGGTTATCAGGGACCTGGGGACCCAAGTTGACAGTAACCTTTCTTTTGACACTCACATTGCCAAAGTGGTTAGGAGGACCTTCTACATTGCCCACCTGATTATGAAGGGATTCACATCCAGATCAAGGGAGGTCATTGTTCCCCTGTACTCTTCACTTATCAGACCAATGATTGAGTACAATGCCCCATTCGGAATGTATCTTACCCGACACCTGCAGCAATTGGAAAGACCCCAAAAGTTCCTCACCAAAAGGATAATGGGGCTCAAAAATATGTCATATGCTGCCCAACTGAAGAAACTCCAGCTCTATTCAGTCGCATACCGTCTGCTCAGAGGTGACCTGTGCCTGACATACAAGGCCATGTCCAACCCTGAATTAATGGACATGCTCCACCTCAAAAAATCCAAATCCACCAGATCCACAAGAGCAAGAGACTTAAACCTCAACACGGATATAAATAGGACGTGCTGGAGGGACAGATTCATCACCCAGAGACTCCCTATGCTGTGGAACAGAATCCCGGTCCATGTGAGACAGAGCACCTCGCTGGCTCTGTTCAAAAGGAATCTTGACCAGTGGATGGGAGATCGTAGGTTTACCCCGGGGATCATCTCTGTATCACTGCTGGACAGAGGCATGGCAAACTAATGGGTATAGTATTCTTCAACCTAAGGGGTGGTGAAAGCCACACAACTCTGGCTAGGCTTATAAATGCCCTAGGGCAGATAGCCTAGTATGAACCTTATAAGTATGTTGTTATGCCTTATGGGCTGTGGTTGAGTGGCACACTGAGTTTGTGGGCTATGTGTCATTTGGGTTGTGTTGGGGGGTGGAGGTTGCTTGCGTTTCTGCTTTGGAGGTCCCTGTTGCTTGGGTAGATTTTTTTTGAGAGCCTCCACAAATGTAGGTGTGTGTTTTGTGTTTCTGTGTGTGTGTTTTGGTGGTGTAGGTTTTGAGGGACTATGTGATGAGTGTGGTGTGATGCAGGTGTTTACCTTCTCCTCTTGACTGTCTAGTCCAGTCTTGGGTGAAGAGAGCTTTGCTTCCTATTTGGTTATATAAGTGCATCTCTCACAGGTTGTATTGTTGGGTGGTAGGAGGAGAGGGTTGTCTGTGTACATGAGGCAATTGCTGCATTGCCCCATGATGCCCAGATTCATCAGGTAGACAGGAGAAAACACCGGGAGCTGACCCTTAGACATGCCTGGATAGGTGCTTATTTATTAAGTACTAAAACTGTTTTTCTCTAGACAAGTGAGGAAAGTTGAGTGCTGTAGTAATTTGTAGCTTATTTAGTGCTTACAATGAGTTCTGAACAAGTGCTCAGCTCAAAGAAACAGATTTGAGTGCTGAAACTAGAAAACTGGCTAGTTCTAAGAAACAAAATTAAGCTAGAAGGCTTCCCTCCAACACAGAAAGGCTGGGGGCTCAGAAGCTTACAAACAGTCCTGGATACAGCAAATGTGTATCTAGACTAGACAACTTATATGAAAGGCAGGAAACAAGCTTAGAAAAAAATTGTTTTTTGTTGTTTTTTTCTTTTTTTTCTTTTTTTTTTTTGTAAAGGGGAAAGGAGGAGCAGAAGCTAACTGGCTTGGCCTTCTCAAATGTTCTCCCCGGAATAGGTAGAATGAGGTAATGACACTAGACTGGGAGGAGTGTCCCAGATCAAATTTACAGTAGGGGTGGGCAATTGCAAAGCCACCAAGTATAAAAACAAGATACCAATAGGGAGGGAGGCTGGGAAACAACAAAAATCAGAACAAACATACCCAACCAGATGCTTAACAATTGTAGAAAATTCTACTTAATACCTCACACACACTGAGTAAAATAAAAGTGCTATAAATAACTCAGAAATAAGCAAAAAACAGGATACTTAATGTTATATATCTCAGATTTGTTAGCTCAGAGCCCTTCCTCCGATTAGCTCAGTGTGAAATGGCAGAAACAGTCACAAGTTAACTTCTTAGCATCTTTTTCCCAATATACTCAGCATTCCTCCTCAGCACATGTCCAAACCAACGTAATCTTGCCTTCTGGCTTTCTCTCCAAACATTCCAACCTGGGCTGACTCTCTGATATACTTATTCCTAATCCTGTCCACTCTCATCACACCCAGTGCAAATCTTAATGTAGTTTCATAGGTAGGTACTAGGCTATCTGCCAGAAGGTGTTTATAAGCCTAGCCGGAATGTGTTGGCTTTCGCCGCCTCTGTCCAGCAGAGCTATTGAAATGATCCCTGGGGTAAACTTTCTGTTTCCCATCCACTCATCAAGGATTCTGTTGAAGAGGGTTAGCAAGGAGCTCTGCCAAATGTAGATTGGAATCTTGTTCCAGAGCATGGGAAGTCTCTGGGACAGGAATCTATCCCTCCAGCACTTCCTATTTATTGTTGTGGTGAGGTTTAGATCCCTGGAGCGTGTGGCTCGAGGGGATATGGTTTTCTTTAGGTGGAGCATCTCCATCAATTCTGGGTTGGACATGGCCTTGTATGTCAGGCAGAGATCACCTCTGAGTAGGCAGTATGCAACCGAGTACAGCTGGAGTTTCTTCAGTCGAACTGCATAGGGCATCTACTTAAGGCCAGTGATCCTCTTGGTGAGGTACCTCTGTGGTCCTTCCAGTTGTTGCAGGTGTCTTGTAAGTTACATCCCAAATGGGGCATTGTACTCTTATGATGGGTCTGATGAGTGATGCATAGAGGGGCCCAATGACCTCTTTCGATCTGGATGCAAACCCTTTTGTGATTAAGCGGGCCACATAGAAGGATTTTCTAACCACTTTGGCAATGTGATTATCAAAGGAGAGGTTACTGTCTACTTGGGTCTCCAGATCCCTTATTATGTCTTCCGTATTTAGGGGGCTACCACCTATGTGGTAGTTTGTGGGTACTTTGTTTTTTCCAAAGGGGATGACTATGCGCTTTTTGGCATTTAGCTTGAGGCCATGGTTTTGACACCAGGTATCTGTCTCAGTGAGACCCTTTTGGAGGATGTCTGTGTCAGCCGGAGAGTCAATTATAGCCCCTAGTTTGCAGTCGTTTGTGAACTTGGTCAGCCATCGTCCTCCTGTGCTTGCCTGTACCTCTAAGAAGTATATGCCGAACAGGCGGGGTCCTAGGACTGAGCCCTGGGGAATGCCACTTGTAACTGGTATAAAGTCAGACCTAGTTCCCGCAACTCTTACCATGTGGGTTCTGTCCGTGAGCCAGTTGGCAACCCATCTCGTGATGTAGGGGTTTATGTTCAGGCTGGTGAGCTTGTCTATAATACCTGAGTGGGGAATGGTGTCGAAGGCCTTTGCGAGGTCCAGGTAAGCTGTGTGGACCACCTTTACTTCTTCTATAGCCTTGGTAACTGTCTCAAAGAAATCCACCAGGTTTAGGAGGCATAATCTGCCCTTAACAAAGCCAAACTGGGTAGGGTCCAGTGTTTGGAGATTTCCAATGTATCTGTTAATGAGTTCCATGATGATGCGCTCCATAGCTTTGCAGACCAAGCTAGTCAGGCTTATAGGGTGGTAGTTCCTGGGGTCCATTGTGGCTCCACCTTTGTGGAGTGGAATAGCCGTTGCTGTGCACCACTCTGTGGGCACGTAGCCTGTGGAGAGGCTGAGTTTAAACAGTGTGTTTAGGTGAGGGGTTAGTTAATCTTTGAGCTCGTGTAGGACGCAGCCTGGGACAGCGTCTGGTCCCATTGATGCTGTGTTTTTGGCTTTGGAGAGGGCTGTTTTAACCTGAGTGTGATTTCAGAGGCACTACATTCTTCTGGTATAGTTATGGGTCCTTTTGGGGGTGAGAGGGGGGTGAAATTTGCACTGAACCTGTCTGCCAGGATGTTGGCTATATCAGTTGGTTCAGTGTATTTTGTGTCACTCAGCACTAACTCTGAGCAGATCTGAGAATTGCCACTTAGATTCTTGACATAGCTAAAGAATGCCTGGTGGTTATCTTTGGAGTCCATGGCAATTTTTCTTTCGAAGCTAGCCTTGGATGATTTTATGAGGGAACGTAGTTTCTTGCTGATACTGATCAGGGATGTCTTCCCTTCTTGGGATTTTACTCTTTTCTGTACTAGTTCTCTCCTCCTATTGTATAGCTTGTTTATGGCAGGGGTCCACCAGACTGGTTTCCTTTTCTTGGAGGAGTGAGTCTTGGCTTTGTTTGGGATAGTACGATCCATGCATTCTTGTAGGTGCCTGTAAAGTGCATTAGTAAAGGATTTTGCAGCTTGGACAGTGTTATCCTTTAGCATGGGGGCTTTGAAACTTCCCACCTTGATCTTAAGTAACATGAAGTTTGCTTTTGAAAAGTTTTTCACAGTGGTTTCTTTGACCGGGGGTGGTGGCGGAATGTGGATAACCAGAGTGATTAGTTTATGGTCAGCTCTAACCAGTGAGGGGTTGCCCATGTTGGTGATGACCAGGTCCAATATGTTGTCACCTCTGGTGGGGGTGTTGACCAGTTGATCCAGCAAGCTATAATTTGAATAGCAGTTTTGCCCATTGTTAGTTGCATGTGGATGATCTCTGAAGCATTGTGCTGTGCCACTAACCTGGAGGTGTGGGCATCCTTGATGAATATGGATACTCCCCTGTCTTTTGTATTTTGGTTCAGGTTTTGTGGCCAAAATGTATGGTATGAGTTGTAGCCTGGTAGTGCTGGTGTGCTCTCTGGAGCCTTAAACCAGGTTTCTGTTACTGCACATATATCGATTTTCTCCATACTGAGGAGTGCCTCGAGTGTGTTCATTTTGAGGTTTAGAATTCTGGCATTGAGTAGCATTGCCCTCAGTTTTTTGTTACTTGTGCTATTTATGGCGGTGGGTTTGTCTTTTGAGCCTTGCCTAAAAAAGCCACTATAGGGGTGGCAAGAGCCTTTGTCAGTATTCAAAAGCCTAAGGGTGACAGGTGCAAGCCGTCTCTAGTGAAGCAGCGTGGCTTGTCGAGCATGTCATCCCAGGCTGACAGACACTGGATCCCCTTTGAATGACACCAGAAACTTAGCCAGTTGTTGAAATTGATAATTTTTTCTCTATACCGTGGTATCATTCTTGGTGAGGGCAGGATGCCATTCAGGGTCAGGGTCATACCGGCCTGGCTACATGATCTGAGAGCTCCTCCATGTCTCTTTTCATGTAGTCCAGGGAGGTACGGCTCAGGTCATTCACACCAACATGGACAATGACAGAGTCATATTTGTACTTGTTCTGGAGTGACCTGAGTGCTTGTGTTATGTGGCAGATCCTGGCACCCAACAGGCAGCTAACAGTAACCTTCTCCTTGTTCAGCCTAGTGAGTGGGACGTCAGTGTGCCTGACTATAGAATCACCTATTACTAGTGTGTTGGGTATGTTATTTTACCTTAAGGGCTGTGATTGTGTGGCACGCTGGTTTTGTGAAGTATGTGTTTCATGGTTTGTGTTGGAGGGTGGAGGTTGCTTGGATGTCTGCTTTGGAGGTCTCTGTTGCTTTTGCAGATTTTTATTTAGAGCCTCAGAGTATGTTTTTGTGTATTTATGTGTGTTTTTTGCCGGTGCTGGTTTCATAGGCCTATGTGAGATTGGTGGTGTGATGCAAGTAATTCCCTTCTCCTCTTGACTGCCTGGTCCAGTCTTGGGTTGAGAGAGCTTAGCCTCCAGTTTGGCTGTATAATTATATCTCTTGCATGTATTAGCGTTTGGTGGAAGGAGGAGAGGGTTGTCTGTGTACATAAGGCAATTGTAACATTGCCTCAAAATGCCCAGATTCACCAGTTGGACTGGAGAGTACACCTGAAACTGCCCTTTGGACATGCCTGGATAGGTACAGTGAACTGTTTTACTGATTGGCTGGTAAGGTCGAATAGAGACCCTTGTCCTTCTCTACAGTATAGGGGGGGTCTAGTGCTAAGGTTTATTAGTGCTTGCTATGAGTTTTGAGCAAGTGCTGGTATGAGAAGTGAATAGTTTGAGTGCTTAAGTTGAAAGTTTGTCTAGTTCCAAGGGAAAATTTGAAGAGTAGACTTTGTGGAGGCGGGAATGGTTATACCCTAGCTAACTGGCACTGCCCGGTGCGCAAAACCACGCAAATGTGGGTTTTATAGCAGGGTATTGAAAGAGATGGAAATTAAACCAAAACGGCCAATAAACTACTAATTTCTGGGCTTAAACCACTCCTTCAGGGACAGATAGGCTTCTCAAAGCACCCTCTCCCACAGTGAAAAGAGAAACTTCCTTGTATACAAGTAAGGTATGGGCAAACACAGGAACTTGTAACACAGCCCTGAATTCAACTCTAACCTGAAAACTGGACTATACTAGCTTAGAAAGGCAGGAAAATAAGTTTTTTTTTTTTGTTTTTTTTTTTTCAGAAAATAAAGCAGATACAATAAAAAAAGCACTTTAAATGCACAGAAATGGCTATCACACTTGAGTGTGTAGCCTACAACAGTTAAACATCTTTAACTCTGCCACATCCATCTCAGACTCCTGCCTTTTTGTCAATGCCACTGTCTCCAACCCATATAACATAGCTGGTCTCACTACCCTCTTGTAGACCTTCCCTTTCACTCTTAATAGTACTCGTCTGTCACAAATCACTCCTGACACTCTTCTCCACCCACTCCATCCTGCCTGTACTCTCTTCTTCACCTCTCCTCCACACTCACCATTACTCTGAACTATTGATTCCAAGTATTTAAACTCATCCACCTTTGCCACCTCTACTCCTTGCATCCAAAATTCAATTTTTTTTTATTTCAAGGAAGAAATACTCAACATATAAGGCTCATAGCAGTTCACAATAAAATGAGAGGACAAACACTTGGATGAAAGGCAAAGCACAAATAGCCAAAGTCAAATATTTTAACCCCTACCCCTAAAGACAGCCATTGTCTGTGTATCCCTCTGATATCAGACTGGGGCAAAACTGAAAAAAAAAAACAGATAAAGCATAACATATTCAACCTGTTTATTGATTGATGATTGACATTTGATTACTGGGAAAGTCCAACTGGGTAGGGGTCCATTTTCAGTGGTGGTCTGGGGAGAAATGCTCCAAAGTATTATAAAACATTTTAAGAACAACCATCTTTACAAACTTCAAAAATAATGCAAAAATATATACAGTTCAATTATACTAAATTAGACATAATATGAAAACATTGGTTAAGAATAGATGCAAGTTATATGAATGAATATTTAGAGAAATTTTAGCCAGTTTATAGAGAAATTAAAGGTAATTTACTGCAACACAAACCAGAATTACAATATGTTGTATCTTTAGGCTTTTCCCGGTTAGGCGTCGCCACAGCGGAACTCCGGTCCGCTAATGATTGGCAGTAGATTTTTACGTACCTAGTTGCCAGCTCTGACGCACAACCTTCAACAAAAGTACGCCCATTCACGCATGTCTCCACACAGAAGACACTTTAGTTGAGAATCGAACAGGACAACGTCTTACTGTGAGGCGACAATGCTACCACAGCACCACCACCGCAGTCAAACCAAAATTACATGTTTAGAGCAAGCCAGGGGAGAGAAATTAATGGAAGTAAGGAAGTGAGTGAAGAAGGGAGAGTAAGGGGGTGTAAGGTATGAATAGGTACTTGTTCACATTTAGGGATATAGTTTATTCTGGTATTGAGCCAGAACAAAGACAGCCTTTGGCTACAAAGTCTTTCAGAATGGTTTTAAAGGATGGGAGGGAGAGTATTGACCTGATGGTTACAGGTAAGGAGTAACCTGTTGTTGTCAGGCATATGTAACAACATGCCATTTTACCCTCCCCAACAGACAGACACTAGCATATGCATCTGAAGTTTCAGTGGGAGGAAAGTGAAAAATAATCTCTGGGATTCTGTAAAGTCCCTGTAAGCTTCATGCAAAGCTTACACAATGTTTACATGTGTGCAGTGAGCTGCAGCGCTCATTGCATATTCATGTTGAGCACTGCATTTAAATGTAAATAAGCACAATTTCATGGCTTGCTACAGTGCTGCTGGCCAGGAAACCGTATAAGCCAACACATGTAACAATCCTGTGTAAATCAGAGCACAGAAGGTTTGCGGTTTTACCCGGAATGCCACAATGATCACCAATGCTTAGCAGATACTAATTTTCATAGCTCTTGATCTCTTAGTGCAAGAAAGCTGGACAAAGCACAACATAATGGTGGGACATGACCCAGAAATAAGGGCAGGTTTTACATATTTGCTCTTTTAAACTTAGAAATGTGCTAACAAGGGGTTTGTGAGAAGATACATTTTCTGAAGGATATGAAGTCTAGAACTCAAATTATGTAATTATTGCATGACATCAGTCCTGAGATCATCCCAGTGATATGACAGAAAACCACATGTTTTATAAGGAACGCACCAAAAGATGTATAAAGCAAAAATCTGGAAATGCTGTGAAAAATTTGGACAGTTGAGAGGTATGATAGTTATGTATATGGTCTAAACACAGTACAGGACAGTGTATACAGTGCAGAGTATTGTGAAATCCCATTCCTGGTATTCCGCACTGAAGTTGTGTAAATGATCTGTAAGGGTACATGGACTGACATGTAAGATAAACACTCAGGGGAAGTGTATGTATTGAATGGGGACACACAGATGAATTGTAGGAATGAACACATGGAAGGAGGACAGGTGAAACAACCTGATGTACAGCAGATGAGGCCGTATCGATGGAAGACCACTGTAGCAGCAACATCAATCACATATCAATATGGTACAGTACAGAATGCACAGTGAAAATGTGTATTATGTGACTGTCACAATGGGGAATATTTCTGTGTGCGATAAGCATCCTTACATGAACAATGCATAGGACATCTATCAGGGATGTGATATACAATTGGGTTAGGATGCATATTGTGAAACTGTGCAGATTGATTTGCCTATATATGAGTGTAATCTCAGCAGAGGTCTCCAGCAAGTGGGACACAGATAAAGGCTCATGGACAACATTAAAAGAAGCAAGCACAATCATGGACAATATCAGAATAATACCACCAGTAGTCCCATGTCTCTGACATAACATATATGATTTAGAGTGATCAGAGATGATTCTGCACAAACACACTTGTACAACTATTATGACTTGTCCGCACTCTATGAGGGTAATCATGCTGGGCACTGTAGCATCTGCTGGCAGTGTTAAGGAGACACTGCTATACCTGCATGCAACATTATGATCAGTACAGGCTAGTGGACTGGTGTGCATGGCAGATATATATGGTAAAATCCACACTGTCACGAATGTTACCCATGCCATTAATGTTGTAAAACAGCTATGTATGTACTGTGTGCATCACTGGAACAGGTAGCACACATGCATCTGTGTGACATAGTAGTGCTACATATAAGGAAGTAATCAGCACTGTGACACCATACTGGTGGACATTCCACTTTCCATCTGCCCCAGGACACAGGTCACATACCAATTCGTCTGATTATTGGGTGTGATATCTACATTATACTTGAGTTTTCTGCTTGTTTTCCTAATGTAACAAATCCCCCTATATTTTTGTGTCATTGCAGGTGTTGCCATGTCTATGGCAGCAATCTTTGGTGAGGGTTGATACTGTGTATATTATATTAGTATCACAGTTGGAGTCAATCTGTAGCCCTTCATACAGCTGTTTGGACACAGGGTGTATGTCATCCGTGATGTTTGTCACTTAAATAATGGACAGGAAAGGGTGTAGCAGACAGCTGTGAAGTGCAGACCTGATCACTGGACCTGAGATATAGGTCAATTCACACATTTCAACATATTTTAGATGCCACATATGTGATACAGTGGTCTACCCACTTGGTGATATAGGTGTTTATGGCTTCATCTGACAGTGTTGAGTGAAAACCACAGTGTGGATTTGTGTCAAATGCCTTGGGCTTGTCACATTGAAAAGGATGATAGTGTTGTCATCATGCATGCCCTTGATGACTTCTTTGAGAACATCTAACAAACGTAACAGACATGATGTAGCATTAACAACTCGCACAGGTCTGTTGCACACAGCCGGGATATTACTCCATTTAGAAAAAGGTCCATGATGACATGTTGGTCTATCTCGCAGATAATGAGAGTCAGAATGCGTCTATACATGCATACATCAGGTGTTGCCCCCCCCCCAAGTCAGACAGATGCATGTTAATGTACACCCTTTTACAGGAACATAGTCTGTGTGGAGGGTGTGTTGAAGTGTGTATTCAGCTGTGTCAGGAAGGTGTTTATGATGTGTCACGTGATAGGCAATCTGTAATGTTGTCACAGACCATTGATTCTGTGTGATAGGCCTGGATGAAGGTAAGACAGTGCCTACTGGTTATCCTGATCTGGCCTAGGGTTTGAACATAATCCTTCATGCAGGTATCATTGAGAAACTCTCCTAGCTGGGGATTAAACCTTACATCACTAGATGGGTAACCACTGTGCAAGTGGGTGAATCAACCTGTACCAGTACAGCTGTCACCATTGGAGTACCCCAAGGATCAGTGCTTGACCCCTTACTGTTTGGAATCTATTTATTGACAGTTCAGGCTAAAGTATACTGTCTTTGGCTTATTGCATTTGCTGATTCTGGCATACTGGGTGCAATCATTGAGTTCACCTATGATGATAACATACTACAGTAGGACTAACATAGACAATCGGTGATAAAGCAACACAGTCTACAAATAAATACAAACATGTGTCTTTATTTTGTCCTTCAACAAAGTGGAATTCCCTGATAATTACACTATTGACAGCAGTCCTGCTATGTTGAAACCCAATGATGCAAACACTGGGAACTCATGTACATAACAATCCGAACTTTGATCACCAGGTGTCTACACTGGTATTGAAAACTGTGCACATCTTAAGTTACCCCCACCTAATTCGTATCTGAGGATTATATTACAGCACTGTACTTGAACCTCATCAGAACACTAATATGGAGTATAATGCTCTGTTTTGCATATACCTCAACAGACACATGCAGCATTTGGTGAGACCACAGGGATTTCTCAGCAAGAAAACACATGGCCTACAAATTATGCCAAGATGTATGTGGATAGACTGATAGCCATGGCACGGTAATTTGTGTTGTATAGGATGAGGTGACTTCTGCCTGGCATCTAGGCAAGTCTCTGACCCTGCCCTCGTGGGAATAGTGCACATCTGCAAATCAGATATAGCTGATGACATCGGCAGAGTCTAGTGAGGAGAATATGGCAATAATAGTGTCCTACATGGTGTAGAAGGCTCTGTCTAATGCCAAGCAACACACACACACACACACACACACACACACACACACACACACACACACACACACCAGTTGACTGCAGTGAGAATAGAACCCCTACCTCTTGAAGTACACAGACTACGGAACTCAGTAATTTTACATAAGTGCCACTGCACAAGTCTGACTTTTACAAGGCTGCAGGCCAACTTATAGTGGATAACATCAGCACTGGATGTAGGAGAGAAGATATTGGGAGGCTTGCATGAAATGCATGTGTAGGCATGTGCAAGCATCAAAATACTGTTAATCTATGGGACTGGAGGGGTAATTGTAGGATACACACTTCTGCTCTTCTGGCTAGACACACACAGTGGACTGCAGTGAGAACAGAACCCCTACCTATCTAGGGTACATAGACGATAGAACTCTGTATTTAAGGGAAGAGCCACAGCTCAAGAATGACTTGCAGAGTCTCAGAGAGCACTTTATAGCTGATGATATCAGCAGTGTCTGGTGAGAATATGGCAATAACAGTGTCCCACATGCAGGTATGCAGAGCTCTCTCTAATGTCAAGCAGGTGTGTGTGTGCGCGTACACACACACACACAAACACATGCACACACACACACACACACACACACACACACACACACACACACACACACACACACACACACACACACACACACACACACACACATCCCTCCCTAAGTACACAGACTACAGAACTCATTTATTTATGCAAGCACCACAGCACAAGTCTGACTTTTACAAAGCTGCAGGCCATCTTATAGTGGATGACATCAGCACTGGATGTAGGAGAGAAGATGTTGGGAGGCCTGCATGAAATGGATGTGAAGGCATGTGCAAGTATCAAAATACTGTCACTCTTGGATTGGAGCAGTAATTGTAGGATAAATACTTCTGCTCTTCTGGCTAGACACACACACTTGACTGCAGTGAGAACAGAATCCTTAACTAAGTACACAAACTACAGAACTCAGCAATTTACACAAAAGCCACGGTACAAGTCTGACTTTTACAGGGCTTCAGACCAACTTATAGTGGATGACATTAGCACTGGATGTAGGCAAGAGGATGTTGGGAGGCCTGCATGAAATGGATGCGTTGACATGTCATCATCATCAGCCCCCTTTTTCCCATTTTTTTTTTACATGTGTTAACTGTCACCAACTCTCTCGATTCAGTGCCACACTCCAGCCTTCTTTAACACTCATGCCTGACTGTCACAGATCTTCTTTCACACAATCCATCCACCTCTTTGCTGGACATTCTCACTTCTTCTTTCCTTCTTCCTGTCTGTTCCAAATCTTCCTCACCAGATTGTCTTCTGCTTTTCTACACATGTGCCCAATACACCGTAATCTGTTCTCTTTAATCTTTTCTGCAATTGGAGCTACTTTGGCTTGTGCTATTATGTCTTCATTTCTCCACCTATCCCACAGTGTACATCCTACCACCTTTCTCAGGCACTTAATTTCCATAACTTCTAGCTTCTTCAACTGTTCTGCCTTTACTAACCAGGTTTCTGTACCATACAGTAGTACTGGTCACACTACTGTCTTGTACATCTTACTTTTCAGCTTCTTTGGCATTCTTCTGTCATAAACTACACTTGATATTCTATGCCAGTTGGCTACAGTCACTCTGATTCTAGCTTTGACCTCTTCATTCAGACTACCTTTCTCCTCAACCATCCCTCCCAGATACTTGAAGCTGCTTACCTGTTCCAATATCTTCCCTTCTGTCTCTATTCTCAGCTTCTTCTGATTTCCCCAATTTGCTGCCATTACCACCATCTTATCTGTGCTTAGTTTCATCCCATGTGCCATCAGATTTGCATTCCATTCTCCTATCATTTGCTGAAGTTCTAGTTCAGAGTCTGCCTGTACTGCCACATTCTCGGCATACAACAGCTTTGTTGATCTGTCCAACCTATTTGCTAATGTAGTCCATCACCAGTATGAACAGCAATGGGCTTACAGCTGAGCCCTGGTGTACACCCACTCCCACTAGGAACCCCTGTGTGAGGCCAAACACTGTTCATACTCGAGTCACTGGGTCCTTATACATAGCCTGCACTAATTCTACTAATGTTTACTGGGACTTCAAACCATCAAAGTACTGCCACAATAAGCTTTCTTGGGACCTTGTCATATGCTTTCTCCAAGTCAAGGAATGCCCAGTTGGACTCTCTCCTCATCTCTAGTTTCTTCTCAAGTATCTGTCTCAATACAAACATGGGTCAATTGTGTTGCATCCTGATCTGAATCCGAACTGTTCATCTCCCATCTTACATTCTACTACTCTGCGTATCCATTTATAAGTCACCCTGTCCACAACTTTCATGCAATGTGGTAGGAGTTTGATGCCTCTTTACTGCCCACAGTTGTGGATGTCCCCTTTGTTCTTGCACACTGGCATGAGTATGCTTATTATTCAGTCATCTGGGATACGCCTTTCTCTCCACACTGCTATTAATACCCTCAGGAGCCATTTCTCCGCTATCTCATCCAACATCTTTATCATATCTGCTGTGACCTCATCTGAGCCTGCTGCTTTCCCTGACTTCGTCTCCCTTAGTGCTGTTCTTACTTCCTCTAAGGTGGGCTCCTCTTCTTTTCTCATTGTAGGCTGTTGCTGGGACAGTACAACTTCAGTGGGGTTTTCTTCAGTCAGAAGCTGCTGGAAATACTCCTTCCATCTCCCTTTGATGTCCTGTGGACTGGTGAGCAGGTTGTTACTGGCATCCCTTACGAAAGGTGTCTATCTTCTTTATCTTTCTGTCTTTGCCTTGCAACCTGATATAGTTTCTTTGTGCCACTTACTGAGTCACTTTCCAGAAGTAGGTAGAGTGCCTCCAATGCCCTAGTCTTTGCTATTGCCACTTTGTTGTTAGCCAACCAGTACTCCTTCCTAGCCAGGTCAGTCTTTTCTATCTCTCACTTCTTCCTGCACTCATTCTTTCTTTTGATGACTTCCTGGACTTCTGAATTCCACCACCAGCTTTCCTTATGTACCTTAGTTCCATACCTGGCTCAGCCACATATCTTTTCTGTGTAAGGATGTGCAAGTATCAAAATTCTGTCAATCCATGGGATTGGAGCAGTAACTGTAGGATACATACTTTGCTCTTTGGGGTAAACATACACACAGTTGACTGCAGTGAGAACAGAACCTTACCTAGGTACACAGACTACAGAACTCAGTAACTTACGCAAGTGCCATGGCACAAGTTTGATTTTTGCAAGACTGCAGAACAAATTATAGTGCCTGACATCAGTGGTGGTTGTAGTAGAGAAGATGATGGGAGGCCTGTACACATTCATATGTTTCTAGGAGGTTACTGGGTTAATGTCCCTAGGGCCTTTACAAGCCTAACTTTGTAAAAACCCAAGTACCCTTATTGAGCATAGTTAGATGTTTATTGTTAGCAGTGCAATTTTGTGATCAGCACTGACTAACCCCTGTCCATGAGGGACATAGGTGACACCCCTGGGGTGAATTTATAATCATCCATCCAGTTGTCAGATTTATGCTTGACTATGGTAACTGAGGAGCACTGCTTCACATGCAGTGGGAACCTAATACAGAGTAGCGGCAACTGCTGGGAGATATATGTGTCTCTCCAGCATGTTCTGTTTATGTCACAGGCTAGGTTAAGATCCCTAGAGCAAGTTATTTTTTGTTCCATTTGATTTGCAGATGTCCAGCATTTACATTAGGGCAGGATCCTAGACTGTTCTGTAGGCCAAGCCCAGGTTGTCTCTCAGCAGCCTGTATGATACTGAGTACAGTGATGGGGCTTTCTATCTTTCCATGTATGTTATGTTGTGGAGACCCTGGATTTTCTTGATCTCTCCAGTTGCTGCAGGTGTCTGTTGAGGTATATAGAGAAGGGAGCATTGTACTCAGTTAGTGGTGTGATAAGGGTTGAGTACAACGGATCTATAAACTCCCTGGTCTTAGATGCGATGCCCTTAGTTATGAGGTGGGCAATATAGAATGTGTGTCTTACCACCATGGACACATAATGATCGCAGTTTAGATTGCTATCAAAATGTGTTCCCAAGTCTCGCACCACTGAGTTTGAGCTTAGAGGAGTGTTCTGTATGACATAATTAACAGGGCTACTTTTTTACCAAAGGGGACAACAAAGCATTTTTTGCATTAAGTTTCAGTCAGTGAGTTTGGTACCAGTCATTTTATCTGTGTCAGGTCTTTCTGGAAAATGTTAACATCTATGGGGGACTCTATATGACTGTGCCCAGTTAGTCCTCTGCAAACTTGGTAAGTCACTCTACCTTCACCTGGACTTCAAATAAATAGTTTCCAAACAATAGAGGGCCCCGTATAGATCCTTGTGATACTCCACTGGTAACTGGTGGAGATGGCCTCCCCAACTTTAACAGTGTGCGTTCTGTAGGTGAGCCAGTTGGCTACCCATCTAGTAATGTATGGGTTAATCCCCAAATTGCAGAGCTTCTCTATGATACCTGAATGGGGGATTGTGTCAAAGGGCTCGGATAAATCAAGATAAGCAGTATGCCCTGTTTTCCCTCATCCAGGGCTTTGGGGACATTATCACAGAAGTACACTAGGTTTAATAAGGAAGACCATTGACAAAACAAAAATGGGTTGGGTCAAGAGTGTTGAAGGTCACCTATGTCCCTGTGTATAAGGTCCATGATGAATCTTTCCATAGTCTTGCAGATAAGGCTGGTTAGGCTTATGGATCAATAGTTCCCAGAGTCAGTTGATGGTGTGTAGACATGTTCAACTGTGAAGATAGTTCTAGTTCTGCATGTTATCAGACTGATGTGCATTGCATATCACACAGCATTTGATATTAAATTTTGTAGTGTAGATGATATATTTGTGAAAAAGTAGTGGAAACATCAGGGTTGCAATGCATGGGGGAGGAAACACGTCTGCATTGTCAATATGTGACATATTGTTCAGTTTGTTAAATTTCCAGATAATTTCATGGCATAAAGAGTAAATGGACAGTAAAAAAACAGTAATACATGCTAAATTAGGCTTTGCATAGCACAGTATTGAGCAGCAGTTTTCGTGATGGTTGGCAAAGTGTTTGACCATGTGAGATACTCACTTCTATTATTTTCACTGTTTGCTCATAGTTAAGCAGTGTACAAATGTGAGCCGCATTGCTAGAAGTCTGACAGTTAGTAATGACTGTATGAAACACAGCTGCTGCTTAGCTAACTCTGTGGCAGCAGGTGTAAATGCACTGATACATTTCTTTTTTAGCCCATATGATACTGGCTTGAATTCAGATGTATCTAATACTTTTAAATAAACAATGATAATGCAATGATATAAATTCTTTATAGTACATGTGTTGCTGTGTGTTGGCAAACCCTGGACACCCCACCTCTGCACCCTAAACTGGGAAGCTACCCCTCTAACACCAGACAGGTCTACTATCCAAACTAGAGCAATGGCAACTAATGCTTTCCTGCCAATTCCAGTTATCATATTCACTGGTAACGTGCAAACCTGAGCAATGATGCCAACCATGTTTGCGCAATGTTAAGTGGAGCACAGCAGGGAGGAAATAAATACTTGAAACTGGAAGGTTAATCTTACAGTTGGCATTAGTTTGAGGGGGTGTCTGGTAATGTAACTTGGACATATATATTGGAAATTGGGAGATAATTGTTAGGTGAGTTAGGTTTGCAGACATGCAGTGGGGCCATAAATGTCATAACTTGACACATCTGTTTTTGGCTTTATACACTGGTAAAATTGATTTTTAAAGTTTGGGATTCAGACCTAGGCATAAGGGACAACACATTTTCTTCCACAACATTGATCTTCCATCTTTACCACAGAATAAGTGCTGCTCAGACATAGTTAGGAATTATTCATAAATAAAGGTGACAGTTTGAGGTGTTACACATGTATGTAAGTGACTTTACTCTAGTTCTTAGTTCTAGTATATAGATCCAGTTGTGTATGTCTGTTATGTAATTGTGAAGGCCATGCAAGTCAAGGCAGCAGAATTATACTTACAGAAATATATTAGACAGTACACCCTCAGTCATACATCTGAAAACACAATAAGGGTGCATCCCTCATACATTTAATTCATATTAGCTCCACTATCTAAAGTGTTACAAGTGAGAGTGAATATAATGGGAAGTGGAAGAATAGTAAAAATGTATGGAATATCCTGTATTAGAACCTAGGACCATGTGTATGGCAGTCCTACACTTAACACCTGTTGCCACAAGGATGTTGAAATAACACTTGTCTATATTTCAGTTCATTGCTATAAACTGCACTGTCACAACAGTAAAAATAGTTTGCACACCCTGTACTAGAACCCAGGACCTTCTGTACTCCAACCCTACACTTACATCTGCTGCCACAGGACTAGTTACATGATATTTCCATAATTTCCTACTCATTCTTAAGTTGTCTATGTTAGCTGCAGTGCAACGAAGCTTAGCATGTTTGCGCGGTGCTCAATAGAATTAATTGAATGTTTCCATTTTTAGTTATTGGGTGTCTGAGCCCTGTCTGCAGGTGTTGGGGAACCTTGATAGCAGCCACAGAATGCTACTAATCAAAGTTGCACAAAGGAAAGCAAACATTGCGACAATGTATTGTTTTTGACTGTTGCCCCATTACAGATGCCCTGTCTGCAGGTGTTTTGTCTGCTTCCTGGGTGGGCCAATAGTCCAGGTTTGTTCACTCGCACTGCTAAACTTTGTGCAAATGAGAGAAGCACAGCCAAATTTGACATTCAGTTTTTCTCCACTTCCCTTGTTTGTATTAAGCCAGATACCAAGCAAAGACTGACCAAAAGAAAAAAAGAAAACTGAGTAACAGCAATCTGTGACACTACAAAATGTTAGTACTTGTGAAATATTTCTACATTGGTCTGGATTTGAACTCTCACTCCAATGAACTTTCTGAACACAGTAAGGGTGCCTTATCCCTCTTTGCACACAAGCACCTTTGTAGCAGGGAAATGAAATTCTGCAACCAACAAACTGCAACATCATCTACAGTACTATAAAACCATATAATAGTTATTTGTTCATGTATTAATTTTGGATATAGTACACTGAGTGATCACACAACCATTTATGAGTATTGCATGAAAATATGCAGCTCTGTCTTACCTCTGTGTGTTTGTTGTTCATGCTTATCTTATCTGACCAGTAATTTCAGACATGCAGTCTGTAAGCCATTCTATATCATTGTCATTAAAATGTGTGAGGATATTAAATGGAAATAATATAATACATAGCTGGTAAAAATGAAGGGTAGGTTTGATGTTAATGAACAGAACCTATGAATTGTGTGCTGCTTACTTACATTTCCAACCTTGGCAAAATTACTTCTAACACTTTGTAAGTCTAACCTGACACACATGGATGTAGGGCAGTCTGCATTGCTGTTGTGTTTTCCTTCTCCCAACCATTAATCAGTCACAGTTGCAATCCATTAAAAACAAATACCAAGGGAGTGTCTGCACTATGTTTACATGTGCAACACAGAGGAAAGTATTTGGGATTCAGCAATTCTAATGAGTTCACACCTCATTTGCATCTTTGCCGTAATGACAGCCCTGAATCTACACCATAAAAAGGAAACAGTATAGCTAGGGAACTTGAAGGTGAGGAGACATGTTTATTGTAGAACACAGAAAAAAGGCTATTACTTTGGGATGTATCTGCACAGAAGATGACTGCACTTGAGAAGTTATGCTTGCATTTTTCAGCTATATACTGCTTATGCTAAAATGTCATTAATAAAAAATTGTTCACTATTTATATAGCTATCTCACTCTCTTTTTCTCTATATATAAATAGATAGATATATTGATTAACAAATGCTACATGTTTATCTGTATGCATTAGTTAGAAGTGTACTCTTGTTCCTTGGTCTGCTATTATAGTACTGAATTGCCTCTTACCTAACTATTTAATTAACTTGCTCTACTCTAATTTCCAGATAGTTCCCCTGATATAATATCCCACAAACAGTGCTCTTTAACCAAGAAGGGCACTACCCTGCTGAATACAGTACACTGAAGTCAGCCCACTACAAAGTGCCAATGTGGAAACTTAATACTGTTCACCATTTTAAACTGTAAGCTGCTGACTGGGGTCTAAAGCACCTACAGTTTGTCCCCATTATAAATTGACTAACTCCCAACTCTTACTAAAGTGTAGTTTAACCCTTTCCCCCTCTAACTATTGTATTTCTAACCTTAAAATAACCATAGATTTGTATTAACTATAGAACATTCACTAAAATTGTATTAAAAAAACAGCAAACCTATAGCTAGCAAAATTAAGAGCTAAAAACTATTCTAATTAAGAGCTAATATACTTACCTTACAGCTCTAGGAAGCCCTAGGAAACCTTGTAAGCTGCAATAGCGCTCTGCTCGCCCTCGTTACACTCGGGCTCACTTCGCTCCCCTCCCTGCCCCCAATTCTCACCCATCCCCACTGCCTCTAAATTTATAGTATAATAGCCACTCCCCCACTTACTAGATCCTATCAGCTTTCCTCTGGGTTATTTCATCCCACCCCTATTCCTCTACCTATATTTCACTAGCACCTACTAGCTTTTATCTGGTATTCTCCCACCCCCTTCCAGCACAGTTACCTCACCACCCTATCTTTTGGTGTTGCATCACCAGGTAAAACAATTCCTTAACGCACTAGCTGTATCCCAAACAATGATACACTCCTCTCTACTACCCCTCTTGCTGGTTCCATACCTCCTTACCTTGTATGAAAACCAGTTTCACATGGGATTTCAGGTCCCAAAAGGCCATACTATCACCCCAGCTGTAAATCATCCCACCTTCAACCATACTTACAGTACTGGGTCCTCTCCAACATCTTGTTCACTCTACCAACACATCAACCCCAGGCACATTAGCTCTAGATCCAAACACTACCACAAACCTATAAACAAATTCCTGAAACTTCTCACTAAGTATAGACCTAGCCTAATACTTGGTGGTGATATTCACCCCAACCCTGGCCCATCCACTTCTGATATATACACCCCCTCTACTTGTAACCTAAGCTATAAACCTACAATCAATAGACCAACTAACTCTCTCCTAGCCTGTCATCTCAATATTAGAAGCATTAATAACAAGGTACATGAACTTCATGCACTCCTGTCTGTCCACTCCCCTGAGATTCTCTGTTTATCTGAAACCTGGTTAAAACTTAACACTACAGACAATGATGTGTTACCACCTGGGTATAACTTACACAGGCTGGATCGCATTTCCAGGAAGGGGGGATGGGGTAGCTATACTCTAGAAATCTGAGTTGAATGTGACCATAGATATAATACAACCACCTCAGATTAACAACTCAGAGATTCTTGCCACCAAATTGCAACTTAATAAAAGTAAATGCATTAATATTATCTGCATGTACATTCCCCCAGGTAACAATATAGCTACACTTGAAGACACCCTGCACTGGCTATCATGTCACTACCCCCAAGAAACCCTACTACTCGGAGATTTTAACATAGACTGGGGTACCTGTTTCTCAGAATCCCCAACCACCCATATTAACCTGCATGCATTTATACAAATCATATCCACCCCTACCAGGATAGGTAAACCCAACCAAAAAGAAAGCATACTTGACTGAGTACTCATAAATAGTCACCTCCAACTGTACACCTCTGGTATCCTCTCCAAAGACCTAAGCGATCACCTTCTCACATATCTAATTAAGCACAAAGCCACTAACCCCCAACAACCCTTACTCAGAAAAGTTAGAAACAAAAAAGAAACTTTGACCCTGCCAAATTCCAACAGGAACTTAACTCATGTAATTGGTCTATTGTAAAATACCTCCCCTTAGAGGAGGAAGTTGTATACTTTAATAAAAAATTCCTTGAGATCCTTGATTTACATGCACCTGTTTGTTCAAAGAGAACAAAAGCAAAAACTGCACCATGGCTTTTAAAGAGTCTAGACTCAAAATTATCATTAGAAACAAAGCATGGGCTTTATAGCATTCTACTAAAGACCCCCAAGATCGCATTAAATACAGGCCATCTAGGAACAAAACTAAAAAATCCATTTTACAAGACAAAAAACAATACTACTGTAATTTACAGACAGTAAATCAAAATAACCCTCAGAGGTTTTGGGCAGGTTTGAATAATCTACTACATCCTGGACAAACTTCTACCCCTATCTCTGCTGCTACTATTGACAAACCCCCAAGGATGTTTCCAATAGTTATAATCGATTCTTTACTGAGACAATTCAAGCCCTAGCTAGTCAGTTACCTCCTAGCTCCCATAGCCCTGAAAGTTCCACCCCTAGAAATCTACTCTCGTTCAGCTTCCAACCAGTTTCCACATCACTTATCCCGTACCTTGATCAAAAAATTAAAACCACCACGCTCTCTACTGATCAACTCCCTGCTGAGTACCTTCAAAAATCAGCTGATGCTATTTCTTACCTGGTATCAATACTAATTAATCAAACCATAGTAGAAGCTAGGATCCCCACTATCTGGAAAATATCCTACATAATCCCACTTCTCAAAAGAGGCAGCTCTACTGAATTCTCCAATTATAGGCCAATAGCTATACTCTTTCCACTTGCAAAGATTATGGAAAAATGTATTCGTAAACAACTCATGCACCACATAATCCAGAATCACCTCATGGCAGACACCCAGCATGGCTTCCATCCTCACCACAGCACTACTTCAGCCCTACTAGCCTCTACCAACACCATAAACCATAATCGTAACAGTAATCATATATCCTCAGCCATCTTCTTGGATCTTTCCAAGGCATTCGACATGGTTGATAACCAACTTTTAATACACACCCTGCAAACATTCTGTCTAGATACTAAAGCCCTTCAATGGTTTAAATCCTACCTGAATGGGAGACAGTAGGCTGTTCTTTGGCAGAACAAACTCTCTAACCTTCTACCTAACACCCTTGGAGTACCACAAGGCTCTATACTAGGGCTCCTACTGTTCCCCATCTTCATTAACGATCTGTATACTGTCATCCCAAATGTCAGCTGTATCCAATACGCTGATGACTCTACCCTGATCTGCTCGGCCACATCTCCAACAAACTTATGGTCAGCTACCCAGACCACCTTTAATACTATAGAAAACTGGCTTTCTGAATGTCGTCTGATATTAAATCCAAAAAAAAAAACAAAAGTGCTGTTATTTTCAATGACAGATAGGTCTACTGCTTTTACCTTTACCATTAATGCAAATGATGGCACAATAATATCCCCTGACCCTTCTACAAAACTATTAGGTGTCATTATAGATAATAATCTAAAATTCAACCTACATGTAAACTAATCGATCAAAACCATCAATAAAAACTAGGGTCACTTTACAGAATAAAAGCCTTCCTAACCCTTCCAGCCAAAATTGCCATAGCTCGTTCTCACCTTCTTTCAACATTTCTGTATGCATCCCCTCTACTCTCTAATGTAAACAAGACTGTCCTTAACAAACTCTCAATCGGCTACAACCACATTGCTAGGTTTGCCACTGGGCTGCCTTTTAGGACACATCATTGCATCAATCTAAACCAGCTTGGGTGGCTTGAACTACCTAGTCTAATCCAGTATAACCAACTGATTATGGCCTATAAAATCCTTTATAATCCGGACAATACTCCTGCATTTAAAAATCTTATCACCCCCCTATAACAATCCTCGACTCCTTCGATCCTCTAACAGACTACTAGTTCAGACAAGCAAAATTAACAACACAGCTGGCGACTCTCTCTTTGCAAACTCTGTAGGTAGATCCTGGAACTCACACCCAGCTGATATTACTTTACTTTCCTCCCTAGGTCAATTTAAAACTAGACTCAAACAACATCCGGCATTAAACTGGCTATGTCATTGTATCAAGCCTGGCTAACTCTCTTATAGAATGTGTAAAATCTGTTAATCAGCTTACTGTGTAATTTACTCCTGACTTTCACTCAGGATTAACGCTAACCTGTGGAACATGTTTATCTTGTTTGCTTATGTAATCACTGTTAATATTCTATTTGTAATATGTTTTATTGTATCTGTTTACCTTGGAGCTTTTCTCCCCAGGCCTCCGCTGAAAATGGAGATGCATCCAGTTGGACTATCCTGGTCAACAAATGTAAAATAAAATAAAATAAATGTTTGTTAGGGCATTTCACAGGTATGCATGATTTGCATTTCACAGGTGGAGGTGCAAAGCTGCATTTCTGTTATGGCACAAACAAGGATAAGTTGCTGTTGTTACTCTTCCTATTTTTGCATCCAGCCTGTTGTTCATATTTCAAATTTCTAGACTGTTTTATGTTTCTCTAGTGGGTAATTCTGAAATGCTACCTTTTTCTTTAATCTGTGAACAGTTATTTTGTAGTTATGTGATACATGTAGTATCCTTCTGTTGTCTTTTAGGACACCTAGAACTATGGCACCCAGGCATGTCAATCCCCAAAAGTCACCCTTCAGTGACCCTGAGAATCAGGTCATTGTGGAAGCTTTTAGGTGACATGGTGCCTTTTTGCTTGAGAGGGGACATGGATATATGTCATGCAGAATGCCAATTTGACAGCAGATAGTTGCAGATATCAATGCATTATGTGCAACAGCATGACATATGATCTGATGCGCCATAGGGCCACTGACATGATACTATCTGCATGGAGGAGAGCAGCTGCAGCTGCAAGTGATCTGATGGGTACCAGGGGGTCCTGCTACAGAGCCACCATTAACAGCAAATGAAGAGTTCCTGCCACTGTCAGGGATCCATACAGCTCCAAGGAAAGTGCAGAACAGCATATCTTTGACATTGGTGCTACTGTTTTAGGGACAGCAACTATGTCCCAGGAGGAACTTCCAGGTAGTCTTTTGATTCTCAGTTGTTAAATACTGTTGTATAGTGAAATAGTTACATCAATGTGTTCGTCCTTTTTAACAAGAAATTGGTTGGGGGGGTTGATGATTACTACAGTTAACAACACATTCTGATTGATTACACATGGGGCTTAGGTTGGGCTTGTTATCCAAGTTCTTGTTGAAAGTATAGTTAATGTACATATAAAGGGCAGAAAGTTTTAACCCCTGTGTTACTGTTAATTGTGATGATGTTGCCCTTACCTTTTGCTTAACTTCTTCCAGGATCATCCGGCATAGGGAGCATACCATCATCTGTACATGGTAAGCCAAATATTTTTAAGTCAATACTGATGAGCAGTTCAAAGAAATATTTTAGTGTGTGATGTTGATGTCAGGACTGTTATGTGTGTTGCTGTACTGTCTGTAATAGTGGCACTACTGTTATTTTGTTAGCATATATTGGACTATAGTAGTGTAGGTATTAATTTTTTCCTGTGTTTGTTGCTTATTATCACATATGATCCTGACAGCGGACATGTGGGACTTCTATCATCTGATGTCAGAGTATCAGTAGACTGTAATGATTATGGTGGCCAAACAGAGGCACAGTCAGGGGGTGCAATGGTTGAATCTGACACTGAGGTTGATTTACAGCCATCCCCTGAAATTCCATTGGAAATAGCCAGTAGGCCTACGCTTACCCCATTCTAGTGAGCCCTCATATATTGGACAGGTGGAGGGTGAGACAATCGATCAGAGAAGTGTGGTTATTGTGGCTTCAGTGCCTGTTGACTCTGGCTGTAGCCAGAGTGTGGGCGAGGTGCCATGCAGGAGGGTTGTTAGGGGTGCTCGGAGGAGGTCTGCTGTCCATCTTCCATCTGATCCAGATGTTGCTTCCCGTACCAGTCAGTGTATGTTTAGGGCCATCATCGAGGCACAGGGATGTTCCCATAGGTCCTCCAGAGAAATGCTTAGGGTTGTTGATGTAGCACATGCTGAAATGCATGACTGTCTTCACCATGTTACAGATTCAATGGAACAGATGAATGACACATTGGAACGGGCAGTGTCTTTGATGGAACATCTGCTTGGAGGGGGTTGGTACCCTCAAGGACATAGGCTAGCCACATCATCTGCTGTTAGCCAACATGGCCATGCCCGATCATGCTCTCATAGTGGCAGTACTTCCTCTGCTCCATCAGTGCTTGAGCTGTCCACACCCAGACATGCCAGGCTATAAGGTCATGGCCCTGGGTGCCCTTGTGAGGGGAGCTCATCCAGCAGATATCAGTCATGTTCAGGTAGCAGCAATGCATCTGACCATGGGAGTGGATGTGCCAGTGCAACTCCTGGCAGAGCCAGTTCTCATGGTTGAGTGCAACATCGATGGACTGCCCCATCTACCCTGCATGGCTCACACCTGCCCAATATTTCAAGATGTAGAGCTAGCACAGAGCTTGGCTGTGTTCATGCAGACACTCACTCATCAATTTCACCTGGAGGACCCATACAGACACACACACACACACACACACACACACACACACACACACACACACACCAGTTACATAGTTCAGCCGTGAAGCTTAAAACTAATTTTTGACTCACTGGCCATGTGTTCCTTTATCCAAATGTCTGCCTGCTTCTTTTTCTTACTCACACACACTCTCACTGACCTTTTGTGTCAGCCTAAGCTTACTGCCCCACCCTTACAACACCCTGTGCAAGTTATGATAATGATGCCATATCTATGTTTTCTGTCTTTTGGATTCAGAGATACATAAGCTTCGTGTCTGATGCTCAGGATGCATAGCTGACATAGTGCTTAGTATATCTGCATTTGTGATGTTGAATTGGTAATTGTACTTTTGACTTATATTTATCTTAAAAAGTTAAGACAGTTGATAGAATCAAACTTTTTCCCATCATTGTTAATGATCTTGTGAGGGTTGTGAAGTCTGAAACTGAAATGTGTATCATTACTTTCTGACTTCTTTCTTTAATGATTTTCCAGCACAAACATATGGTGCTAGACTGAGGGCATGCAGTTAACATCAATACTTTTGAGAGATATGATTGTGTGAATCTTTGATATCTGTGGTCTACTACTTAATAATGGACACATATCAGTCAAATAAGTCTCTGCTATCACATGTTAAGGTAATTTCTGTACAAATCACCCACCTTTTACTTGCTTACACTACCAAGTAACAACATGCAAGGATATGGCAGTCATTCATATTATTACACAATACACTCCAGGTTCAACACTTACCTTGTAAATCCAGCAGTTGCAACAGTTTTAGTTCAGGGCTGACTCTGTCTTACACAAGCAGCACACAGCCAATACATGGGTAGGTAAAGGCTGTGAGCACTGCCTGGCATCAGTGTTACTATATGTATGTAGGTAGGCGTAAGGTTTTAGGCCATTAAGTGGTGAGTGCGTGTACAATGGATTGTCTCTTAACCAATGTGAGGGCATACTGAGCATGCCTGCATCTGCCTTCACCCACAGTAGCTGCTGCTTCCCCCTCTGACTCCTCAGCTGCATGTGGCTATGGTGACCTTGCCATTGGTAGAGGGATGTGTGCCCTTCCCCTTGCTGATCCTGCTGAAGCTGTTTTCTTAGGATGATGTTGTGTAGCATAGCACATACTGTGAATGTTTCAGTATGTGTACATGGATTGTACCGCAAGGCTCCTACAGATGTATCTAGGCACTGGTACTGTGACTTCAGCAGCCCAAGCACACGTTCTATGATATTTCTGTTTTGAGCACATGCTTCATTATGGCATTCTTCAGCAGGTGTGTGTGTGTATTTTGATGGGTGTCAGGAGCCACAGTTCCAGTACATAACCCGCATCCCCTAGTAAATGATCCTGTGGGATATCCCCCCACAGTGAATATTTGATATAGTTGGGAGGTGTGCCAGATATGTGAGTCATGGTAACTGCCTGAGTTGCCAGCACACATGTTCAAGATGATTCCCTTGGCAATACACATGACTTGGCAGTTAATAGAGTGGAAGCCCTTTTATATAAAGCCTTCCCTGTACCCCAGGTGGTGCCTTCATTTGTACATGTGTGCAATTTATGGCACCCAGTACTTCAGGGTAGTGTGCTACATGGTAGAACCCTATTGTCAGGATTACAGGGAAAATATATGTGGTCACTATCATGTTGGAGCTTAGCATTCAGGAATTGATGGAGGATCCTGGATGCTGATGCCTATGACACCCCCATCATGTCTCCTGCTGGTCTCTGAAAGGTACCTGTAGCTAAAATTCTAAATGCTACACATACCTTTGCCCCAGTGGGATGGGTTCCCCTCAGTTTGCCCTGGGTCTGCGTTGAGGATGACAGAAGCTGTAGTACTGTACAATTTGCACATCATGTAGGTTGTGATAATTTAACTGGGCCTGAAAACTCTTCTCCTTCTTGGTCTTGGTCTGGTAGCAGCAGCAGCAGCATAGACTTCAGCCTGCTGCACATAGACATGAATTAAAGCATCACCAGCCCCTAACATTGTTTCGTGTAGACTCCTTTCCTTGGTTGTACATCTAAAACAGTTTGCTACTGTGTGCACATTGCATGGTAGAAACAGACTGTGTAGGCTTTATTGAATCTGGCCAGATGATTACATTAATGTTTCCAACTCAATAACTCTTAAAACAGTACACTGTTCCTATAAAAGCTATGTTGACCTTCTCTGCATACTTCTGAGGTTTGGGAGGAAAATTATTAAAGAAATAATGACACTCTACCCATACACCCCCACACCCACAAGCTAGAACACCTCTGGACAGAACTGGTTTAAGACTAGGAGGGGGTTCAGGGCAGAGGCTAGTAATAAGCCTGCATCAAAATTATCTTATACTGCCTGGAGTGTGGGGGTCACCAGGACCCCAAAGGTTCCGAAGATCTAGATGTTCTGTTATGCCTTTTATACTTTTAATGCCTTATTTTTTGAAACATGACTTAATTCTTTTTTTACTGTTAGTCATAAGTATTGTGTATGTGCCCGACAATATGATGCGTGTCCACAGATAAATATAAGTGGTATCATTTTTTTTAAACACACACACACACACACACACACACACACACACACACACACACACACACACACACACACACACACACTAGATCTGGTTTGTAAGGGACAATGATTTATCATGCACATGTGTATTGCCACCACCACCCATGTCAAGACAGATATATCACAAGACTAACAAACAGACTTTGTACACTTATGTAAAAGCAAATTAGAAGAGGACCAATTCACCTACAAAATACCTTTGGAGTGGTAGACGAAACCAGACCACATAGATAAATCCACACAGAGATAGACAGGGCATGCAGACTACACACAGAAGAAGCCACAGCCAAGAACTCAACCAGAGCAAGTAGTGTGAAATGGCAACACTATTCGCTCACTTTCACAAACATCCTATTCCTGTCAGACATGAAAAGATGGCTCCTTATCATGTTTAGTGCTGATGTTTGTGATGGAAATCAAAAGAAATTATGGACAACTTGTTACTCTTGAATGCACTGCACCCCTAGTATACACAAGCACAAGCCATAGCAATACTAGATTTAAACTGATTTCAGCAAGTACAATACAGTGTGTAACTACTTCTGCCACATCAGAGTTGTTACTGTTATTTAACAATGATTGTGATCAAACAACAGCAGTGGAAAGCTACCTACCTTCAGATGGCCTCTGCATGTATCAATTACTGTCACTTTACTGTCTGTGTACACCTCAGATTTCTGATTGTGGTAGAAATAATAAACAACAATAAATAAACAAACAAACAGAACAAACACAAATACCAACCCTTTCTGGTAAAGAAGCCCCAGTAAAGAAAACCAACAAATTAATCCAGCAAGACAGAGGGACTCCAAAATGCCAGTTTCAATAAAAACTTTTATTTTGTCACCACAAGAGCTTTCATGGACTAAGCTGCTTCTTCAGGTAATGTCTATCAAACTAAAAAACTCAGTATAATACCATATACTACCTTCCTTGATTAATTATGTGGCATTAAGGCACTCATATTATTTAAACAAACAGTCTCATCAAAGCATATGCATAGCACCTAAGTACAGAAATCATAATACATTCATAAAAATGCAAATGTAACATATATATATATATATATATATATATATATATATATATATATATATATATACATATACATATATATATATATATATATAAAACACATAACAATACATTAATACAAAGGCAAAAAACATTCAACGTCTTAGGTTCCTAGATTTCAGCTTAGGTTTTATAAGGACCACATGATTGAGTCCATGCCCACTATCACCTCTCAATCTAATGATCCACTTAGACTCAAGCTGCACAGTAGTATTCCTGATGTCACCTCCTCTTAATGTCTCGTGCACCCTCCCTATAACCTGCTCAGTACTATTTCTGATGTCAGCTCCTTGTAATGTCTCATGAACCCTCCCTATAACCTGCTCAGTACTATTACTGATGTCACCTCCTCTTAATGTCTCGTGCATCCTCCTTATAACCAAAAACTTAAAAGTATGCTCAGCACCACTGGCAATGACATGTTTTGCAAGGGCATTAGTTTTATTCCCTTTGCTAATATGATACAGATGTTCCTTTATTCTTTCTCTAAGCGTTCTATCCGTCTTACCTACATGAAATGTTGAACACAATAAACAGTGGGCCAAGTAAACACATGGGGGAGGTGCAACACGTAGCAAAGACTTTGAACCTATATATTCTATCCTGGGCAGGGTGTGTGAAAGTAGAACTGCTGTCAATGTAAGTACATACACTGCAAGTGCCACATGCTAAAGTGGCATTACTACTATATTCATGCTTATTCCTTGAGTAACATAAGGTCCTTTTTAAGGATTTCATGTTCCTAAATACAAACCTGGAGGTGGGCTCTATCATTCTGGAAATATCTTTGTCTGTCATAAGGACTTTCCAGTGTTTTCTAATAACATTCATGTATATGGAAACATTGCTAGAATAATGTAATGGTACCCTCAGTTTACACTAATTGTTCCTGTTATACATTACTCTGTCTGATGCAGTTTTTGAAAACTAAGGTTTAGCTCTGGTCCCCCTCAAGCTTTTAACTCTCTCTACATTTTCAACTATTTCTCGGTCACTATAACCTCTCATCCTTCAACAATGCTGTGTCGTTTCTACCTGCTCTTGAATCTCCTTTTCACGTACATTTAACCTGGGGGCTTTAAAAACTTGATTCTTAACCACGTTACTAAAAATGTGGGTGGGGTGCATACTATGCCTATACAAAAGATGGCTGACATGGCATGGTTTCTTATATAATTTAGTAAAAATGCAGTCATTCCCATTCACTTCAACAGTAACATCACCAAAATTCATACTGTGTGTTGATGCATTCATAGAAAAGCGTAACTAATTAGTTGTATTATTTACATATACCTCAAACTCATCTTAGGTTCATAGGTGTGTACTAGGCTAATGGCCCTGGAGCCTTTACAAGTCTAGCCCATAGGATTACCCTGGCATCGTACCACCTGACCTTAGTTCCCAGTGCCTGTGTCGAGTAGAGCCACTGGAGTGATCCCCAGCATGAATTTTCTATTTCCCATCCACTCATCAAGATTTCTTTTGAAGACGGCTAGTGAGGTGCTCTGTTTGACATGTATGGGAAGTCTGTTCCATAGCATGGTCAGTCTCTGGGTTATGAACCTGTCCCTCCAGCACGTTCTGTTGATTGTGGTAATGAGGTTGAGGTCTCTGGAGTGTGTGGTGTAGAGGGATTGGGATTTCTTTAGATGTAGCATTTCTAACAGAGCTGGGTCAGACATGGCTTTGTAAGTCAAGCAGAGATCGCCTCTAAGTAGGAGATATGAGACAGAGAATAGTTGGAGTTTTTTTTAGTTTGTCCATATAGTACAAGTATTTAAGGCCTAGGATCCTCTTTGTGAGGTACTTTTGCAGCCTCTCCAGTTGTTGCAGGTGTTTAGTGAGGTACATGCCAAATGGTGCATTGTACTTGATGATTGGCCTAATGAGGGAAGAGTAGAAGGAGACAATGACCTCTTTCTTCCTGGTTGCAAAACTCTTAGTAATGAGATGTGCTACATCGAAGGACTTTCTGACCACAGTGGCAATGTGGTGGTCAAAAGAGAGGTTGCTGTCAACCTGTGTTCCCAGATCTTTTATAATGCCTTCTGTATTCAGTGGACTACCGTCAATGTGGTAATTCAAGGGAAATGGGGTTTTCCCAAACGGGATGACTACACATTTTTTGGCATTGAGCTTAAGACCATGGTTCTGACACCAGTCGTTGGTCTCAGTGAGGCCTTTCTGTAGGATGCCAACATCACTTGGGGAGTTAATAATGGCTCCAAACTTGCAATCATCTGCAAACTTTGTCAGCCAGAGTCCCTTTGTGTTGGCCTGGGCTTCTGAGAAGTAGATACCAAACAGGAGAGGACCCAGGACCAATCGCTGTCGCACTTCACTCATGACTGGTCAGCAGTCTGACTTGGAGTCAGCTACTTTCACACTGTGGGTTCTATCTGTGAGCCAATTTACAACCCACCTAATGATATAGGGGTTGATGCATAGCTTACTGAGTTCTTCTATGATTCCTGGGCAGGAATGGTATCAAATGCCTTGGCCAGATCAAGGTAGGCTGTATGAACCACCTTGCCTTCATCCACAGCTCTAGTGACTGACTGAATGAAGTCAACCAAGTTGAGCAGGCATGATCTACCCTTCACAAAACCAAACTGTGTGGGATCCAGAGTTTGGAGATTTCCTATGTCCTTGTTTATTAGGTCCATGATGATGCATTCCATAGCTTTGCATATCAGACTTGTCAGGCTAATGGTACAATAGTTCCCAGGGTCTGTAGTCACTCCTCCTTTGTGGAGAGGGATGACTGTAGCAGTGCGCCATTCAGTAGGCATAAAGCCTGAGGTGAGGCTGTGATTCAACAGGGCACACAGGTGAGGTGAGGTGCCAGTTCACTCTGTAGTTCATGTAGAACACAGCAAGGGATATTGTCAGGTCCCATAGAAGCTGTATTCTTGGCCTTGACCAGTGCTGTTTCAACCTGTGCAGCAGTAATACTGGGTGCCTGGCAATCTACTGGTATTATGATTTGTCCTTTGGGGGGGGCAAAGTTGGCACTGAATCTGTCGGGCAGTATATTGGCAATATCTGTTGGCTCGGTATAAGAGGTGCCATTGTGCAGTAGCTCAGAGCAAATCTGGGTATTGCTGTGGATATTCTTTACATAACTATAGAAGGCCTTGTGGTTGTCTTTACTATATGCTGCATTTCTGTTTTCATAGCTAACTTTAGAGGATTTGATGAGGGATCTCAACTTTTTGTTGAGGCTGATAAGGGAGTTTTTCCAGTGTTGGGACTTCACCTTATTCTGCATCAGTTTCCTCCTTTTGTTGCAGAGTTTATTTATGGCAGGGGAAAACCAGATTGGCATCCTTTTTTTGGAGGAGAGCATCTTGGTTCTGTTGGGTTTGGTGAGATCCATGCATTTGTGTATGTGTTTGTACAGTGCATTGGTGTATGATTCGGCAGGCATGCAACTATTCTTCATTTGCATGGGGTGCCGTAAAGTTAGCCGTCTCTGTTTTAGGAGCCCAGAGTTAACTTTGGAGAAGATTTTCATGGTGGTTAACTTTGCGGGTGGGGGGGGGGGGTGAGAGGGATATGGATTTCCAAGGTGATTAGTTTGTGGTCGGATCTAACCAGGGAGGAGTTGACTATTGGTGTAGAGCAATGGTCACCCATATTAGTAATGACCAGGTCAAGGATGTTGCTACCTCTAGTGGGGGTAAGAACGACCTGGTCCAGGGCATTGGAATTAATGAATTCCAGGAAATGTTGGGCAAGTGTACTGGTACATGAGTAGTTTTGCCAGTTAATGGAAGGGTAGTTGAAGTCATCCAGTATAAGAGTGTTAGGTTAGACCCTAATATTCTCCAGGGTGCTTAGGAATGTGGAGTGTTTGTCTTCTGATATGGCTGGGGACCTATAACAGGCTATGACCTGAATCCCTGTCTTACCCAGTGTTAGCTGCACCTGAAGTATCTCTGATGCATTATGTTGGGCTACCATTCTGGAGGTGTGTGCATCCTTTATGAATATGGAAACACCACTACCTTTGGGGCTTCGGTCCAAGTTCTGGGGCTGAAAGGTGTGGAATGAGTTATAGCCTGGTAGTGCAGGGGTGCTTTCTGCTGCCTTGAACCAGGTCTCTGTTAGAGCATAAATTTCGATGTTCTCCATTTTAAGGAGTGCTTCGAGCGAGTGCATTTTGAGATTTAGACTTCTAGCATTGAGCAGCCTGACCCTCATATTGCATTTGTTTGTAGCTGTTACACTGGTAATTTGGTCTTTGGAACACCACCTAAAAAAGGCACTATAGGGGTGTCAAGAGCCTTGGCCAGTATCCAGAAGCTTAGGGGTGACAGATGCAGGCCATCTCTGTCAAGCATCGAGGTCTATCAATCATGTCATCCCAGATACTGGATACCCGTAGAAAGACACCAGAAGCTTAGCCAGTTTTTGAAATCAGTCATTTTCTGCTTGTACTGTGGTATCATTCTGGGTGATGGTAGGATGCTGCTCAGGCCTAGGGTCATACCTGCCTGAGCTACAAAATCCGAGAGCTACTCCATGTCCCTTATCATGTAGTCCAGGGGGTATGTCTCAGATCATTCACACTCATATGTACAATGACAGAGTCATATTTGTACTTGTTGAGGGATCTGAGTGTGTGTGTTATGTGGCGGATCCTGGCACCTGACAAGCAGCTGACTGTTAATTTCTCCTTATTCAACCTAGTGAGTGGGACATCAGTGTGCCTCACTATCAAGTCACCTATGACTAGTGTGCTGGACATGCTGTTTTTCCTTAGGGGCTTTGGTTAAGTGTCATACTGTGTAGGAGAGTTATGTGTCTTGTGATTAGTGTTGTGTTGTGGTGGTTGAGTGCGTTTCTGCCTTGGAGGACTCTGCTGTTTGAGTAGATTTTTTCAGAGCCTCTGTGAAGGTGGGTATGTGGTTTGTGTTTTTATATGAAGGCCGTGCTGGTGTGTGTTCTGGAGGGCTATGTGTTCCATGCGGTGTGGTGCAATTGTTGACCTTCTCCTCTTGACCAGCTGTTCCAGTCTTGGCTGGAGAGTGAGTGGCTTCCTGTTTGGATATATAAGTGCATCTCTCGCAAGTCTGACTGTTGGGAGGTAAGAGGAGAAGGTCATTGGTGTACATGAAGCAATTGCTACATTGCCTCAGGATACCCAAGTTCACCAGGTTAATAGGAGAAAGCACATGGAACTGACCTTTAGACATGCCTTGAGGGGTGGGCATTAATAATAAGCACTGGAGCTGTTTCCTTGTAGAACGTTTAGTGCTGGTAGCACTTTTGTGTGCTACAATAATTGCTATAAGAAGTCTGGTATGGTAAAGTGCTAGACTAATAAGCTAGTAAAAGTGCAGGAGAGGAGAAAACTAGCAGATCTAAGGGAAAATTGAAGAGCAGACTTTGGCACCTCTCAGAAGCTTACAAACAGCAAATCTGTATCTGGCTAGACTAGTTACAGGAAAGGTGGGAAACAAGCGCAAATATGGGCTTTTAATCTATAAAGTTGAAAGAGATGGAAAAAACTGCCCAAACGGCCAATAAGCTACAATTTCTGAGCCAGAAACCACTCCTTTTGTGGTAGATAGGCTACCTAGTGCTTACCACTCCCACTGACATGCTAGAAGGCTTCCCTCCGGCACAGAAAGGCTTGGGGAGCTCAGAAGCTTACAAACAGTCCTGGATACAGCAAATCTGTATCTGGACTAGGCTAGTTACAGGAAAGGCAGGAAACAAGCTTAGAATTTTTTTTTTTTACAGAAAAGCAGCTAAAACAGCACTAAAACAATTCAAGTGCAATGCAAGCTAGCACACTTGAGTGTGTAGCAATACTAAAGCAAGTACAGTTTAAATAAATGCAATTTATTCAAACTGGATTCTGAACTGAATTCAATTGTTTTATTCAACTGTGAACAGTTAAAAAGTGCCAAAAAATATACTTATCAGCTGAGAAGCGCACTCAGTCAGAACACAAGGAGATTCTAGCAAAGTTTTTTTTTGTTAGCAAAGTTGAAAGGGAGAAAAGAGAAACAGAAGATAATTCAATGTTAAGGACCCAAGGGGGTTGGCCTTCTCAAATGCTCTCTCTGTATTAGGTAGAATGAGCTAATGACACTAGACTGGGATACAGCTGGGATAGAGTTGAACAGATGGGACTGGTAGGAGTGTCTGAATTCAAAATATGATCTCACTGTACTCGGTTGAGTGAGCAAATGTGATGGCCCCGGGGGGAGTGTTCAAACACAAATTTACAGAAGGGGCAGGCAATTCTAAAGCCACCAAGATTAATACCACAGCAAGAACAGGGAGGGTGGGCAGGAAACTAACTGCAGAGAGAGAGATAGAGAGACCACGATATTCAGTGAAACAAATAAATAAACAGAAAAATAAAATGCAATACTATCTTTAACACAATATTCAATTAAACAAATAGAAAAATAAAATGCAGTACACTCTTTAACACTGCAAGTTTGTACTTAACTCTGCTTGTAATACAGTTGGTGTAGATATGTAGCAGCCAGTCAAACAGCTCTAATATTCGGCAGAAATAAATTCACAGATAAGTGACTAACACTTATAAGCACAGAGAAACCCTTACCTACCCACAGAAAAAAAACAAATCATCAACAAACCTTCTATAAAAAGGTATAAATCTGGAGTAGGGTCCCTCCATTTCCCACATAGCCATCACAGTGTTGGCGTAGCTATTGGCATATGAAGTGCCCATAGCTACACCATGACTCTGCCAATAGATGGAATTATTAAATACAAAAATATTATTTTCCAACACTATTCTCAATATAGTACAGACAACAGAGATTTCCATCTCTTCCAAGTTAGAGAAAGTGTGCAAAAATTGTTGGCAGGAGGTGTGGAGGCAACTGTGGTAGGCTAGGACCCATATGTGATGGGTGCATCTTTTAGTGGTGGTGTTGCCACTTGTCGGGGGGGGGTCAACAGGCTTTGGCATTGAGATGAGTGCAGGTTACTGTGCTGCTGCCCATAAAATTAAAAGAAATGAAAAGGGAAAAAAGTAAATATGTGTAAGAGAAATAATAGGGGCAAGGAGGGTGAGGAAGGAGAAATACAAACACAAGTGAAAACTACATTCTTTTTTAACACCTTTATTAAATTATCACTTAAGGCATAGACACACATACATTAGTAGAAAATAAAACTAACCATATTGACATTTTCCATATACATACATTATAAATTACATGCATTTTTTATTTATAACAACTGTCATCAGCCCACTGTTACATAAATTGTTCATTTCCTGCCTTCCCGTAAACCTCACTCCTCCTACACATTATTCAGCATGTATTATTCCCTCAAATTATGTTTATTTCTATGTAATTTGCTCCTTCCCTTTCTAAAGATCCCTCTTCCAGTTCCTTTATCTCTCTTACAACTTTCAGTACTTCAGATATGGTTGGTTTACAATTTGGTTTACATTTTCTAGTAATTGCTTTTTTGACAGCCAACAGAACAAAACTTAGTAAGGCCTTACTATGCCAGATCCTGCATCCTGCAGCTTAAAAGAGTAATTTCTCCAGTTACAACAATTAACCCCCCCCATATATCTGACAGTAGGGATTTTTTTAAATCTACCAACTCATTGGACTACCAAAACCATGTTCCAAGTTGGCACTTTCTCCTCCAGCACACCTCCAACATTTGTATTTACCTGCAGAAAAATTATTTGATACTTGTTTAGGGTATAAAATACCTATTCAAACACTTCCAAGGAAAATCCTACAACTTTTGGACTGTTGCATACTTGAGAGCCGTACATATGCCCTACCATTTTTCTCTTGTAAATTGCTTTTCCAGTCTCTCTTCCCCATCTTTTCTCACCTCCTCTGATTGATTCTCATAGTTATGATGATGATGAGTTATAATGTAATGTTTTATACGCCCTACTAATTATCCATATTTTAACAGCAAGATCTGTTCTAGATTTGAGTAAAACATTTACCAGAGCAGGTCTTTCATTCAGGACCCCCTTATCCCTGTCTTGTTACTTTGTGAAAATTTCACTCTTAACTATATTAATAATGATACGATTAAGTACAATGCACTTTTAATAGTAATATTTGAACAGTCATTTTATCAGCATGTATGTTTATGAGATATGCAATGGGGGGGGGGGTTAAACCAAAAGTCATCCTCACATGCAGTCTGACAGACAGAATATGAATGGCAAGACCCCTAATGTGCGCTTGTGGTCAGAAATTAAATTTTATTGTTGACAATACTGTACATACACAAAATGAACATGTTGAACACACAATAATATTTCTATCTGAGGTGACAGGCAAGACACATATATTTCTATTGTAAATTGTGAAATGTCCAGTTAAATACCACTTATGTATCTCACATATACGGACAATGTAGTGTTGCAATGATAGCATTGGGATTAAAAACATATATGGTGTTTTACATGATGATAGAACTTGGGGGGGATTGAACCCCCAGGCATCCTCACAATGCAGAGCATAATCTTAACATAAGGATCTACATGCTCATATCTACAGGGGAAGGCATGCGGAAATTCACTTCTAACATTGCAGAGTTATAGTATTACCTTTGAGCTATACCTGTAATGACTGATGTGGCACTGGTGTAATGAAGTTATACATAAAATATTTTAATGTCTTTTACTGCTGCTATAAACAGATACATTTCATAACAGCATATACACTCACCCCTGGCATTCTCTTAGGCACTCAAGTCTGCTTCTGTACATCTGTCTATTCCTTTTGATTACTTCAAATGCTCGAGAGATAAAAAAGGCTGAATGTAAAATTTGATGGTGACACACGGTAGCTGATTATTTGTTTATCTTTAATAATTAGTACTTAGAGAACATAGGCAGAGACTGCTTTTTAACTACATCCTAACATTGACGAATGATGTTAGGATTGAAATGCCACATATCATTGTATTGGTGACAGCACTACAGCCAGTAGCTCAGGTGCCAGCCTTATCCAAACTATTACAGGCATCAGCCTTATACTGTGACCTGGTACAGCTCTGCTGCAGGGGTCTATGGCTGTACTGCTTAGGCAGTATGTCCAGAAAAATCATAGACTCCTCTGTACACAAGCTCCATGCTCTAAAAGGAGCACTACCCTCTCCCTCTCCAGCCATGATGTCTCTCCTTGAAGATCCACAGGGAAAATGGCAGGGAACTGGTACCTACAACAGTTCTCACATGTTTCTTCCTTTATACAATGACAAAGGATGACAAATTACTGAAATATAGGTACTGTACTATTATGGTTGCAGTGGTACTTTAAGGTATGAAAATCTAACAGTCTTCCATCGAGAATATGCACTCTACAGTGACTCCATCTGTAAATGGTCAAATATTGGATGACTATTCCCACACTGACCGCACATGTCCAGAGCTTACTGCAGGTGCTCAGGCATGTACATGGCATTATGTAGAAATCACCAAGATGTTTATCAGGTTTTGTTCATCTCACAGATTGAGTGATTCAAAAACGATAGGGTCTGGCATAATGGTTAAAGTGTTTACTTCACAAACATGGATCAGGGTTTGGTTATTGTGTAGGTGTGTAGTAGTTTGCAGACCAATCACCAGGTATTTACCTATGAACTTAATGCAAGAGCAACTGTATCTGAAATCAACAGAAATTTGCTTACTTTAGAAGCATATTAAAACTGGTAGAGTCCCTCAAGGCTCGGTGCTGGGGCGACTTCTTTTTGGCATTTGCTTCTTTGAAGTCAAGGCCAATGTCAAGGGCCACTGGATGAGCATGTTCCCAGATGACTGTGAACTAGATGTAGTCAGAGAAACCCTCCAAGAAGGCCTGACATAGACTAATAACTAGTGCCAGAGCCACAGTCTAAAGCTTAATACCAAGAAATGCATAATTGTATCCTTTGGCTACACCTGGAACTACCATATTGATAATATAGCCCTAAAAATAGACCCAGTGGTCAAGGATTTGGGAACACATGCAGACAATAACCTGGTATTTGACCAAAATATGTCTATGGTAGTAAGGAAACAATTCTATATTGAGCAACTTATAAACAAGGTTATGGCATCTCGGTCCAAGGATGTCATTGTCCCACTGTACTCCACCCTTGTCATACTAATCACTGAGTACAACCCCCCCCTTTTGTATGTACCTAACTGGACATATGCAACAAGTGGACCATCCACAGAGGTTCCACATAAAAAGAAAGCATGACTTAAACAATATATCCTATGCAGACCACAATGCCCTATCCCTGTGCTTGGTTTCCTACAGATTGCTATGAGGCAGTCTATGCCTGGCCTACAAAACATACTCTGATCCCACTCTGATGAATCTGTTGCACATCTGCAAAACAAAGAGTATCAGAGTTACCCAAGCTAGGGATCTAAACCTCTTCTGCAACAAAAATAAGAAATATTGGAAGGACAGGTGTCTCAGAGACTACTTTTTCTCCGGAAAAGGCTTCCCATCCAAGTGAAGCAGAGTTCTTCTCTTACCCATTTTAAGCGTAACTTGGACAACTGGATGAGGAATCATAAATTTACCCCTGACCTGACACCTATGTTTGTATTAGACAGAGGCAGCCTATAAATGCTTGACCACCCATGCCCAAGCCTACATATTCCCCTTAAAATAACCCTAGGGTATCAAAACTTGTCAGACACATTTCGAAAGTGTGGCTAAGGGGTTATTAACCTAGTAGTCACCTATGACTAATAAGACGACCCCTAATCAGCATAACCATCTCACCCAGAGGGGTCAAGCTACACAATGTAAGTGCAATAAGAAACACAGGCATCAAAGTATTATGGAAAAAAATAACAGTAAATGGTGTCTGAATCCTGTGTCCTGCTTTTGCTTAGAGCTTTTCTTCTGTTAGATATCTGCTTATATAAGGTAGATAATACTTGCACATATTTGTTCAGTTGTAAAATTTCAGTTTTGACCGCCCTAATGCCTGTGAAGTGAAGTCAGTTTGTCAGAGATGTAAAGATGTGCTGTCCACAGCTGTCTTAAGGAATACATTGTTAAATGTGCTGCAGGTTATTTATTTATTTATTTATTTATTTATTGCCATTTGTTTATCAAGAGAGTCTGACTGGGCTTACAGTTCCATTTTCAGTGGAGGTCCAGAGAGAAAAGCTCCATTAACAGAATCCACAATAGCATTTTTGCATAGGTAACAGAAAAGCTAATTGAACTGAAATAACAGTAACGAATCTTAAATGATAACAGACATTGATAAGTTACAATTGCTCAATTACATTTGTAAAGTAGGAGAAAATCACTTACTTTTTTAAAGATATTAGCATTTTTAGAATAGAATATTTTCTTTGAGAAAAGGCAGAAAGAAATTATGTAAATTATTCACATTGACAGTTGAGTTAGAACTTTCATTAGACATGAATAACATATTTTCATAGGGTAGGATGACAGAAGCATGGGAGAGATGCCAAAAGAATGATAGAGGAGTAGAACTGTGAGCTAGAAATTCTAGGATTAGACAGATACATAGACAGTGCAGTAGTGACAGATGAGGTAAGAAGAGGATGTGTAGCTAAGTGAAAGCTGCATAGCATAAGTGGGAAGTAAGCAATAAGGAAATTCATGGCATGAGAGTGAAACTAGGGGCAGGAAGGTGGGAGAGATTGTTAAAGCCCCTCCCCACACACAGGTTCATAGTTTGAGTAATGTTAATAACTGTTTTACTGTTGTGTGCTTTGCACATATATCATTAGTCACAACCTTAGTAATAGAAATATTGTAAAGGTCATGTGATGTTCAGTTGCACTTCAGTGATTGTTTTGTGAGAAATATGGGCTCAGCACACATACCATGCCTGACAATGACTTAAAGATTGTGCACTCGCATATCTAACGATCATGCACAAATTGAGCATAATGTATGGCCTAGTAGGATAGGAGTACTCTGTGGATTTGTTAAGACCATGCAGGAACAAGGCAGTTCATTCCCTTAAATTCCATGCCAACGGAGAAATGTCTAAAAAAAACAGGTCGCTAAGAAAAGTGCTATATCTGGTGACCCATCAGCATCCACATGCAAGCCCAAAAGGCCAAATTTATGTATGTGGCAAATGACATGATACTACAGGCCCTCTATCTCATTGACTGATGGCTGTTACCTGTCTATGCCACTGACCAGCTCTTCCATGACTATGCCTGACCTAAACTGGTCAGCAGTAAAAACAAGATAGTTGGTCAAGACCACAACTATGACATGGTTTGTCACAGGGGCATGGATATCATCTTTGCTGCCACCCACCAAGCAGAAGCCATGTCACAGGTATGGAGAGCAACTGGTGGTGGGCTGTTGACCAAGCCACCTATTGTGAAGATGTGGGACTCCTGACCTTTCTTAAAGACAGTACCACCTCCATGGAGTCCACCAGTATGGTGCTGGCTGTTGGGGCAGAGATGGATAGGCCCAACAGAATTTCAACTGCAGATGCCCCAAATATGTAATCCTAATTCATAGTATTAATATCTAAAACTCCTCCTTAACATGCAGCCAGTTACTACTCATTAAATCTGTCTGACTTCTGGTATACAGGAACATTGGGGATTCAGTTGCTATGGCCATCTGCAAAAGGTATAACCAGAGGTATTAGTTTTTAACATCTGTTTATAGTTGTAAATATATCAGTTACATGTGTAGTAATGGCGCTGAGTCCTATTTACACTGGAAAATTTTCTTTAGTGTTTTCTCAAGTGATTCATTACCCAGCACCAGCACTGTGGAACTTCCCCTCTTTGATGTTGGAGGATCTGTAGTCTATGATAATGATGACAGGGGTGAGCTAGCAGAGTCAGAGGGGGTGCAGGGAGTGTGTGTCTGATACAGGGAGTATGCTCACCACATTCCCTACATAAACCATAGACACAGTCTCTTTTTGCCTGTAGAGACCCAGGATACACACACATCTGAGATTGGCTAGATTGATAGGGACACTCTAGATCAGAAAAGTGTACTTTACCTCAGTAGAGAGCTCTCTGAATCTGCTTCTAGCACTCATGGGCAGGGAGGTCCATACAATGGGGTTAGTAATGGTGTTTGTGAATGATATAGCTACCTCCTTTGCCCTCAGGTTAGTGTTGTCAATGACAGCAACCCAGCATATGTTCAGAGCCATCATGGTAGCACAGGTTAGTTCCACCACAGCCATAGAATATATAGTGAGGGTGATCCAGGCTGCACATGCTGACCTACAGGAGTGCATGACCTGTTGATGTGATTTGTTGGATAGACTGAATCACACAATGGACCATGCAATGTCTTCAAAGGGACATCTGTGAGAAGTGAAGGACCATTGTCAAAGCTATCTGCTGTATCCACATTATGTTAGCCAACATGGCTGTGGATGAACAAAACTCCTTTCCCACATTGCTAGCATTTCCTTAGCAACATTGATTGAGAGAGCATCCCCATAGTCATCATGTTGGCACATCCTCCAGCACACATTGGTCAAGGTCACACAGCACACCAACATTTAACAAAGGCAGTGGTATAGCCAGTGCAACTCCTGGCAAGGCCAGCTCCCATGAGTGAGGGCATGCACGGGAAGCTGAAACCTTTGTCATGCAAGAGCAGAGCTGTCCAGCAGGCCAAGCCATAGTGCTGCATCAAAAGTTGAGGGTGTGTCACTGCAGACACACACACACACACACACACACACACACACACACACACACACACACACACACACACACACACACACACACACCCAAAGCCCCCAATACATACCACACATCCTCTGACTCTGGCCCTCTTTACATTAACCCTTATCCAGTTCTTCACAACTCATGAAATCACTTTTTCTTTCACTGCACCTCAGCACTCGCACACTTCCTTGTGAATGGCATGTGCCCATGTACTTCCTTGTCCACCTGTACAAGTGATAACTGTGCACTGCCCTTTGTGCAATGTTACTTGTGTTGCTTATGTCTGATACATATTGTGGCCAGACTATGCATGGGTAAACACAATCTGGTATTTTTGTATGCATCACTTTTACTGTTGTGCACCTGCTTAGATCTTGTATAGTTATGTTGTAAAGCTATGGAAAATTCACTGCCTCTTTTTGCTAGTGCTACAATATACTGTGCTCATCTGTGCTTGGCATGGTCATCCTCTTGTTTTGACTTCTTGTGTGTCTCAGATTCTGCTACCTGTGCTGGTGGGAACTGCTGGCCTTTCAAAAGGTCATCCTGCTGTAACTGTTTCATAACTAAAATATTGAGTAACATAACACACATGGTCAGTATTTTGGCACACGTGGTGGGGGTCATACAGAAGGGAACCACCAGGTGTGTCCAGAGAGCAAAAGTATGACTTCAGCAACCCAGGACCTCCATTTATAATATTTCTGACTTGCGACTGTGTGCAGTTGTACCCCTGGTTAGTCTGATTGTATGAATTTTTGGTGGGTGTCATTAGTCAGGGTTCTAGGGCATCTCCAACATCAACAACAAGATCACTTTCTGAAAAGTCCCGCCTCATAAACCATTTGACCCAGAACACATATGTGCCATATGTGGAAGTTGTAACTATATGGATGGCCTGCTCACATTTTGTAGTTGATACCCTGTGTACTGCAGACCACCTGGCTGTTGATGAAGAGATAATCTTTGAGGTTCATGTACCTCCTTCCCAGCTCACCAGGTGGAGCCATTATTTCAGTGTGGGTACAGTTTATGACCCCCAGTAACTTGGGGAAATGAGCAATATTGTAAACTCCTGCCTGGTGTTCGCTGTCTCCTCTGGAGTACATGGGAGACACATATATTCCCCCACATGCTAAAGCATGACATGAAGAAACTGATGGAGTATTCATGAGGGAGAGGCCTGATATACCCCAACTGTGCTCCCAGTGGGTTACTGAAAGGTCCCTATAGCAAGTATATGTAGAGACAAACATGCCTACATATCCAGTGGAATAGAAATTTCACAACTCTCACAGGGCTGCAGTTGAGGTTAACACACGTCCACAGTTTTTTGCATGTTGTTCTTGTCACACAATAATGGTCAATAATATCAGTGTTGTGGAGGGCATGAAATGTTAAGCATGGTCGGATGACCCTGTTTCTCCGGGGATGACACACACTGTCAGGCAAATCAGCTGGTATGAGAGCCTCCTGTAGGTACATATTTACAGTGGCATCAGTGACTCCAAGCATATTTGTATGATGCATTCTGACTGAATATGGATATACAGCCAAGTTCAAATCTAAAGCAAGTGCAGCACTGCTCTGCGGCATTCAGATATTTCTGGATCACTTTGTCATCTTGTCTTGCTACATTAGCATAAGTGAAGCTTTGTTATATAGTCATTAGCATTTAAGATGCCTGATCACATTATTTGGCCTAGCCGTGACATGTAGCTTGGTTTTCTGCCTTGCACCCATCATGCACAGGGCCGCTTACTATGCAAATTCACTTAGTGCAATGCAGTAATGTTTTATGAATATGGGCCTATATTTTATAATAGCCAAAATTAACAATATTGTACCAATATTCATACCTGTGTTTGTGTGTATTAGTTTCTTACATACATCAATCTTTCTTTTACCAAGACAGGCAACATATATATTTTTCATTTGGCACTTAGAGATAAAACAATATGCAGCATAAAAATGCTATGAGGCTGCAAACTATAACTTTGCTTTATTTAACTGTTAATGTAAGTCTACCATTGCTACAGAATGTAATCAGTCTAAAATTTTATCTGAACTTGGTACAATAATACACTTCTCTCTCACCCCACATTATGCTTTTAAATGTATTAAAGGGAGGGAGTGGTTCTTACTTTTCACCTTAAAGCTGTAATGTTGTTTAGAATGTTCTTTTTAAATTTTTAAAATTTATTCTGAAAAAGCCACTCAGATAAAAAAAGTTTATATATATATATATATATATATATATATATATGTATATGTATATATATATATATATGTATATGTATATATATATATATATATATATGGGTTCATGTCTATAGCTCGACAACTTACTATATCGACAGCCACTTCACCGACATCTGAAATAATCGACACCGCAACTCACGGACATTTAACAGGTAAGAGAATTAAATTTCGCTAATCATGCCTACCACACATGCATAACACTGCCATACTTACTAAAACATGGTAGGCATGATTAGTGAAATTTAATTCTCTTACCTGTTAAATGTCCGTGAGTTGCGATGTCGATTATTTCAGATGTCGGTGAAGTGGCTGTCGATATAGTAAGTTGTTGAGCTATAGACATGAACCCATATATATATATATATATATATATATATATGTATATGGGTTCATAGGTAGGTACTAGGCTATTGGCCCTGGGGCCTATACAAGCCCATTCAAAAAGGTACCCTGGCTTTTGCCACCCAAGAAAATTATTTTCCTGTGCCACTGTCAAGCAGAGCCACAGAGGTGATCCCCGAGGTGAACTTCCCATTTCCCATCCAATCATCAAGATTTTTCTTGAAGAGTGCCAATGAGGAGCTTTGTTTGATATAGTTAGGTAGTGTATTCCAGAGTATGGGAAGTCTCTGGGACAGGAATCTATCCCTCCGGCATGTTCTGTTTATTGTGGTGACAAGTTTTATGTCCCTAGAGCATGTAGCTCGGAGGGATTGGGATTTCTTTAAGTGGAGCATGTCCAACAGCTCTGGGTTTGACATAGCTTTGTATGTTAGGCAGAGATCACCTCTGAGTAGGCGATATGCGATGGAGTAAAGCTGGAGTTTTTTGAGATGGTCTGCCTAGGGCATCTGTGGAGGCCGGTAATCCTCTTTGTGAGGTATTTCTGTGGCCTTTCCAGTTGTTGTAAATATCTTGTGAGGTACATACCAAAAGGGGCATTGTACTCTATAATGGGTCTAATGAGTGATGAGTAGAGGGGAACAATGACCTCTTTTTTTCTGGATGAGAAACCTTTTGTGATGAGTTATGCCACATAGAAGGACTTCCTGACTACTGTGGCGATGTGATTGTCAAAGGAGAGACTACTGTCCACCTGTGTCTCAATGTCTCTTATCACACTTTCAGTGTTAAGTATACAACCACCTATGTTGTAGTTCATGGGTACAGAGTTTTTACCAAAGGGGATGACAGTGCACTTTTTGGCATTGAGCTTGAGGCCATGGCTTTGACACCAGGCATCTGTCTCAGTGAGGCCCTTTTGTAGGATGTCCACAATGTTAGGAGTTTCGATTATGGCTCCTAGTTTGCAGTCATCTGCAAACTTCATTAGCCAAAGACCTTCTGTGTTAGCCTGTATTTCAGAGAAGTAGATACCAAACAGGAGAGGACCCAGGACTGAACCCTTGGTACTACACTTGTCATTGGTCTGAAGTCGGATTTGGAGTCTGCTACTTTCACAGTGTGGGTTCTGTCAGTGAGCCAGTTGGCAACCCATCTTGTGACATAGGGATTTATACCTAGTTTAGTGAGTTTATCTATAATTCCAGAGTGGGGGATGGTGTCGAAAGCCTTGGCAAGATCTAGATAGGCTGTGTAAACCACCTTACCCTTGTCTACGGCTTTGGTGACTGCTTCAAAGAAGTCTATCAGGTTTAGGAGACATGATCTGCCTTTCACAAACCCGAACTGGGTGGGTTCCAGAGTTTGGAGATTACCAATGTCTTTGTTTATAAGTTCCATGATGATACATTCCATGGCCTTGCAGATCAGGCTCATCAGGCTAATGGGGCGGTAGTTCCCGTGGTCCGTGGTGGCTCTCCCCTTGTGAAGTAGGATAACTGTCACTGTGCGCCATTCAGCAGGCACAAAGCCTGAGGTGAGGCTATGATTGAACATGGTACTTAGGTGGGGTGCCAGTTCGCTCTGTAGTTTGTGTAGAATGCAACCTGGGATGTTGACTGGTCCCATGGATGCTGTGTTCTTGGCTTTGGAGAGTGTGGTTTTTACCTGTGTAGCCATGATTACAGGAACTTTGCATTCTTCCGGGATAGAGATGGGCTCTTTAGGGGGACAGAGGGGAGTAAAGTTAGCACTGAACCTATCTTCCAGGATGTTGGCAATATCAGTTGTGTCTGTATATTTAGTGCCATTGTGCTGTAACTCAGAGCAGATCTGAGTGTTGCCACTGAGATTCTTGACATAGCTATAGAATGCTTTGTGGTTGTCTTTAGAATCAGTGGTGATTTTGTTTTCGTAACTAGCTTTGGAGGATTTTATCAGGGATCACAGCTTCTTACTGAGGCTGACCAGGGAGCTCCTCCACTCATGGGATTTTACTCTCTTCTGCAACTGTTTCTTCCTTCTGTTGTACAGTTTGTTTATGGCAGGGGACCACCAGATTGGCTTCCTTTTTTTGGAGGATAGCATCTTGGTTCTGTTTGGGATAGCACGATCCATGCACTCATGTAAGTGCTTATAAAGTGCAATCGTGTAGGATTCAGTAATCATAACTGTATTGTCCATCTGCATGGGTGTCATGAAGTTCACCAAAGTTGGCTTTGGAGAAATTTTTTACCATGGTTTCCTTAATGGGGGGGGAGGGTCAGGATGTGGATATCTAGGGTAATTAGATTATGGTCGGATCGGACCAATGAGGCATTGACTTCAGGTGTAGAACACCGGTCACTTATGTTGGTAATGACTAGATCTAGGATATTGTTGCCCCTGGTGGGGGTGTGGATAAGTTGATCCAGGGCATTGAAGTTTATGAATTCCAGAAAGCGTTGAGTGAAGGAGTTGGTACATGAGTAGTTTTCCGAGTTAATGGTGGGGTAGTTGAAATTGCCCATTATTAGGGTGTTTGGTTGAACCCTAATATTTTCTAGTACATCAAGAAAAGAGGAGTGGGAATCCTGGGGCATGGTGGGTGATCTGAAGCAAGCTACAATTTGGATTGCAGTTTTGCCCAGAGTTAGTTGCACTTGGATAACCTCGGCTGCATTATGCTGAGCAACTAGCCTGGAGGTGTGGATATCCTTAATGAATATGGACACACCTCCACCTTTGGTGTTCCAGTCCAGGTTACATGGCCGAAAAGTGTGGCATGAGTTATAGCCTGGTAGTGCAGGGGTGCTCTCTGGAGCCTTGATCCAGGTCTCAGTCACTGCACAGATATCGATGTTCTCCATTTTAAGGAGTGCCTCGAGTGAGTGCATTTTGAGATTTAGACTTTTAGCATTGAGTAGCATCACCCTCAGTTTTTGCTTGCCTGTTCCTGTTACGGTGGTGAATTTGTCATTTGAACCTTGCCTAAAAAAGGCACTATAGGGGCGGCAAGAACCTTAGCCAGTATCCGGAATCCCAGGGGTGACAGGTGCAGGCCATCTCTGGCAAAGCATCGTGGTCTGTCGATCATGTCATCCCAGGCAGGCAGATACTGGATCCCTTTAGAATGGCACCAGAAGCTTAGCCAATTGTTGAAGCCAATAATTTTGTCCTTGTACTGAGGCATCAATCTGGGTGATGGCAGAATGCTACTCAGGGCTAGGGTCATACCTGCTTGGGCTACAAGATCGGAGAGGTCTTCCATGTCTCTTTGCATGTAGTCCAGGGAGGTACATCTCAGGTCGTTCACACCAACATGGACAATGACAGAGTCATATTTGTACTTGTTGTGGAGTGACCTGAGTGTGTGGGTTACGTGGTGGATCCTGGCACCTGACAGGCAACTGACAGTAACCTTCTCCTTGTTTAGCCTGGTGAGTGGGACATCAGTGTGCCTGACTATAGAGTCACCTATGACTAGTGTATTGGGTATGTTATTTTGCCTTATTGGCTGTGGTTGAGTGGCACACTGAGTCTGCGGGCTATGTGTCATTTGGGTTGTGTTGGGGGGTGGAGGTTGCTTGCATTTCTGCTTTGGAGGTCTCTGTTGCTTGAGCAGATTATTATTTAGAGCCTCCGCGAATGTTTTTTGTATTTCTATGTGTGGATTTTGGTGGTGTAGATTTAGTGAGACTATGTGATGAGTGTGGCGTGGTGCAAGTGTTTACCTTCTCCTCTTATCTGTCAAGTTCAGACTTGATTGGAGAGAGCTTTACCTCCAGTTTGGCTAGATACGTGCATCTCTCACAGGTTGTAGTGTTGGGTGGTAGGAGGAGAGGGTTGTCTGTGTAGATGAGGCAATTTCTACATTGCCCCAAGATGCCCAGATTCATCAAATAGACAGGAGAGAACACTGGGAGCTGACCCTTGGACATGCCTGAATAAAAAACTGTTTTCCTCTAGATAAGTGAGGAAAGTGAGCACAAGAGCTGTTTTTCTCTAAGCAAGTGAGGAAAGTAAGCACCAAAATTGTTTTCATCTGGGTAATGAGGAAGGTTGAGTGCTGTAGTAGTTAGTAGGTTATTCAGTGCTTACAAGTTCTGAACAAGTGCTGATCATGAATAAGCAAATTCAAGTGCTAAAACTAAGAATCTGTATCTGAACTAAAGTAGTTACAGGAAAGGGGGGAAACAAGCGCAAATGTGGGTTTTTAAATCAGAAAGTTGAGAGAGATGGAAAAACTGCCCAAACGGCCAATAACTACAACTTCTGGGCCAGAACCACTCCTTATATGGTAGATAGGTTACCTTGTGTTTACCACTCCCACTGATAAGCTAGAAGGCTTCCCTCCAACACAGAAAGCATGGGGGGGGGCTCAGAAGTTTACATACAGTCCTGGATACAGCAAATCTGAACTACACTAGTTACAGGAAAGGTATATATATATATATATATATATATATATATATATATACATTGTATATATACAGAAAAGTAGCTAAAACAGCAGTCAAAACAATTCAAATGCAGTGCAAGCTAGCACACCTGAGTATGTAGCAATGTTAGACCAACAGTTTAAAAAATGCAATTAAATTAAAAATGACTAAAAACAAGTGCAGAAGGAGTCTTTTAGCTAGAATGAGGAAAAGAGATGGGACTGGGGGAGTGTCCCAGATCAAATCTACAGTGGGGGCGGGCAACTGCAAAAGCCTCCAAATTTAAACAACAACACAGGAATAGGGAGGGTGGGTATGGGAAAACCAACACCTTCAGCAGAGATCTGAAAAACTTACAGTGAAGCAAAAATAACAGTGCACAACTCTGAAGTCAGCCAGCAATGATATAAAATTAGTCAAACAACAATTACCAGTACACAACTCTGAAGTGCCAGAAAAATATACTCAGCTCTGTATATCTCCAGATAGTTTGAAGAGCACTCTGTTAGGACACATGAAGGCTCCAGCAATGATATGCAGACTTTTACTAAGAGGGTCTAATTTTATGCAAGTAATCCTTGAGATGGTCAGATAACACACAGGATGTAAAACCAGTTATACCAACCTAAGACACAGAGAAATAGGGGGAGGGGGTAAAAACACCTTCAGCAGAGATCTGAAAAACTATACAGTGAAGCAAAAATAACAGTGCACAACTCTGAAGTCAGCCAGCAATGATATAAAATTAGTCAAACAATTACCAGTACACAATTCTGAAGTGCTAGAAAAATATACTCAGCTCTGTATATCTCCAGATAGTTTGAAGAGCACTCTGTCAGGAGGTGGTGGTGCTGCGGTAGCGTTGTCGCCTCACAGTAAGACACTGTCCGGTTTGATTCTCAGCTAGAGTGTCTTCTGCGTGAAGACATGCGCGAATGGGCGTACCTTCGTTGAAGGTTGTGCGTCAGGGCTGGTAACTCGGCACGTAAAAATCAACTACCAATCATTAGCGGACCGGAGTTCTGCTGTGGCAACCCCTAACCGGGAAAAGCCGAAAGACGCAACAACATATATATGTATACAGAGCAATATATATATATATATATATATATATATATATATATATATATATATATATATATATATATACACACTTCAAAATATCAAGCATGAAAACATTGATTGCAAAGGATTGAAATGCCAAAAATGACCCATGTTTTTGTAAGAGGGCAAGCCACTCTGCACCC
>NC_056749.1:668412644-668597644 GCF_019279795.1 Protopterus annectens | reverse complement strand
CCACAGTACCATTATCTTCTCAATCCTCACCCCTCTTTGGAGCTTCTTCCTCTCTGCCACAGTACCATTATCTTCTCAATCCTCACCCCTCTTTGAGCTTCTTCCTCTCTGCCACAGTACCATTATCTTCTCAGTCCTCACCGCTCTTTGAAGCTTCTTCCTCTCTGCCACAGTACCATTATCTTCTCAATCCTCACCCCTCTTTGGAGCTTCTTCCTCTCTGCCACAGTACCATTATCTTCTCAATCCTCACCCCTCTTTGGAGCTTCTTCCTCTCTGCCACAGTACCATTATCTTCTCAATCCTCACCCCTCTTTGGAGCTTCTTCCTCTCTGCCACAGTACCATTATCTTCTCAATCCTCACCCCTCTTTGGAGCTTCTTCCTCTCTGCCACAGTACCATTATCTTCTCAGTCCTCACCGCTCTTTGAAGCTTCTTCCTCTCTGCCACAGTACCATTATCTTCTCAATCCTCACCACTCTTTGAAGCGTCTTCCTTTCTGCCACAGTACCATTATCTTCTCAATCCTCACCCCTCTTTGGAGCTTCTTCCTCTCTGCCACAGTACCATTATCTTCTCAATCCTCACCCCTCTTTGGAGCTTCTTACTCTCTGCCACAGTACCATTATCTTCTCAATCCTCACCACTCTTTGAAGCGTCTTCCTTTCTGCCACAGTACCATTATCTTCTCAATCCTCACCCCTCTTTGGAGCTTCTTCCTCTCTGCCACAGTACTGTTTCTGTACCACACAGTAAAGTTACAGGTGAGAATACCTTCAATAGCTCCTTTATAGAAAGTGGATAGAGCATTCAGAGGAAGCTTTGCTCTTTTGAGCCTTCTCAGGAAATGCAGGCATTGGTGAGCTTTGGTGAGATTTATGAATTATCTAGCCTGTGTTCACGGACCAAGAGAGGCCTTCTGAGACTGTACTCTCTCTACCACCTCACCATTGATTTCAGGTGGCAAGTGAATGGCTGGCCATTTCCTGAAGTCAACGATAATTTCTTTAGTTTTGTTGATATTCAAATCCAAGTTGTTATTTTCGCATCATTTGATCAGAGAGCTGACTTCATTCCTGTATTCCCTCTCTACGTCATCCCTTATGAGACCCACTGCAGTGGTATTGTCTGTGAATTTGATGATATGGTTATTAGGAAATTTTGCAGAGCAGTCGTTGTTAAGGTTGGTGAATAGTAGTGAAGTACACACCCTTCAGGTACACCAGTGTTGAGTGTAATGATACCTGATGTGTTGCTATCAGCAAATGTCTTCTGATGTCTTCCAATCAAGAAGTCAAGGATACAGTTGCAGAGGCTCTTGTTGATGGCAAGGTTAATTAAATCTGTATATGAGTTGCATCGGTACCAGTGTGTTGAGTGCTGACCTAAAGTCAATGAACAACAGCCTGACATAGTTGTTCTTCTCTTCAAGATGTTCCAGAGGGAGGTGCAGAGCCACCAAAATGGCATCCACAATGGCTCTGTTTGGCTGATAGGCAAACTATAGAGGGTCGACTATCAGTGGCACAGCTTCTGACAGATGCTTTTTTACTATCTTTTGAAAGCATTTCATGACATTTGAGGTTAGTGCCACTGGTCTGTAGATATTTAAGCAAGATGGATTAGCTTTTTTGGGTATTGGGATTATATTAGTTACCTTGAAGCGTGCTGGCACTCTTTCAAGAGCCAGGGAGGTATTGAAAATATCTGTAAGGATTAGGTATAGTTGGTCTGTGCATTCTAGTAATACTCTGCCCATAATGTTATCAGGACCTGCAGCCTTCCTGGGATTCACTTTCTTAAGTTGGCTTCTCGCTTCTCCAGGGGTTTGAGCACTGTCTCATTCTGACCAGTGGGTAGCTTTGTAGCCTCCAGGTTGTTCTTCTCCTCAAATCTGCCATAGAATGAGTTCAACATATCCAGAAATTTTCTGCTGTCATCACATTAAACTGGCTTGGTCTTGTAGTCAGTTAGCTGCTGAATGCCTTGCCAGAGGCTCCTGGTATCCCTCATGTCCTCAAAGCAACTTTGTACCTTTCTTCCATATGCCCTCTTGACTTCTTTGATGCCCCTCTTTAGGTTAGCCCTTGATTCACTTAGACCCACCTTGTCCTTGGCCCTGAATGCCTCATTCCTTGCCCTCAGAAGCTCATACACTCTGCTGGTTAGCCAAGGTTTTTGACTGGCTCTGATTGTAATGTTCTTGGTTGTAGATACATCCTCCATGCATTTTGAAATGTATGCACTTGTAGTGTCTGCATATTTGTCTATGTTCACATGCTGATTGAAAGTAGTTGCTTCTCTGAAGACATCCCTGCAGGTATTATCAAAACTGTCCCTGAGACCTTCCATTGCCCCTTCATTCCAGACCTTGATAAGTTTTTCAGTGGGTTTTTCCTCTGATCAGCAGATGTTTGTAAGCAGGTATTAATCTTATTGAAATATTATCAGAGCTCCCCAAATTTGGCTGCTGCACTGCTTTGTATGCTTCCTTTATGTTGGTGTAAACACTGTCAAGGTTATTTGCTTCCCTTGAGGGAAAGTCTACAATCTGATGGTAGTGCGGTAGCACCTCTCTGAAATCCGCTTTATTGAAGTCCCCAGCTATCACATATGCACAGTCAGGATTTTTACTTTGCAGTTCACACATGGAATTGTGCAGTATGCTAAGTGCCTCAGAGGTATTATCACTAGGTGGTATATACACAGCTGTTATATAGACTTCATTAAACTCTCTGGGTACAGAGAAAGGTCTGCATTTCACTGTCAAGAATTCTACATTTTCAGAGCATTGTACTCATATAATTTCACAGTCCATACACCAATTTCCATTTACATAGATGCACAACCCACCTCCCTTAGCTCTTTCACATAGAGCTTGGTTTCTATCACCTCTAAACAAAATGAAACCCTCTTAAGTTCACAGCACTGTCACTGATTTTGTTATGGTTATGCAGCCACGTTTCTGTAAATAGTAGGCAAGCATTTCTCACCTTGTTTGTAGTGGAGGGCTCAAGTTTAAGAAAGTCCATCTTGTTGTCGATTGAGCACAGATTGGCAAACATAATTGAAAGTAATGCAGGCCTGTGAGGGCTTGTTTTTTAGCTTGGCAGCAATTCCAGCTCTGCAGCCTCTTTTTTCTGATTCTGTCACATCTCTTCCTTTTAACCCTCATCTGGATTGATCCAGATCCTTCTGCTGCTTGATTCATGTACTTTACAGCCTGTTTGGATAAAATACAAAGCGACAGTAGTTCTGTGAGTGAAGTAGGCTCCAAATATTCCCCAGATAGCAGGAAATCCAGCCAGCATGTCTGCACTGCAAAATGTTTGATTTCCAGTAACTTTCTTCTGCTGTAAGTTATTGTATCCACTTTTAAAAGTCTGGAAAAATGATTTTCTGTGTTTTTGTGAGAAAAAGAAGACAGATTGACCATTCCTCTGTGATGAGCTGACACACCTCCAGCCTCCCTGGGCACCACCATTTTTTTACATCAAAAATATATATTATTATTATTACTATTATTATTATTATTATTACTATTATTATTATTAGTAGTAGTAGTGGTAGTAGTAGTAGTATTATTTACATCAAAAATATAAAAAGTATATACTAATAAAAAAAAACTAATTTGAAACAATTTAATAGAAAGGCCATTATCTTAGTGCAATAATGCCCTAAATGTGGGCATTATAAGGGAAATAACGGCTCTTCCAGGGGTGTAGAGGCCCTGTCTGCATCTCTGGGCCTCAGAACTCCCCAGTGTAGTCCATTATTTCCCCAGTAGTGCCCATCCTGGAGGGATTCTTGCATGCAACACCAGTTCACTTACACTGTTTTGAGTGCCCTCAGATGGCTTCCTGACCTATCTCCCCTGCTGCCTTATTAGGCTCATTAACAGGTTTTGGAGCCTGAATAATGTACATATAAGTAGTCTTGTTCTGATATATAAGAATGCTTTGCATGGACACCAGAACAGTTTGTCTTTACCTCACTTCTGTTTGTTAACTACATGCCTTCATTTCATATTCCTGTCTAGGTTCCTGACCTTTGATTATTGCCTGTTGTTGTAAATGCATTGCTAATCACTCATTTTATGGAGCATTGTTTATCTTTGTAAACTTGCATGATTTTATTGCCTTGTGCCCAAGTCATGGCTGAAATGACTCTATAATGGATTAGTCCATTAACCTTGTTATCTAACTGTAAACAAATTGCCTTGAAAGCTGCCTGTTGTTCAGCTAAATTTCTTTGATTTAAAATGCATTTGAATTCTTCACTTTGGGTCCATTAAACCACACCCGCTACACTTGTCCACCCTTCACAGATTCCATATGCAATTCGACATTCTCCTGAGTCATTTCTACATATTCAGCCATTGCCCTATTCTTGTATATTTCACTAAAAGAGTCACTCTACTGTCTAATATCTTAGCAGTATCACTTGCAAAAACTTTGACTTCTGAGTAGCCATTGGATCACATTCTGCTGCCTACCCTTCAGCTTGTTAAATGTTCTCTGCTGTTTTGGTGGGAAATAAAGTCTAACAGTGGCATTAACATTAAAGTAGTTTTAGCATGTGTGTCTATGAATACACACACACACACACACACACACACACACACACACACACACACACACACACACACACACACACACACTGCATGAACCCAAATCATTACACAGACATGCATATACATAAGGCATTGCTCAATACATAAATATCCGTCTTTGTGAAATTGTGATAAAAGCCTTGCTAAAAATTAATCCTGCATATTAACATAAAATTATGCCGACATAAAGTAACTGCATATCTAGCTAGTCTATTAATATATCAGTTATCAAAAAACAAGAACACTGCAAAATAAAACAAAGAGTGAACCCCACTAGAAATCCTAAAAAGATTTATTGTCAAGGTTAAGCACTTTCTGCCAAAAGACAATGGCCTTCTTCAGAACAAATCCTACACATACAATTGTTAAATATTCCATTCCAATCTAACCCAACCAAGCAAAAGGCTGCTTCAGTTAAAAGCAATACTAACATAAAAGCATTGTTCTGAAAACATTAAGAAAGAAATGAATACTTTATAGTTAAAATCAACAACATGACCATTCATTTACATTTGTCATAATAAACCTTTCTATGTAAAACGGTTTGTAATTCACCCCACTGTTTAACCCAGGTGCATTATAAGCATTGACCAAAATCTAATTCCCCTTCTTTGTCCCCATCATATCTCTCAACTGTACAGTTTTTCAAAGAATATCCAGATTTTTGCCTCATATTTTTTGTCCATTTTTCATAAAAGTGTTGTTTTCTATTTAGTGGTAACTCGTTAAAGACTGAAGTCAGAAAATAAAGACAGACAGTTGAGCTTCAGACTTCATACCCTTTAGAAAAATCCATGCTAATGTAAAACCTATTATTCTATCAACTTTATAAGTTTGTAAGAGCAATGTTTAAAAATTGTTCCTATTTTTCGGCCTTTGTCCCACTTTTACTTATGGCTTTGTCCAGATTTATTGCTCTAAGAGGTTGAGAGGTATGGATCCCCATTAAAGTCCTTCGGTATGTTGTCAATAACAGCAAACTGAAATTTTCTGCAACCAGGGCACACCAAGGTGTGCTTGTATAACACATTATCCAAATTCTTCTTTTTAATGGCATGAGTGCTCATAAATTCTCTTCCTCAACTGCCTGTTGGTCTTGCCAATGTAAAAAGAAGTATAGGCAGAGCACTTAACCAAATACACTACATAGGTGGAACTACATGTAAACACCCCTGGAGCCTGGAATTAGAGGCATTGTTTATAGTTTCCATTTTATTACTATTAATATACCAGCTATCATAGGTTCATAGGTTCATAGGTTGGTACTAGGCTATCAGCCCTAGGGCCTATACAAGCCTAGCCATAACAATTCCCTGGCTATTTCTTCCCACATTATTTACTTTCCTGGACCCCTGTCTAGCAGGGCGACTGACGTGATCCCTGGGGTGAATTTCCTTTCTCCCATCCAATCGTCAAGGTTCCTCTTGAAGAGGTCCAAAGAGGCACTCTGCTTGACATGTATGGGCAATCTATTCCAGAGTCTGGGGAGTCTCTGGGTCAGGAACCTATCCCTCCAGCATGTTTTGTTTATTGTGATGACAAGGTTTAGATCCCTGGAGCGTGTAGCTCTGAGGGATTGGGATTTCTTTAAGTGTAGCATGTCCAACAGCTCTGGGTTTGACATGGCCTTGTATGTTAAGCAGAGATCACCTCTGAGTAGACGATATGCGACAGAGTATAGCTGGAGTTTTTAAGGCGGTCAGCGTGGGGCATCTGCTTTAGGCCTGTGATTCTTTTAGTGAGGTATTTCTGACGCCTTTCCAGTTGTTGCAGATGTCTTGAGGTACATACCAAATGGGGCGTTGTATTCTATAATGGGTCTAATGAGGGATGAGTACAGTGGGACAATGACCTCCTTTTTCTGGATGAAAAGCCCTTCGTGATGAGGTGCCACATAGAAGGATTTCCTGACTGTTGTGGCGATGTGGTTATCGAAGGTGAGACCACTGTCCACCTGTGTCCCTAAGTCTCTTATCACACTTTCTGTGTTTAGTGTACTGCCACCTATATGGTAATTCATGGATACATGTTTTTCCCAAAGGGGATAACAATACATTTCTTGGCATTGAGCTTGAGCCCATGGCTCTGGCACCAAGCATCTGTTTCTGTAAGGCCCTTTTGTAGAGTATCCACATCATTTGGGGATTCAATAATGGCTCCCAATTTGGAGTCATCTGCAAACTTTGTTAGCCAGAGTCCCTTAGTGTTGACCTGTACTTCAGAGAAGTAGATGCCAAACAAGAGCGGCCCCAGGACTGAACCCTGAGGTACTCCACTTGTCACTTGTCTGGAGCTGGATTTGGAGTTGGCTACTTTTACAGTGTGGGTTCTATCAGTAAGCCATTTAGCAACCCATTGGGTGACATAGGGATTAATGCCCAACTTAGTAAGTTTATCTATGATTCCAGAGTGGGGGATGGTGTCAAAGGCCTTGGCAAGGTCTAGATAGGCTGTGTGGACCACCTTACCCTTGTCCATGGCTCTGGAGACTGATTCAAAGAAGTCAATCAGGTTCAGGAGACAAGATCGGCCCTTCACAAACCCAAACTGGGTGGGGTCCAGTGTTTGAAGGTTGCCAATGTCTTTGTTTATAAGTTCCATGATAATACGCTCCATGGCCTTGCAGACAAGGCTTGTCAGACTGATGGGATGGTAGTTTCCGGGATCCAAGGTGGATCCCCCCTTGTGGATTGGGATAACTGTAGCTCTGCGCCACTCAGTGGGCACGAAACCTGAGGTGAGGCTATGATTAAACATGACACTTAGGTGAGGTGCCAGTTCATATTGTAGTTCATGTAGTACACAGCCCGGGATGTCATCTGGTCACATAGATGCTGTATTCTTGGCTTTAGAGAGTGCGTTTTGTACCTGTGTGGCCATTATTACTGGAATTTGGCAATCTTCCGGTATTGTGATGGGCCATTTAGGGGGTGAGAGGGGGGTGAAGTTGGCACTGAATCGATCTGCCAGGATATTGGCAATATCCTTCGGATCAGTATATTTAATGCCATTCTGTTTTAGCTCAGAGCAGATCTGAGCATTGCCATTTAGATTCTTGACATAGTTATAGAATGCTTTGTGGTTGTCTTTGGAATCTTTGGCAATTTTATTTTCGTAACTAGCTTTGGAGGATTTTATGAGGCATCTCAGTTTCTTACTGAGGCTAGTAAGGGAGTTTTTTGCATCCTGGGATTTTCCTCTTTTCTGCAAAAGCTTCTTCCTTTTGTTGTAAAGTTTGTTTATGGCAGGGGACCACCAGATTGGCTTCCTTTTTGGATGAGAGCATTTTGGTTCTATTTGGGATGGCACGATTCATGCATGAGTGGATGTGCTCGTACAGTGCCTTAGTGTAGGATTCAGCAGTTGAACTTTCAGTTCCTGTCTGCATGGGTGTCATGAAGTTTGTCACTTCTGACTTGAGTAGCATGAAGTTGGCTTTGGAGAAGTTTTTATGGTGGTTTCTTTACTGGGGGTGGGGTGGGATGTGGATGTTAAGGGTGATTAGCTTATGGTCAGACCTGACTAACGAGGGGTGACCATAGGTATGGAGCATTGATTTCCCATGTTGGTAATGACCAGGTCTAGGATATTGGAGCCCTGGTGGGACTATGGATTAGTTGATCCAGGGCGTTGGAATTTATGAATTCCAAGAACCGTTGCAAAGGTGTTGGGACATGAGTAGTTTTCCCAGTTAATGGCAGGGTAGTTAAAATCACCCAGTATTAGGGTGTTTGGTTCTATCTTAATATTTTCCAGTGTGTTTAGAAAGGTGTAGTGAGAATCTTGGGGTATGGTGGGGGATCTGTAGCAAGCTACAATTTGGATTGCAGTCTTACCTAGTGTTAGTTGCACTTGGAGAATTTCAGACACATTGTGTTGGCCAACTAGCCTGGTGGTGTGAATATCCTTGGTGAATATTGACACTCCTCCACCTTTAGTGTTTCGGTCCTGGTTTGGTGGTCGAAAAGTGTGGTAAGAGTTGTAGCCTGGTATTGCAGGGGTGTACTCTGGAGCCTTGAACCAGGTCTCAGTTACTGCACAGATATCGATGTTCTCCATTTTTAGGAGTGCCTCGAGAGAGTGCATTTTGAGGTTTAGACTTCTATCACAGAAGATTTTGAAGAAAGTATAATCTTGAATAAATTTAAGAACACTATCTGTATTGACCTGGTAATATTTTGTAGTCCTTCATAAACAAAATCAAAAATAATATTGTCAGACCTTATATAATACCGTTTAAAAGATTACTGAAAATAGGCATGTAACAAAAATTTAGCAACAAACAGTAGTGGTTCTTTTGCTCAAAAGAGGGTTTACTACCTTGGCCCTGGTTACTACAGATCCTGATAACAAGGGACCAATCACTTAAGCATGTATATTTTGTAAAGTAATGTAAAGGGTGATCATAGACCTTTTAGAGAAAGAAAATAAATCCTAGATCATGATAGGTATGGCTTTATGAAGGGAAGGCTGTGCATTTTGAACTTGACAGCATTCCCTGAACAAGTAACTCCTGCTGCTACTGCAGTAGAGGGTCTGACATTTCACACAACTTATCTCAATTTAGCAAAATCATTGGCAAGTATATACATCTGATAAGCTAAAGCAATCAAGGATTAGCTGCTATACATTTCTCCACCATATAAAATTTTCTTGCATTTCAATAGCCCATTCGTATTTGAACCTCACATTTTGAATCTAATGCAACAGAAGAAAGAAATAAGGTATTAGCATAGGGCTGACTGATTACTTTTATTTTGCTTTTGTACTTAATATCATTTTATATATATTTGCTTGGGCGGCCACGGTGGTGCAGCGGTTAGCGTTGCCGCCTCACAGCAAGAGGTTCTCCGGTTTGATTCTCGGCTGGGGTGCCTTCTGTGCGGAGTCTGCATGTCCTCCCTGTGGTCACATGGGTTTGCTCTGGTTTCCTCCCAAACACATGCAGTAGGTGGATTAGACACTCTAAATTGGCCCTAGGTGTGAGCGTGTGCCTTCTGTGGAAGGTTGGGCGCTGGGCTAGCAACTCGACACTGTAAAACTCCACTGCCAATCATGAGCGGACAGATGATCTACTGTGGCAACCCCTAACTGGGAAAAAACAAAAGAAGATCATTTTATATTTGCTTATTTATTAATGTTTACTAATACTGGATTTTCTCTCAGCCTGTATTTCCTTGTTATTTTATGCTGCTTTTGCATTTATTTGTTTATTTATTAATGATTATAAGACTGCATCTTCTGTCAACCTCTATTTCCTTGTTACATGTCTGAAGAACCCTTAATAGGTCCCTTAATAGGTCTCAACCTCTAAATATTAAAAATAGCAACAGTCTAAAAAAATTGAATATGGCCTTTCCCTAATTGCAATAGTTTCCTCAAGAAAAAATGCTAAGGTACTCCACACTCTAAGCAGCAGAATCTGTTGTTTCATTACCTGCTCCCTTCACAGTGACTATCATTGCCTCACACTAAATAAAGCAAATTTGAGTCCTATAAATAATTGATCTCCTACTTTGCTCAATGTTATTCAAACTTCCATATTCATAATTATTTCCCCCTTAGCAGCAAAATGTATTTACAAATCTCTTACAACATAAGGACTCAATCCCATGATTGTTTTGTTCTACTTGTTCTAACAAACAACCTTAGCAGCACAAAGCACTGCTTCTTAACACTTGGTCCAACACTCTGGGAAACCTTCCCAGCCAGCCTCAATCATATAATGTTTCACTCTGTCTTCACTTCTCAACTCAGACTTCACCTGCAAAGGCAAACAGTTTGCAAAGACCTCAATGTGGGCCACCCGCCCTAACACCAAAGGTACTCTGGCTGCTCTGCCCAGTTCTCTTCTCCATTCCACATTAACCCCTCCTCACTTCATTAATCCCCTCTTCCCTCTTCCACTCCATGTATCCTTTATGGCCTTTTGTTGTCTGCCTCCCTCCTCTCCCAGCACATAACCATTAAATATGATTATTTCTCTACACTCATTGGTACCTCGCTCTTCTGTAACGCATTTCCTTGACTGATGTCTTCTGATTGCCACCACTATGTGAATTTATTTACAATGTACATTAATTATTTTTATTCATTTTAATAATGCACATACCCTCCCCCGTTTACTGACATGTATTTCATCTCTGTCTCATAGTTTGAGTTATTAAATTTAGTGTATTTTTTATCATTTTACTTGTTTGTTCTTCCCTGGGCTGAGTTTAAAATTGGTCCACACTCCTTAGTGATCACTGCTTAACCCTGATAAATATATTGTAAATAAAGAAATAATATAAAAAATAAAACTTAAGAGGGACAAGCAGAGAAGCACTGTCTTATTTTTCATACTAGAAGGTGTTCAATAATAAGGACCCCCCCCCCCATATACTAAATGAAAAGGAACCTTTATATAGGCTGGCTTGATTTACTTAATAATTAACATCTAACTTTATTAAGAAAATCAGTAAATCTAGGAGGGACAACAGTAAAGCTTAAGGCAAAAATCATGACATTTGAGAGGTATGGCTGTCTATTTCAATTGTTCTACTTTTTTCCCAGGTTATAGCTGAAATGGTTCCTCTAGGATCAGTCCACTATCACAGTCATCAACAATAAATAAATAAATGAAATTAAATGGATCAAAACCTGGTTACTTTATAGAATATAGACATTAGAATGGAGTAAATGGTCTTGAATTCAAGGCAATTAATCACTGAAATAATATACAGAATTTGTTGCTGGGCCTTTTAATATTTAGTATTTTTTTTTTCAGAGGTAAAAACAGACGATTATCTGTGGCTTAAAAAATATGCAGATGACTGTCGGTAGGAATCATAAATATAATAGTGAAGTTAGGAGGTCTGGGCACTTATGGTGCTCTGACAATACTGGAATGTTCAGTGTAAAATGTGGTACTTTATGCTTAGAAAACAATTTTGTGAGTTCCGATTATAAAACTGATGGCCTTGTACTCAGGACTGAGACTACACACATTTACAAATGGACATTCTTAGCTTTGATCAAAATGCATTTACTGTGGTTGGGAAGGCTTTTGAGATAGTTTATATAATACTAAAGGGACAATTACAATGAGCCAGATAAATTATACTATTATCTAACACCAAATCAGCTAATTACAGATTAGAGGGCAACTTTTGGACCTAGCTAATGAAAAACATTGTCATGGCCGGCCTTAGGCATAGGTGAACTAGGTGACCGCCTAGGGTGCTGTACAGGCCAGCCCTTGTAAAGGGAGCACTTTGTATTTATTTATTTATTTAATTAAGTTACTTTGTTCAAAGGGAACTGGAACCCATGGGGTGAGGGTGAGGGGCAAGTGACCAGTGGTGTAGCTAAGGTGGGGGAGTGAGAGGGGCGGTCCGCCCCGTGTTTTGAATGGTGCCATAGCATCACCTCCTGTCCTTCCGGTCCGATCACATCATGTTTGTGCATGCAAGACATCCTGTTCCATCTGTGCAATTTTAAAACAGTACACCCATTCGCTGCTCTGTTTCTTGTTATTGCTGCCATTGTTGTTTCATTTTCAAGTAAGGTTATTGCTGCCGAGGTGTCTGTGTGTTGTTAAGTATACCTGGTGATTAGTGTTACTCAGGCTCAAACCCTGTACCTTAGGTACAAGAAACAAGAGTCTGAATTTTCTACCCATACCGCCACTTTTGATGCAAGGAGCTGAGTCCATAGCTCTCAACTGTCCAGATTTTCACAAAATGTCTGGAATGTTTGGCTCAGACTTTTGGCCTGTTCCTCTTAAAATTTGTGGTTTACTGGCAAATCAGTGAGAACTGAATTCACTAAATAATGATAGCTATTTAAGTTTCAGTCTTCCCATCCTTCAGGAAAAGCGTGGTAACACAAAGCATTTTATTCTAGCAACTTTCTAAGATTATACAAACAATGTTTAAAATGTGTCCCTGGTTTTGGTCCTTTGTCCCCCTCCCCAATAAATTTTGACTTTTTCCAGAGTTCTTGTGCTGCAAAGTTGAGAGATATAGTTGAGTTTCAAGTGGATTTTACAAGGAGCTGACTGCTTCAGGGGAAGAGAAGTTTAGTGCTGCTTATGCCAAATCTGTTTGCATTGTTAATAGCACAAGTTAGTATACTTGCTTTTGATGCAGAAGGTTGTGGGTTCTACTCCCACAGTATGTAGATGGATTGCTGATACTGTACTATGTTGTACTTTAAAGGGGGTGGATGCTGCAGTCCTAAGAATGTCCTTCTTTGGAGAAGATACCTAGAAACTATGAACTTGTGGTCAGTTTGCCATCCATTCCCTATTGCAATATTACTAGCTTATCATTTGTCTAATGTAACACAGGCAGCTTATTTTTCAAGGGCAACAGGCACTTTGTAGATGAAATAATAAGTATAAAGTAGTTTGCTAGCAGCAACCTCTTCATTAGTTACAGATCTCTTTAATGTGGAATTATTCAGATGGCTTTTACGTCTGCAGAGATTGTGCATATTTACTGTTATTGGTGGATTGTAATGATACAAGTTTGAGTAGACTTTTATGATGGAAATGTTCTGAATTGGGCAGTTTTGTTATTGGTTCATATATTTTGTTTCATTGTTTATTAAAAGAATGTTTAAAACTACAAATTTAAAACACATTCTAACAAGTGGTGCTGTATTATACATGGAATATAATTGAATACAATCAGGAAAGTGAATCAAAGAATAAATACATGTATGCATCGCCCTAAAAATGTGTACAAGGAGCCTATGGTTTGAAAACAGCTCAAAGATAAACTTAATCCTCCACTGGCTAGATGCATTTTCTATAAATGAGGGTTTTCATGCCGTTTCAATGAATGTGAGTTTTGCCATTTCAATGAAAGTAAGTTTCAAGGGCAGAGAAGATTTACTTCTCATGCTAAGTCTGTTTTTATTGCAAGACTGTAATGTTTGTTTAGCAAATGGCTATCTGTTTGTACTATTTTATTTCAATATCTGTAATCATGGCAGAAGCAAATAAGAGAGCAGTATGCACACTGATAGATTTGACGGGTGTGTATGGTAACTGGTGAGAAATAGCCACATACTGGAATGACTGAGGAGGAGACTGCTGCTTGGGGGGTAGGAGGTTGCTGCAGGAGGGGCTGCTCAGGGGGGTGGTCTATTACCCTGTCTAGGGCTCTATTTGACCATAATCCAGCTCTGGTATTTAACAAAGGAAATACGTACACAAAGGTAGTTGCAGTTTAACTACATTACAGGGTATCTTTTTCTTCCTATGCATTTAAATAATTTAAGGAAATGACTGGAGTAGCTTTCTTGGGGAGTGACCTACCTGTGGGTGTGGCTCAGACAGGGGTGTTTCATGAGTATGGTGCTGGTGGGGTTTAACGGTCGCCAGAGCACGAACTTTGCTTAGGGCGCCAGTTCAGCTATGGCTGGCCCTGGACATTGTATAGTTAAAGTTTAAAGCTTTCTTTCAAGGAAGATGACAGTGGGATTACAAAATTTAAGTTATATGGATATGTTAAAGGGCTGACATGATACTCACGGTTGTATAGACCGCTGCTATTTAATCTGTGTTTGATTTTCAAAAACTGTCAGATCTTGGTTCTTTTTGAAATGCTGTGTTGGAAAACATAGCCCATAGGGTTTATCTGACTGGGTAACTCACTAATAAAAATAACTATGAACTAAAGAGACTTTATTTCATGGCACAGAATATGCATAAATTATTGTACAAGCCACCATTCATGTCTCTAACTACTTTTAAGAAATCAATGCACAATTTTATGGGCTATAAGAAATAAATACATGGTATTATGTAAGTCAAGTTTCTAGAAGATTAACATATCACACATTTGACATACATTCAAAGGTATTAATATAGCATCTATATTACCTTATTGTACGATGAAAATAGCGAATGCTATTTCATCATACCGATAATGTCTAAACCACAAAATATCAAACATACGAACAGCAAATTTTTTCCCTGGGAAAAAATTTGCTGCTCCGCAAAAAAAAAAAATAAATAAATAAATAATAAGCACAAAGATAGATTAAATATACCAACTCCAAGATCGCACCATAGTGGAGGAAATGGCAAAGTCCCGAAGACTGCCCACCAATTTTTTTCCCTGGGAAAAAATTTGATGTTTCGTGTCTTCGCTATTTTGCCATTTCGACAGTATTGGATTGACTAAATAGCTTTCGCTATTTAGTCCATTCGATACGCTAATATAGATCCTTAATATAAATTTTCATTTTTTTTTTCAATATTCACACTGAATTCTGTGTTTATTACCTTTATACTTGTCTAGTCTTAATAGGCTGCTTTCTATGTTCTCTGTTCATTCTTTCTCAGTCTTCCCTTTTATCAGAATGTCACCTAGGTAGCATAATTCCCAACCATTTACCTGTAGAATTTGCAACAAAGCAATAAATAATTAGGGAAAAAGTCCCAAGTTACGGACACATTTTAAATACTGATATTATTACTTGTAAAGTTAATAGAAAAAGATGTGTTCTGAAGTAAAAGAAGTATGTAATTATAATAATTATTAGTATTTACTGATTATCAGTATTTACTGAACAGAATCCACCACCTCATCTTCAAAAAAGTCCCAGTTTTAGCAGGGGCAAAGCATAATTTTGTACATAAATTACTGACTTCCTTAAGAATTAGGGACAGTTAAAAGTTACTTGCTACATTACCTCTTGCCAAATAGCAGGTATAGATACTATATTGAAAATCTGTTGGCTGTAATGGAAAAATCCTTTGTGCACATCTTGTCATTAGAAATTTATTGGAAAACTCAAATATCCATTTATAAAAATGTCTCTGCCAGAGCCATTTTCATAAGCCATTCCCCATTAAAAATGTGAAAATGTTTTCATTTCATGGCAAGGGATACTGTGCTATCACTGGTAATGGATCAATGTTACTTCAAAATATTCATTGATATGTATACCCCTGATTTATCTTTAGCAGTTGCTAACACTATGGGAACAGCCCATTTGTTGCACTTTACTTTCAACAACATCCTATCACTTTTAGTAGTTCCATTTCTACCCTCGGTCTAACAACATACGGTATTACCGTCCATTACAACATAGTGGTCTAGCATTTGGCTATAGTTTAGTATTAGTCTTTCTGTTTTGTTTTTTTTCAATATCTACATCGCCTTAAAAAGACCCGTTTGGCATTTACCGGAATTTATGGCAGCTTTTCACCCATGGGGGGTTTATTACTGCCATTATTTTCATAAATTGTTCATTTGCTTGAATGTTATCTATGTAAATGGACTAGTATCTGACTCTTTCCAACCTTGCTCTAAACTAGAGGCACAATTCTGTTAAATAAACACATTAATTAGATATACACCAGGTTATAGCTACATAACATATACAATATATAGTTATGAAACTGTCATAAGAAGCAAAACTTGAGATAAGATGTTTTACACTTAGGATAATATAAATTAAAAATAACAATTAATAACTTCTTTATAGAGATCCTGTTTAGATTTATTTTTCTTACCTACTCTTTATCAAACAATACTGACCCTCTTGTTTCAGTTACATAAAAGCTCAGCTTCTGCATTTGGCCTTTACAGCTTTTTTGTCCACTAGGGACATTTTTTCACCTGTATGGGTTTTCCTGGCCTCATCTGACTTCTCTATTGATATATGTAAAAATGACTTCTTAATCTTGCATAGAAATCATGGCGTGAAACAAAGGAACATGGATACAGACTCAAGATGAAAATCATCCAAGGAGTTTTCGGTTGAAGAAGTTGATTATGTCTATATTTGAACCCATATAAGAGTTTAAATACTGTCATAAATTTTTCAAGTTCATGCCATGTTGAAATGGGTTTACTGTGAAAGAGATTTACTATGAAAGATCACTTTCCACAATGTCAACAAATAGGAAGTCAGTCCCACAGCTTCTAAAACTGAAAATATTGCAAACTTTATCAAGCAAAAAACAAAGGGTCACAAACACACAAAAGCTCTTGTTCCCCTATATCCCAGTGTGGGATGGGGAGCCTCCATATTCCCAACTGTATATAACAACTCAAAATCATAACAGCTCAATGAAAAGAGAAAACATTAAACGAAAAGCAGAACTCACCTTCTCCTTCATGTCTGAGTTCAACACAGCACTCGATGTGTGACCAGATCAGTGCCTATGCTCGCTTACCTCAACACACAGTAACAGCAATCTTCCTCTTATAATGCTGTGAGCATTGCTATAGCAGGATTTGACAGACAATAGGCTTCCTGTTGAATTGATAAAAGGGGCATGTTTCATAGGCTAATGATTTCCATGACAAATGATTTTGTCATAATGAAGAGTTATATGCTGTTTCATTTTATATAAAGATCGTCTTATTTACACATATCCAACGTCATGGTAGTTTATGCACTGTATGACAGATATAACTATTAAACTCTGAAAATTTTATATGCACTAGAAAATAATGACAATTTTTAATCTTTCTTCAAAAGAAAATCAGCATCAATAAACACTTCCCTACACTCTGTAGTTCACAAATGTGTCCAATGTTAAGTGAATAGGACAAGGTATTATAAGTACTTTATTTATTTATTTACTGACATATTGGTCATGGCTTATTTGTGAATGGTAGTAAGACATAAAATTATCTATTTTTAATATTATCAAATATCTGATACATAACACCAAAAACTGTTTCAAATACATTAAACACATACTCGTCAAAGCCAAAGTTATTAATAAACATGGCCATATATTTGCAACTGACTGATTCTTTGATTACATAAGTGATTGTCATGTCATTTTTTTGGGAGAAAGTCATACAAAAGTACATAAATGTGCTCACTTTAAGACAGAACCTGATACCATTTTTATTTAGTAGACTCGATTAGAAGTGTTTAAAGCTGAGCTAAATCATCCTTGTAGTAAAATAAGAACCTGGTTTTATTTGTAGGCAAATTTGGTAATGCATATTTGAGGCTTTGACAGCACTGCAGAAGAAATTAAACAGCACTGGACCCAGTACAGATTACTGAGTTGTCACAACAGTCATTGAGATATCATAGAAAGGAAATGTGTAATGAAACCTGAAAAGTGAAACTGCACACAGTTCACTATCTGTCTAATAATGGAGATGTCAGCATTAGACGTTATCACTGACTTAACAGTGGTATTCTGTGAAATACTGTTAAATGCTTTTGCCAAATCTGAATAGACATTTATAGGAAATGAGATGTTTCTTCTGCCAAAACACAAGTACAAAAATTGGAGAAATCTGAGTACTGTGTTTTCAAAATTGTGCTTTTCCTCTAATTTAGTGGGAATAAGAAAAATAAAATTTCTTGTTATATATGTGTGAAACCAAGTTTACTAAACGTTTATGTGTGTGATGGTGACCTCAGTGGCGGTTGTGGGATGCAGCCACCTACCTCAGAGGTTCAAAAGGTTTACTCTGATATAAAACATCAATTTCAGGTAACTGTTCATTGCTCTAATAATTCAGTTTTGTGCATCACAGGCAGAATGTTCAAAATTGTGTGTGTGTGTGATCCCTTAAAAAAAGAATAACATGAAAAGCACAGCTTCTGAATCATTCAAAATAAATCATACTGGACAGACTTGAATAGGCTTTTCATAAGTGCATATTGAGATGAAATATCCCTAATACCAGCAATTAAATTAGAATCATTCAAAATTAAAGTAATTCTTTCACTTTAACTAAGATACTTGCTAGATTAATGTTAGATAGGTCTAGACTCCATATTTAAACAAAAGGGTTACATACACGTGTCTATAGAGAAAACTGAAGAGAAACTGCAAAGGGTTGATAGTGTACCCTTAACTTTATTTATGAAGAAATCTGTTATATCATCAAGATTTTCCCTCAAACAAAGCAGATTGCAGCTTTTAATATGTTATGTGGATCCCTATCATATGATGTAAGTCTGAAAACTTTGAAATTAATATGATCAAGACTATATTATCAACGTTTTGAAAATCAAACATAAAAGAAAAAAAAACTTTTTTTTTATGTTTTTGCAGGGAGGCAAGCCCCACTGCAGCCCCCACACCCCTTGCAAATTAAATGTAACAACTCCGAGATTGCACTACAATGAAGAAATGGTAAATTTCCCGATTCGCTTTGTACTGTGATGTTGTTTTTCTTTTGGCTTTTCCCGGTTAGGGGTCGCCACAGGGGAACTCCGGTCTGCTAATGATTGGCAGTCGATTTTTACGGTGTTGAGGTGCCAGCCCACTGCCCAACCTTCAACGAAGACAGTCTTTTGAATGCCACTTGACCACGGGGAGGACATGCAGACTCCACACAGAAGGCGCTCCAGCTGAGAATTGAACAGGAGAGCCTCTTGCTGTGAGTCGACAACTCTATCACTGCACCACCGCGGCTTCGCTCTGTACCGTGATCTCCATTCAAAATGTTCTAAGTTTCAAAACTTCAATCATATGAATTTCGAAATTTTGAAACTTTGATCATGTGACAGGGATCCAATATGTATGTATTATTAATGCAAAGTTCTTCAAGACCCAGTAACAATTCTGGAACTCCAGCTAAATAAAATCGGTAAAAAACATTATCAGAAACAGTTAATTGTGATGTTATGACAATACATCAATAACTGTACAGCACATTTTATTAATTTTTATAATCTACCAAAGTAGTTAGCAAAAATAGGATGATGGGAAGTGGAATCAGGTAGGCAGTGGTCTGTGTGACTCCCTCCAAGACCACTAACTGCACTGGAAGCCTTTCAGGGTGGATAAATTCAGTGTTTAACCTGATATTATCCATACATTTACTTAATGTGACTTGTGCTGCAACTTTCTAATTGATTCCTGTTTGCAGGAGCAAGACTGGAGAAACTTATTAAATAAAGCACTAGCAACCCTCATCTCTAAGCTCATTCACAAACTCAGACAGATCAGATTACACTACGCCATCTGTAAAACTGCTTGGCGAATGCTGACTGGTCAGAGGTTGCATGCACAGATATCTGATAATCATTGATTGTGATATGGAACTAGTAATTTACATAAGGCAGAGTATGGTAAAAGAGTACACTGGCTTTAATCTGTGTTGGTTGTTGTTGTGTCTTTCGGCTTTTCCCGGTTAGGCATCGCCACAGTGGAACTCCGGTCCGCTAATGATTAGCAGTAGATTTTTACATGCCGAGTTGCCAGCCCTGACTCACAACCTTCAATGAAGGTATGCCCATTCACGCATGTCTCCACACAGAAGACGCTCTAGCTGAGAATCGAACAGGACAATGTCTTACTGTGAGGCGACAACGCTACCGCAGCAGCTGTGTTGGTAATGTATTTTATTTTCAGGTTTGAGCCACTACATAATACACAGTTAATATGTTAATACTCATTTTGGATTACTGATTTTGATCCTCGACCTTGTCATTCAGATTCCAACTTGCTGCTCTGAGGTATACATTACCACTACTACATAAGCTATAAGTTCATAGGTTCATAAATGATTGCTAGACTACTGATGCCAGGGGGCCTTTTAAAGCCAAGCCATGCTTCCCCAATGTATCTGACAATGTTTGATACCCTAGGGTTATTTTAAGGAGTAAATGTAGGATTGGACATTGGTGGTCAATCATTTATAGGTTGCCTCTGTCTACCAGAAATATAGGTGCCAAACTAGGGGTAAATTTCCAATTCTCCATCCACTGGTTCAAATTATGCTTGAATTGAATTAAGGAAGAGCTCTGCTTCACATGGATGGGAATCTTGTTCCAAAGAAGAAGCAGTTTCTAAGAAATTTACCTTTTCCTCCAATGTGTCTTATTTATTTTGCAGCCAAGGTTTATGTAATTCTGATGCTATTTGCTTTGTGAATGTGCAACAGGTTCATCAGAGTGGGATTAAAGTCTACATTGTAGAGCAGGTATAGATTGCAATCTGTAGGAGACAGAGGACAGGGATAGGGCATTGAGGTGGTCTGTTGTTTAGGCCATGTATTCTTTTTGCAGGAAACCACAGTGGATGCTCCATTTGTTACATATGCCTGGCCAGGTACATATCAAATGGGGCACTGTACTCAGTACCTCCTCTTATAAGGGCCTAATATAGCAAATCAATGACTTCCTTGGATCTGGATGCCATACCCTTGCTTATAGGCTGCACAACACAGACTTATTTATTTACTGCAGTAGACACATGATGGTCAAAGGCCAGGTTATTATCTACATGTGTTCCCAAATTCTTGACCACTGGGTTTACTCTTAGTAGTGTATTATCAACGTGGTAGCCCCAGAGAAAGTCAACTTCCCAGAGGACACTATTATGCATTTCTTGGCAGTGGGCTTTCTACTGTGACTCTGGCACCAGTTATTAATCTGTGTCAGCCCTTCTTGGTAGATATTAGTGTTTTGGGGAAATTCTGTTACTGCACCCAGTTTGCAATCATCTGCAGAACTAGTCAGCCAGTGGTTCTTGATGCTGGCCTTGATGTCAGGGAAGTAGATGCCAAAAAAGAAGCGTCCCCACCAGTGAGCTTTGAGGGACTCCACTAATGACTGACCTCTTTGTGAAGGTAGACTCTTTTCTACCTTTTGGGTCCTATCTATGATCCATCTGGCTATCCAGTGGGTGACATAGGGGTTTGTACGTAATTATTTTAGTTTGTCTATAATAGTCAGGTCAGGTATTGTGTCAAATGCTTCGGCCAGGTCACGGTACACTGTATGCACCATTTTGCCTTTTCACTGCTTTGGTGACTTTCTCAGACTCCACCAGGTTGAGTAGGCATGACATGTCCTTGGCAACACCAAAATGGCATGACATGTCCTTGGCAACACCAAAATGGCTTGGATCCAATGTCTGAAGCTTTCCTATGTCATTTTTATCACTTCCATGATAATTCTTTCCATGGTTTTTGCATGTAAGACTAGTTAGACTTATGGGTCCGTAGTTACCTGGGTCTGTGGATGACCCATCCTTGTGCAGAGAGATGACAGTATATTCCAACTTCTTACTCTTACTTTGGCTTATCTAACATTTCTTTGTTTTGGTCAAAATATTTAAGCCTAGTTAGAATCCAACTGTGGTGTCTTACTGCACGTTTACTTGCTCTGTGCACAATGTGACTTTGTAATTCAAAGTATGGATAAGCACTATGAATATTTTGTGCAACTCCTTCTCATGCAACTTCAGCTATATTTCCCTTGATCTGCTCAAAGTGTCATTTTCCCATTCTATATTCTTAAATTTTAACCATCTTACCTGAAGGTCGGCTATCTTTGGAGTAACTTAAGGTAAGTCTGTCATGAGATAGAAGACATTGTTTCCTGACCTACCAGTACAGGTACTGGTTTCTCAGTGAATAACTCTTATCCTAGAAATGACAACTCATACCAATACTCTTTAGTGTCAGTTGCTATCTCTGCCTTATTCAGCTTTTCTTGTTCCATTCCTTCATGAACTTGATGTCTAGAACCGGATCTACTTCATAATGCCAAAATTTCAGAATGCCGACAACCATATGGCCGACACCATACGGCCGACATTCAAAATCTCGACATTATGAATAAATCCAGAAAAAAGGAAATAAAATTTCCTTTAAAGTGCTAGCAGGGGGGCTACATCCCCCTGCACCCCCTGTAACTTTAATGTACCAACTCTGAGATCGCACTACAGTGCAGGAATGGAAATCTTTCCATTCCGCACTATAGTGAGATGCGGGTTTCTCATTGTCGGCAATCCGAATGTCGATCATATGGTGTCAGCCATATGGTTGTCAGCATTCTGGACTGTCGGCAATGTCAGGTAGACATTTCTTCTGTTTAGAGTTCCGTATTTTGGTCCAGCAGGAGTATTAGATTATTCAGTTTGTGTTCCAAATTAGTTCTATACTGTCATTTTTCATACAGTTCTCCATTGTTCAAGTATAGCCCATGAGCATGTTACATATAGGTTCATAGGTTTATACTAGGCTATCTGCCCTAAGGCATTTATAAGCCTAGCCCAAATTTTTGTGGCTTACGCCACCCCTTATATGAAAAAATACTGTGCCCATTAGTTTGTTGTGCCTCTGTCCAGCAGTGACTCAGAGATGATTCCCGGGGTAAACCTACGATCTCCCATCCACAGGTCAAGATTTCTCTTGAACACAGCCAGCGAGGTGCTCTGCCTCACATGGACTGGGATTTTATTCCACAGCATAGGGAGTCTCTGAGTGATAAATCTATCCCTCCAGCACATCCTATTTATATCCGTGCTAAGGTTTAAGTCGCTTGCTCTAGTGGTTTTGGTGGATTTGGATTTTTTGAGGTGGAGCATGTCCATTAATTCCGGGTTGGACATGGCCTTGTATGTCAGGCACATGTCACCTCTGAGCAGACGGTATGCAACTGAATAGAGCTGGAGTTTCTTCAATCTGGCAGCATATGACAGATTTTGGAGTTCCTTTATCCTTTTGGTGAGGAACTTTTGGGGTCTCTCCAATTGCTGCAGATGTCGGGTGAGATACATCCCGAATGGGGCATTGTACTCGATCATTGGTCTGATAAGTGAAGAGTACAGGGGAACAATTACCTCACTAGATCTGGATGTGAATCCCTTCATGATCAGGTGGGCAATGTAGAAGGTCTTTCTAACCACTTTAGCAACGTGAGTGTCAAAAGAAAGGCCACTGTCAACCTGGGTCCCCAGGTCCCTGATAACCTCTTCTGTGCTTAGTGGATTGCCACCTATATGGTAGCTTGGGGTTACCTTGTTTTTCCCGAAGGGTATGACTATACATTTTTGGCGTTTAACTTCAGGCCATGGCTCTGGCACCAGCTATCTGTTTCCGTGAATCCCTTCTGAAGGATATCCGTGTCCGATGCACTTTCCACTATGGCGCCCAGTTTGCAGTCATCTGCAAACTTTGTCAGCCAAAGTCCTCCCATGTTGGCCTGTACTTCTGAGAAGTAGATGGCGAACAATAGGGGGCCAAGGACCGAGCCCTGTGGGACACCACTTGTGACCGGCTTGGAGTCTGACATAGCGCCAGCAACTCTAACCCTGTGGGTTCTGTCCTTAAGCCAGTTTGCAACCCATCTTGTGACATATGGGTTTACATTTAAGTTGGTAAGTTTTTCTACAATACCCGAGTGGGGTATTGTGTCGAAAGCCTTTGCAAGGTCAAGGTAGGCTGTATGGACTGCCTTTCCCTCATCAATGGCCTTGGTGACTGTTTCGAAGAAGTCGAACAAGTTCAAAAGGCATGATCTGCCCTTGATGAAGCCAAACTGGGTCGGGTCCAATGTCTGCAAGTCCCCTATATCTTTGTTTATGAGCTCCATTATGATCCTCTCCATAGCTTTGCAGACTAGACTTGTTAAGCTTATGGGGCGGTAATTACCAGGGTCCGTAGAGGCACTGCCTTTGTGGAGTGGGACCACAGTTGCCGTATGCCACTCCTTGGGCACGTATCCTGTGGTAAGGCTGAGATTAAACAGCTGCCTTATGTGCGGGTTTAATTCCTCATTTAGCTCGTGTAGCACACAGCCGGGGACACCATCTGGTCCCATTGATGCTGTGTTTTTAGCTTTAGAGAGAGCAGCTTTCACCTGCGCATTTGAGATGTCTGGGAGGCTACACTCCGCTGGGATAGTTATCTCTCCTTTAGGGGAGAGGGGTGAAGTTTGCACTGAACCTGTCTGCCAGTATGTTGGCAATGTCTGTGGGTTCAGTGATTTTTGTATCATTTTGGACTAATTCTGAGCATATCTGGGAGTTTCCACCCAGGTTCCTAACATAGCTGAAAAAGGCCTTATGATTGTCCTTTGAATCCATGGCAATTTTTCTCTCAAAATTGGCCTTAGTTGATTTTATGAGTGCTCGTATTTTTTTACTAATAATGATCAGGGGTGACTTCCCTTTTATGGATTTTGTTCTATCATGTAATAGCTTTCTCCTCTTATTGTAAAGTTTGTTAATGGCTGGGGTCCACCAGACTGGACATTTGCCCTTTGTGGAAAGAGTCTTGGTTTTATTTACATAAAAAAACAAGAAGAAACTTTGCAGTGTGGAGGGTGTGATATTCACTTCCTAAATTATGTTACATCTTTAGTTAACTTAATAAAAATCGAACTGTAAAATACATGCTAACAAAATAACCAAATAAAAATAGTAGGTAGTCCACAGTTGAGTAAAAAATGGAATATCCTTTATTGAAACACGCAAACAAGTGATCCTAGGTGAGTATAATAAAAAGCATCAAAAACGTTCCTTATTTATACATAACACATCCCAAAGACATGCAGTAGGTGGACTGGACACTCTAAATTAGCCCTAGGTGTGAGTGTGTACGTGTGTGTGCCTTCTGTGGAAGGTTGGGTGCCAGGCTGGCAACTTGACACCGTAAAACTCCACTGCCAATCATGAGCGGACAGATGATCCGCTGTGGCGACCCCTAACCGGGAAAAGCCAAAAGAAGAGGAAGAAGAAGGTGGTTTGGAGCAAGGGAGTAGTTACTGAGGGTGGTTCTGTTAAGAGCAAAACAAGCATTAAAAGCATTCCTTTAGCACTTTAGCCAAGTCCCCCTTCCCCCTTAACACCATAGTGCAATCTAGAAAGCTAAGACCAGTTTATTAACACTTTGTATAGGCTAACCAACTAATCAAAACTTACTTAAAGAAACAAACTAACTAAAAATGACTGACTAACAAAAATCTACCAATAGACATCTACCAGAATAAATATTAATAAATATACAACTTTTAACAAAGATCGGTTTTGTATCAAATAAATACTTCATTAGGTTTGTGTGTCAAAAACAAATCCTAATATGAATGAGCATGTGTATAGATATACAACTGAAAACCTAAGTAGGATGAAAAAACATAAAAAATAATTGCTAAGCTGGAAATACAGTGACACATTTTAAAAATAAAGCCCTAAGGCCATGGGGATCTGTTAAAGCATGACATCTAACTAAGAAAACATTTAGTTTAGGTCTGCAAGAGTGCACTGAAGAGTAATTGCAACCTTTAACACAGAAAAAAAAAAGAAAAAGACTAGGCCCATGCACATTGTGTGCACTATCAGACTAGGCCCATGCGCATTGTGTGCACTATCAGACTAGGCCCATGCACATTGTGTGCACTTTCAGACTAGTCCCATGCACATTGTGTGCACTATCAGACTAGGCCCATGCACATTGTGTGCACTATTAAACTAGGCCCATGCACACTGTGTGCACCATCAGACTAGGCCCATGCACATTGTGTGCACTATTAAACTAGGCCCATGCACACTGTGTGCACTATCAGACTAGACCCATGCACATTGTGTGCACTTTCAGACTAGGCCCATGCGCATTGTGTGCACTATCAGACTAGGCCCATGCACATTGTGTGCACTATTAAACTAGGCCCATGCACACTGTGTGCACTATCAGAATAGGCCCATGCGCGTTGTGTGCACTATCAGACTAGGCCCATATACATTGTCTGCACTATCAGACTAGGCCCATGCGCATTGTGTGCACTATCAGACTAGGCCCATGCACATTGTGTGCACTATCAGACTAGGCACATGCGCATTGTGTGCACTATCAGACTAGGCCCATGCACATTGTGTGCACTTTCAGACTAGGCCCATGCGCATTGTGTGCACTATCAGACTAGGCCCATGCACATTGTGTGCACTATTAAACTAGGCCCATGCACACTGTGTGCACTATCAGAATAGGCCCATGCGTTGTGTGCACTATCAGACTAGGCCCATATACATTGTCTGCACTATCAGACTAGGCCCATGCGCATTGTGTGCACTATCAGACTAGGCCCATGCACATTGTGTGCACTATCAGACTAGGCACATGCGCATTGTGTGCACTATCAGACTAGGCCCATGCACATTGTGTGCACTTTCAGACTAGGCCCATGCGCATTGTGTGCACTATCAGACTAGGCCCATGCACATTGTGTGCACTATTAAACTAGGCCCATGCACACTGTGTGCACTATCAGAATAGGCCCATGCGCGTTGTGTGCACTATCAGACTAGGCACATATACATTGTCTGCACTATCAGACTAGGCCCATGCGCATTGTGTGCACTATCAGACTAGGCCCATGCACATTGTGTGCACTATCAGACTAGGCACATGCGCATTGTGTGCACTATCAGACTAGGCCCATGCACATTGTGTGCACTATCGGACTTTTACTGTCTAAAAGGAAAAAGTGTAACAAAAGTGTTCTGTTTAAAATCTAAAGTAGCATTTAATGTGGAACCATCAAAAATTATTAATGTATACATGATCACCTAAAGTATGTGCTTTATAACACTGTAAGTTAGTGCTAAAAGAAGTAAACAGTGTTTGATATTTGTTTTTAAACACAATATAAGTAAGTAATGTCAGTATTACTCAGTCCCTTATCAGTCTTTTAATAGTCTTTTAAACAGTGAGGCAGTTTTCTGAGTTCTAGTATGCTTTTTATGGAGCAAAAATGATTAAGCTCTGGTTTTCTAAAAGAGTTTACTAGTTCACATTTTTATAAAAGATAGAGATGTCTCCTTCCAGTTCCAAAAGGTCCATATGATCAATAATTTGAAATGTAATGCTGGTATGCCTTTTGTGAAGCTACAGGTGCCGAGCCAGTGCATTATTCTTGCACTTAGCTCTAATTTCGGAAGGATGGCCATAAATCCTTCCTTTAAGTCTGTTGATCGTTTTCCCCACATAAAATGCTTCACAGTCATTGCAGCCAGCCCTGTAAACCACCTGTATTGAGTTACTTGTCACCTCCTGTATAACCCTACACAAGCAGGTCAGTTAATCAACATTTATTGATTGCCTTTGTACCTTTCAACTGATAAGAGAATTTATAAAACCAAAAAGGTGACATTTAAAGTCAAAACTCCAACTTGTCACATTTCCATCATGGATTCCACTACATAACAGCAAGAGAAAATCCACAGAAAGAAAACTGGGCAGTTTTAAATGATGAGGCTTCACATCCCTGAATAAAGCCTGTAGTCTCTTTTCAGACCTAGATAGTACTATCACTCGTATGTTTGTGAATCTAAGGTCTGTCTCTTGTCTTTAAGTGGTGGTGGTGGGGTGTGGCATTGGCCAAGAAACTTCAATTTGCACAATAGAATTCTAAGGTGCTGCTCTGCCCTTTGTTTTATGGATAGCCTGGCAATGATGCTTCCTAGTAGGATTGAGAAGCATGAACCCACAGATATGATGTGCAGGTTTTTTAGATGTATGGTAAACAAAGACTAGACTGCTCTCTAGCTTGTGTTATCATCATCATCATCTTCAACATTATCACTTGTCTATGATGTGTCTGGTCCAACCAGTCAGGGGCAACACTTGTCAAAAATGAAATGATCTATTGATTTTAGCTCACAGATTTCTAGAATGTTCATCCAAAGTAATACAGGATCAAGGCAGACCTATGTTTTAAATGACTGCTTTTTGCTAAGTCTGAATCCAGAACATTATGCTGTCTGCCGGTTTGTTGGTACCTGTTTTAGTCTACTGAGGACACAAAAAGCATACATTTACATTATTGCAGATTAATAATGAGTTATCTGTGAGCAAACTCCGATGTTTGTGGCACCAGCTTCATGGGAGCTGTCGGGATTTGTAAAAAGCAAGACTGTTCACATACAAGATGAGCCAGATAGTCAAGGTATACATAGCAGTAGAAAGGAGAAGATAAAGGCACTCACACAGAGCCCTGTTGGAGCACCTTAGGCAAAAGCAAGAGTCTTTGATAGGTGTTTGGCAAGTTTATATCTAAATATCCAAGGGCAGTGATGATAACCCCATCTAATGGCTCTTCAAGACAGCTGTCCTGAGGGAGTACTTGGAATAGTGGCATATGATCAACAACATCAAAAGCCTTAGTCTCATCAATGAACAAGGCCCCTGGCAGCACACTCTTGACTGCATCATTGAGTACTGTGTCCCTGACTAGCTGAAGTACTATCATGAAGCTGTTACTATGGCTGGATGAGTACTGAGCAGTGGATAGGTGACTGTATTTATTAAAATGAGCAGGAATTCCCTGATGAACAGCAGTTTTCTGAATTTTTGCCAGGGAAAACAGCAGGGATATTGCTTATAATCCACTGTTGAGGATGAAGCCATGGTCTTGGGTATTAGTGCAAAATGTCCTTTCTTTTCTGCTGGAAGGTATTCTTTAGTTAATGAGACATTGAGACTGTTAGCAAGTGGCTTGTTTATAAAAGGAGCAAATAATTTCAGAAGGTATGTGTAAAGTCAGATCATTTCTGGGTTGCAAACATTCATGAAGCTCTTGCAGTAGCCCCAGAATGTGAGTCTGGGAGCTTTTTAAAGAGGAAAGATATACATAAGCTAATCATTATGCAGATTTACATACCAAATGATATGGCATTTCTGGTTGAAAGGATGTGAGGGAAAGTTATCTGTCAATTTCATTCCTGACGCCATCCATTGAGAACAATAAGTTACAGCACACATACCTAGGGTTGTTACCTTTCTCTACAATATATTTAAATATATGTCACAGCAATCTAGTGTTGGCAACTAGCAGTCTTTGTTTCTGTCTAAACACGTGAAACTTATGTACTTCAGTAGATATTTTGGCCTGGTTTCCCAGGAATACATATAAGGTTCCAGATGCTGATCTTTTAATTCCTTCCAACATTTCTAGGCACTGCCCTTTGTTAGAGAGACACCTTAAAGCTCAGGCATTACCCACACTTGTCTTTCACCCCTGACCCTTCTCATTCTCAGCGGGATGAGTCTATCTTCCAAGGGAGAGACAGAACTAGGAAGAAAAGTGATTACAGTGGTTCAGTTATGTCCACCGTAAAGTATGCCCCAGTTGTTCTGCTGCAGCAGCATCAGGGTTTATTTACTAACATTCTTTCTGGAATCTTATAGAGACAAATATGGGCAGCTTAGTTTTACTGTTTGTTTTTAATTTTTTTCTTGGTGAACTCCAAGGAGCTAACAAAGTAATGATCACTTAAGTTAGGTGCATGACCTAAAGGTATTGGATCTCACCTGGCATATTACAAAATTAAGCAGAAACTGTCTGTTAGATGAATTGTTCTAATATAGTCCTTAATCATGCAAGTGTGGAATTATGTCATCACAAACTAACCATGTTGAAATTGAAGTCATACATTATTTGGGTATTAATTTTGTGCTGAAAGAGTAGAAACAGCCATCCATCATGGCATACAAGTCATTCAGTGAGGCTGTTCACAGCAATAGCTTCAGAGTCCAGCCAATTAGGACCATGAGAAGAGCTGACTGTTAACTTTACATTATCGTGTGGGTTACAAACAAGTGCTCCACTCCCCATATTATCCTTATGACAGTCAAAACAAAGGCAGTGATGATGTGAGAATAAATTGGAAGGGGGCACTATGGCAGTCAAGATTATGTTCTCATACCAGGCAAGCAATTATTCAGATGTATTAGAAATACTTCTCAGATTCAGCAAAACAAATTTAATCCTTCAATACTGCTTGGATTTCTGAAGAAAAGGTTAATGTGAGCATTTGATAGCAGTTTGCTGTTAAAAAAAAAAGCAATCAGGCTCAGGGTTGCCTTCAACATCTCCTGCCCTAAGTAGAAGTCCCCTTAGTACTGGTAAATTAGATATGTTTTTAGACAATTTAAATTGCTATGACATCTTGCAATATAGTTGCCAAGTGGCACAAAAGGAAGGTATCCATCTATGCCATGGGTGACCGACATTTGGAAGTGGACTCATGCCAATGTTAGAACTGTTTGGGAAGGTGGATAGGATGACAGGGTCGACAGACTGCACTCTTGTCCCAGGAGGAGGGTGAGACGAATGCTGATGACTATGCAATCTCTGTATCACAGATCATCCTATCAGGACAAGAGGCGATGATGATGTCTTGATGCCTTTCCACTAACCACACCTCCTGCTAGGGATTCTGACCTGCCTACAGTATTTACACATGCTGCCAGGTCCACAAATGCAACTCTCCATGAGATCCCTCAGTACTGGAAAATTGCAATGATGTATCATATGGTCCTCTTCCTGAGGACTCAGGGGGCCCTCCTGATGTAGGGACATGCCCAGGGTTCCTAAGAGGTAGAAACTGGGGGTGATCAAGGATTGGGCATTTGTAGAAACTGGGGGTACAAGCTGCATGTTGCATGGGAATGAGGCAGTATTTAAAAAAAGAAAAAGAAGATAGCTTTCAAAAATCATTCTTTGAGGGAGCAAGCAGAAGTGCATGCAGAATGCACAAATTGCAACTGTGATTGATAAAGTGGGATTAGACAGATGTGTTCATGTTTAGAGGTATAATGGGGTTTATGCTGGTAGAGAGCATTAGAACACAGTGTAACAATGGGGTCTGTGTAAAGTGTTGCAGCAGATAAGAGGAGCAAAAAAAAGGAGTAATAAGAAACACAGAAGTCATTGTAAGGTCGTGTGCAGAGGTCTAATCTTGTAATAACAGTAGGGCAGTGCTGAAGTAGGTTCAGACAGAGAGAAATTAGGGGAACAAAGTGAGGCAATATGGGGTGACTGCAGAACAAAATAAGGTTTACATGTTTACCATTACATAGCAGGACCTAAGTCAAGCCCCCATTCGCTATACCCTGGAATGAGTCCCAACAGGGCACATACTCTTCAGTACAGCACAAGGCAAGTGGGCAAGGGATAAGAGGAACTTGGTATAAAATACACATATAATGCATGCACACTGCCACCCCAGCAAGCAGGGGGAGAAAAAATGTAATCTTGTGTTTTTCCTTAAAAATATCAAAACGTCACAAAAGTAGGCTACACTTATTTCAAATTATGGTAGCTAGAAAGCAAAACTAATAAGAGCAAATTCAATTTTACTCAATAGTGTCATTTATGATAATACAGAGTTCTGTCCTCCAGCAAAACTCATACAAATATGCCCGGACCAAATGACGTACACGGCAGCAGAACCCCTTTTACATTCTGTTACAAAAATGGATTTTATTGTTGCTGTTCCAGGTGAAACCTGTTATTCAGAGAAAAGAAGACTGCAAACTAAAATAGAGCAACATATTCTGATAAGGATACATGTTAATCCATCAAAAGCAGTTTTGGTGAACATTAAAACCAAAAAAAATGCCAAAACCACTTTCAGTGACCGTCTGAGAAACTCTTTTCTCCCCATTTGGAGGAATTCCTCCACATCCTCCTGAACATATATATACCAGTTCTAAGGTTGCACAACAGTGAAGAAAGATGAAAACTCTACGATTGCTAAGAGTAGTTTCAGCAAACTTTCCTTCAGTCTTTTTATTGACTGATACTAGCCCCAGTGGATTAACAGGAACTTTCTCATAACATCCCAGCTTAATACTCAAAAAGGATGGGGTGAGTAAAGTGAGTTAAAAAATTAAAAATACAGACACACCTTTCTTTAGGTAGCTAGATGCACCACAGCACAGTGTCCTACTTGAGAGCTGGGGACGTCCCTTGGCAATGAAAGTCTGCATTCTGGGAGCTGGGACTTGAGTAATCCCATCCTTTTTTACTTTTTAAACATCTTTATTAAATTGTGACTTGTAACATAGGCAAACTTACATTTATACAAAAGTAATCAAACCATATTAACAAGTTTACATTTACAAATATTATACATCACACATATTGTTCTATGCAAAATAATCAAACCAACATTACATAAACTGTTCATTTCCTGCCTTCTCCTAAAATTCATTCCTCCTCTAAAACATTTTTGTGCATGTGTTGTTATGACAATTTCCATTTTTTTTCTATGTACTTTATTCCTACCTTTTTTAAAGATCCTACTTCTTATTCACTTATCTCTGTTAAAACATTCACTATTTCAAATATGGCTGGTTTAGACTTTGATTTCTATTTTCTAATAATTGCTTTTTTGGCAGCAACCAGAACTGAAATTAACAAAGCCTTACTATGTCTAGACAATTTAGATCATGTATCCAGGCTCAAAACATTCATTTCCTTAGTTACACTCATTTGCTCGCCCAGCATTCTGACAGAGTACTCTGTAGGCAATTATTAGTGTGTCTATTCATTATACTCCAAAAACATATGCTCCCAGGTGTGTCTTTCTTTCCCACTATCCATTCAACATTTGCCATCTACCTGAGGAAAAATTCTTTGGAGTCAGCTTGGGGTATAAAAGTAATTATGCAAAAACTTTTTGGCAAAAATTCTAAAACTTTTAGACTTTGTTGCATACTTGAGAGCCACACATATGTCCTCCCAATCTTTCTTTGTAAATTGCTTATCTAATCTCTCTTCCTAATCTTTTCTGATATTCTCAATTGATTCTAATAGTTATTGTGTAATATTTTGTATGCCATACTAATTATCCCTTTTAAACAGAAATTTCTGTTCTAGAGTCAACTAAAACTCAACCAGTGCAGGTCTTTCGCCAAGGATTCCCTTATCCATTTTTCTTTGTCTATAGTCTGATATCAGTCCCTGAGAGGGAAGGCAATCTCTAGCCTGCAGTCCAAATGTCTTACTGCCCTCTTCGCATTCTATTACCTTTCACTCTCTAATTATTTGTTCCCAATACCTTGATTGTTTTTCTAGCTTTTTCCAGTAAATTCTAGCCCCCTCATGCATATTTTCTGTACCCCTAACTGCAGTCATCCATCCCAATCAGTATCAGCTCCTTTCTCTGTTCATGTGTTAGCTTAGTTCTTAGCATACTTTCTGATACTTTATGAATATAATATTCTGTATGACTACTGAAGTTCTCCTTAAGGATATGCATTCAAAATCCCACTAGTTCCTTATTTCTTGAATTTCCCCTCTTCTTCTTCATCACCCCCTTCCACTTTGAAATGCATGTTTCTCCTTGTGTTATAATTAAGAGTCTTAACTGTGTAGAACTAAAGCATCCTTTCAAATCTGGTAATCCTAAACCTCTTTGTTCTACTGGAAATCCCAACTTATCCCACTTGACATTTCCCCTCTTCCCCTCCCTGATAAAATCGTTTAACTCTTTATGAATTACTATCTACAACCTTTTCTCTGGTTAATAAAATATGTCTGACGTGTGTAAAACTAAACAGACTAAAAACATTTTTGCTGCTTGTGTCTTGCCATCCATATCCATAGACAAGAGATTCCAATTTCTCAGTTTTTGTGTTATCTTTTGTTTAGTCTCTTCCCACATATCCTTAGCTGCCATAACAGCATCCTTTTTAACCATTACTCTTAAATACTTAATTTTATCTGTCCCCATAAAAATGTGTATTGCTGGACCAATTAATGTGTGGGTATATAGTTTAAAGGCATAGCCTTTGTTTTATCTTCATTAATTTTATATCCTAAAAAGACCTGAAACTGTTTCAAGATGTACTACAACACTGAAATGTCCTTTTCTGGTTCTATCAGGTATAAAATAATATTGTCTGCAAATAAAGCCATATTTTATTAATAACCATACCAATTATATAATTGAATTTCTGAGTCCCTTATTTTCTTCACCAGTGGCTCTAAACATCAAGCAAATAACAAAGGGGAAAGAAGATATCCCTGCCTTGTCCCTCTGTTCAAACACAACTTATCAGAGAGGCAACCTCTCACTTTAATTTTTGTCTCTGATCCCTCATAAACCCTCCTAATTAAGTGTATCATTGTGTCAGGGAATCCAAATACTTCCATTGCCCTGTTCATAAACTCCCAGCTTACTCTGCCAAATGCTTTGTCTGCATCATGACCCACAAACAATAGTGATATTTTCTTATATTCTGCTTCCCTGTAGATCATCATTGTTCCTTCATTGTTGTCAAATGTTTGCCAACCCTCCACAAAACCACACTGATCCATATCTATCAACTTTGACTATTTCTTTACCATTCCTTTAGTTATTATAGACATAAACATTGTAATCATGGTTTAAAATTGAAATGGGCCTATATGAATCTGGATCTGATGGGCCTTTACCATCTTTATGTATTACAGCCACCACAGCTTTTTTCCAGGATAATGGTGCTTCCCCTCCTATTAAAATAGTGTTAAAATCTTCCAGATCTTTATTACTTCCTTCTCTCCTAGCTTCCAAACTTCCACCAGAATACTATCTATTCCTGCAGATTTTCCTGTAGATTGGTTATGTGTCACCATTTTTATCTCATCTCTTCCTGTCTTCACTGTTAACTGTTGAGCTTCATCTACCTTTAACATTGACAAATTTAAGTCTTCTTTAAATACTTCCATTTGTGCTTTATTTTTATTTCCTCACTTCTCTGCTTTATACAATTTTTCATAAAATTCCTGAAATATCTCTAGTACCTTTACAGGATCTCTGTTTATTTTTCTGGTTATAGGGTCCCTAAGTTTGGCAACAATCCTTTCTCATTTCTGTTGCCTAAATAGTTGTCCCAAACATTTTTGTACATTGGAGTTATTATCAAAACAGTTGCTTAACAGCAATCTTTCTAAATTCATGCATATTATTCAGATACTCCCTTATTTTGTCTTTAGCACTCTGCAATTGCACCTCCTCTTGCTCTGTATGGTCCCCCTTATTTTGCAGTACTTTAACCTTTGTTAGCCCCTCTAAATAATTCTTATTACTTCGTAACTATATCTCTTTTTCTTTTCTTTCTACCCTATTTTTAAACTCCACTCTTATTTTATTCTACTAACTAGCTATATCTTCTAGAGTACTTGATATTTCCCCTAATAACTCCCAAATAATTTCCACTGCCCATTCCTTAAATTCCCCTCTTTTTAACAGGAATGTGGGGAAGCGCCAAAGTCTCATCTTACTTCATTATCCTGCATTTTTATCTTTGTAAATATTGGTGCATTATTTGAAATAGTTATTGGGTGTGTGCCAAAGTTCTCAATTAAATGCACATGTTCTGCTCCTGTGAAATGTAATTTCTGTCCAGTCTAGCCAAGCTATTATACTTTGGGGAATAATATGTAAATTCTCTGTGAGTTGCTACTACTGAATTCACATCTTCCATACCAATATTTTCAGAAATTTCTTCAGAAAACTATCCTATTGTTATATTTTCCCTTCCAGGCCCACCAAATACATATTTCATTGTTGCAAATCAAATTACAGTCTCATCCTATATGTAATATTCCTTGCTGAAAGCTGATTATTGCTCCCAAAACTTTTTTAAGCTCTATAACAGCAGTTTTAGGTGGAATATAAATATATGTTAGTGTGATCCTTATCCCTTGCCAATAGCCCCTTACTACCCCAAATCTGCCATTATTATTCTTTTTCCTCTTCTAAAACTATTGATGATCCTTTAGCGATTAATATAAGTACTGTTTTCCCTTGTCCCCGACATTCTGCTGAATATATCCATTCTGAAATCCTTTCTTTATCAAATTCACATGTTCAGTTCTATCCAAATGTGTCTTCTATAACATTGCTATTTGCACTCTACATTTCTTAATATAATTAAATATTCCTTATTTTTGTCGCTACCTGTGAGACCATTCACATTCCAAGATTATTTGAAAAGTGTCACCATTATGATAGGAAGTCATTTTTCCTACCTATTATATTCGACAGCTTTTTTAAATGTCTATTCCCAGCTTTTGTGCAGCATGCACCTACTAATGTTTGGAGATTGATCCTTTATACATATTTTCTTATCAACATTGGAACCTATGTCACATTTTAAAGAATGTTTTGTTTTAATAAAAATCCAAATTCATCCACAAAGCACCCCAATAACCTGTTGACTTCAATCAAACACACAAAACTATACACATCTTCAAATAATGAAGTTTAACCCTCCCAAAAGGAACAACTGTCCCAAATAGACATCTGTCATCACAGACCTTAACCAACCTAAAGCTGGTGTTATCCATGCTAAGACATGAGTGATCCCATTCTTGATGGCACATCATGATCTTAATTCCACAGGAATTCTCCTATTTAGTCATCTCAGTCTTTTCAATTTGCTAATATATTGAGTGGGAATATACATCATATAAAGAAAATGTGCACACTGTCCATCATGCAATGCAAAATAGATACTACTCCTAAGGTACTATTTCTCTGTTAACCAATTTTTTGTACTTCATAAAATGTTTAGTAGGGGGCATTCTAGCTGCTATCAGAGCAGGGTTTTTGAAAAATGCTTAAAAGATTAAGTGGCATCTTCTAGGCTGTCCATAGATGTATGCATGTGCATAAGTATATGAATGAGTGTGTGTTACTGTGTCTGTGTGTTAGTGTATGTGTACACGCACATGTGTGCAGACATGCATGCATACGTGTGTGTGTGTGTGTGTGTGTGTGTGTGTGTGTGTGTGTGTGTGTGCGTGTGCATGTGTGCGTGTGCGTCTGTGTGTGTGTGTGTGTGTGTGTGTGTGTGTGTGTGTGTGTGTGTGTGTGTGTGTGTGTGTGTGTGCGTGTGTGTGTGTGTGTGTGTGTGTGTGTGTGTGTGAGTGTGTGCATTTATCCTGCTATAAGCTAGTACCTTGTCTGTGAATGTGTCCAGTGATCAGTGGCACAAGCACAAGCTGCAGCTCACTATGGCCCTAGATTGGTTTAAGCAGCTAATTAAAGAATAAAGGATGATTTATTCACGTGATTTTTCTCCACACTGAGGTCTGTCCCCAGACATACATCACTGATCATACATGGTTAGAGTTACCCATCACAGTTACCAATATGTAACCACTGTCACCTATGCAGACCACCCATCAGTCATGGGCTACACCTAGTATATATGCCAGAAGTGTAGATTTTCCCTGGGAATAGATGGGAGCCTTAATAGCTGTCTGCTGGTGGCCTGGTGTGGAGATGTGTGGGCATGACATGAGAGTTTGAAATGGTCCTCTCTGGTTGGTAAAAGGTTCATGCAGTTACATCATCTATTTGTTCTATTTTTTATTACTGAGCCAAACATCCTGATGGGGCAGAGTGTATCCTTTCCACCCAATGTGCACAAATGTATCATAAAGGCTCAGACATTCATCCAATAGTAAGTACCATTAACGTCACAGTGCTCCCTCTGTCTCACTCCTCTGGAAGGGAGTGTTGCCTAACTTCTGCTAACTACCCCTCCCCTACAAACTGTCCTGCTCTTTGATAAGTGGGCCATATTCTAGGGCCCCGAATCCCTGGCAGCACAGGCTGACAAGCTCCTTATACCACATTATTCTAGTTCCTGCTTTGCACAACATTCATGTAAATAAGCACTATCACATCCATTTAAGTTTCTGAAAGGCTCCCAGTAGCTGTCCCATTCTTTTTTTCAAACAGTGCAGAAGGCATCACAAAAAAGTGGTGAACAACTGAAGACTAGTTTTCGGGTATTGTAGGAGTCACATAGCTTTTATCCTCTGGCTCAGGGGACCATCGAAACAGAAGTCAGTAGCATGCTTATTCAGCAGATGTCTCATGACTTCAGCAGTAAGTACTTCTGTGTACACTTTTTAACATATAATGTCAATATTTTTTCCTTTTACAGGTGTTTCATTCTCAATAGAACTGCAAAAAAGCATCATGAGAACTGTATGTTTCTTGTTCCTCTATCCACTTCCTGGGTTTCTGATGTCATACACACTGCACCCTGTTCTGCACATCCAGGACCCAGTATATAAGTGACTGCAATGTCATTAGATGACTGTTTTTTGGGCTGTGCAGGGAAAATTAGCCGAATTCCTGCTTCTTGAAATATAAACATTCCCCTTCTTAGAAGGACACCATAAAACGCTACTGTAACAGCATAAGGCATAAATTAATAATGAAATGAGCCTGGGAACTGGGAACATTGGAATGATGGGGAGGGTATTCTAGGAATTTCCAGATATGCACAGTGGCTGTATACATAGACAGTGTGCAACTTGGTGGGTAACAAATGGCGTAGAGAGAGGTTTCTATGGTGAAACTGTGACAAATATCAGACTGGACTAGTTCATTATCAAAACTGTCGAAATAGTGGGATTAGACCCTGAGGAAGGTTGTAGGGAATCATGTGACCATTGCCACAGGACCAAAACATGTGAACTCTGGGCTAACAGACAGAGTTCAGACCTGAATTAGCTGAGGTAAATGATTTTAACAGAAAAAAGGTGTTCTTCAAAGAGATGTAGAAAGACTGTCAGCCTAGCTTGCTGGGGTCATTTGATTCATATATACATGCATTTGTCTACAGTTTTTTCCCTTGTGCTGAGCTTTTGCAGATGTCAAGTAGTCTTTTAGACTTCCAGGCAAGCAGTTTCCATCTCGCCTCTCACAATCCCTTCCCCAGCTTTCCTGCAACATGTCCTTTTCTAATGAATGTTGGACTTACTGCTTGTATCACATTCATTCTATGTACACAAGTATGTTTCTGTCATGTCCTTTATTGTAGTTTCCTCCAAATGGAGAGAGACAGATTTCTGAGCTTTTGAGTTTAACAGCTCAGCAGTTACCTATAGCCAGTCTATCCTGGGTTTCTTTTCATTGAGAAATATGAGTGGCAGTGAAGTAATTGCAATGATTTTAGGAATGAGACAGAGATGGAAGAAACAAAGAAAAATATAATTTGTATAAGCCAGGCAACTTGCTAATGATTCTTTTTTTTTTTAGCAACTAGGTGGTGTTATGAATTAAATATTGCAAATGGAGAGACAATCTGCTATTCTGCTAGAGGTGGCAATTATCCGAGTGCAATGGGAACACGCTGTGAGATCTCATGTGACCGAGGCTATCGTTTAATTGGGCAGAGACATGTACAGTGTATGGCTAACCGTCACTGGTCAGGAACAGGCTTCTGCCATGGTAAGTCAGCTAAAATATGAAATAAAAAAGGTGAATGCATGCAGTGCACCTATGGTCTATATTTGTTTAGGAAGAAGGGAATATGTTTGCTTTTTATGAAAGAGTTTTGCATCATAATTCTGAAAGTAGTTTGGACTTGTGGGCTAACTGTCTCACAATGATGTTCGGGGCACTTTCCACCACTTCACCCATTTACATTTACTTTTTACATTTTACATTTGTTAATCAGGTTAGTCTGACTGAGCTTTTGGCTCATTTTCAGCAGAGACCTGGGGAGAAGAGTTCCTCAGTGAATAGAATTTAACAAAAATCAGTTACAGTCAGCAAAAGATTATGAACAGGTTACAATAAAATATAAAATGAATAATAACTAAATAATTGTTTTAGGGTTTAGAGAGCATATATACAAAAGTCGGATGAAGATATAAGGAAATAAAGTGCAGGTGACCAATAAGACAGACAGGTTAAAGTTAGTTATGTAGGAGCAGTCTGATTGATTACAGATAGGATAGACAGGGAGGAAAGGTAGTAGTGGGAGGGTATTAAGAACAAATGAAACGAAGGAAGGAAGAGGTGGGAGAACATAAAGTTAGAAATAAACTTGGAGTGAGGAGGAGTATTTGGTGTGAGGATAGTAATTTCAGCGGGGATGACTACAGTGGCAGGACCATTTTTTAGTTAGGTATTTTCGGGTGGCTAATTTAAAACTCTTGCTATGGTCAAGGGACTTTATTTCCCAAGAGAAGTTGGTTCCAGGATGTGGTTGGGTTATAGTTACAGAGTAGATGTCCTATTTTGGTTTTAGGTTTATAAATCTGTAACAATCCTTGGTCTGATCTGCGTATTGTCCTATCTTTAGATATGATAGAAGAGAAGCTAGGGCAGAAAGAGGGCAAATAGAGGATGGAGTGGATGATTTGTAGTTGATATAGTAGGAGTAGGTGAGGGAATTTAAGCCAGTCCAGTTGCTTAAGCGATAAGCAGTGGTGAGACTTGTAGGTTTGGTTTGCTGCGAATCTGGCCACCTTAATATAGGTAGTTTCAGGTTTAGAAATGAGTGCAGTGTTAAGGTTTGTTAATATGTGACAGCTGTATAGAAGTGTTGGAAGTAAAAAAGTATGAGAGAAAGTTATTCTGGCTGTGTTGGTTAAGTATTTCTTGTTGCAGTAAAGGTGTCCAAGTTTCGGTGAGTTTTTTTGATGCAGTTTGTGGTATGTAGATCAAACTTAAGCTGATTGTCTATTGTGACACCTAGCAATTTAGTGCTTGGTTCAGCTGTGATGATGGTGTTATTGCTTTATAAAATGGTAAATGTACTTTTGAGATTGGTGAGGTTTTTGGGGAGGAAGAGTAGGAGCCTATTTTTTTAGGATTAAGAATTAATTTATCACTAAGCCATGTCTCAGTGGTGTTGAACGATGCCTGGGTAGTAGAGTGGAGGTCTGATGGGTTGTCTGCAATGGTGATGACAGTAGAGTCATCAGCATATTGCACAAGTGATGACTGGGGACAAGAGGTATAGAGTAAGTTACTGAAAATATTGAAGAGCAGTGGTCAAAGGATAGATCCCTGGGGGACACACATTTGCACAGTGAGAGGGGGTTATAGTGCAGAGAGCCATTTAACTGATTGCTGGCAGTCAGAGAGATAGCTAGAGAATCAGGAGATAGTAGGGGGAGAGAATTTTAAGTTAGTGAGTTTCTCCAAGAGGAGAGGGTGGGAGACAGTGCCAAAGGATTTAGAGAGGTCAAGGAACAGGCATGAGACAAGTTTATTGTTATCATGAGCAAGAGATACTGTGTTGATGAAGGATATTAGTGCAATTGTACTATGATTAGAATGGAATCTGTGCTGAGTGTGTGTGAGAAGGCTTTCTTGGTGAAGGTATTGCATTATCTGCTTGTGAATGCATTTCACTAGGATTTTGGAGAGAGGAGATAGTATAGCAATTAGTCTGAAGTATGATGTATCAGAGGAAATGCCACCTTTGTGAATGTGTAATGTAAAGAAGTGTTTCCATATAGAGGGGATATAGGATTCAGAAACAGAGTGGTTGATCAAGATAGAAACAGGATAGGCCAGGGGTTCAGAGGCAATCTGTAGGAAATTGGAGGGTAGAGGAGGTACAGCTGAGGGGGAGCAGGGTTTGAGTTTAGAGAGTAAGGATTTTATATAGTTAGTTGGTACTGCTTTTAAAAGAAAGAGTTAGAAGGGTTAGGAAGAGATACTGAGTTAGTGAGGGTGTTGACATTGTTGCTAGGGGGAAGACAATTGATCAAGGTGGCTATCGAGTTTATAAAATGATTGTTAAACTTAATGGCCATGTCTTCAGGGGTTTTATTAGGCAAAGGTTTGGAGGGGAAGGGATTCCAGAATGTAGACTATGATTGATAGAGTTCCAGATTTTTTTAGGATTTGATTTTAGAGTAGTTGGCGGGGTTAGCATAGATGTTCAATTTGCCTTTGTGGATGATTTTTTTGATTTTGTTTCTAAGTTCTTTATATGTTTGAAGGAGAGAAGGGGTCCTGGTTTTTGTCCACATTTTCCATACCCTGTCCTGGTTTTTCATGAGGGTTAGAGTAGATTTAGTAAGCCAAGGAGCTGTGCTGGATTTGATTCTAATTGTGCAGAGAGGAGCGAAGGAGTTGAGAATGTTAAGGAAGGTGGTGTTGAAGGAGTGGACAGCTTCATCTAAGGGAAGAGTAGCGAGATGAGACCAGTTAATTCTAGAGAGTAGGTCAATGAAGGACAGAATTTTGAAAGTTTGTGGGTGGTAATGGGTGGATCTGATGTAATGGGGAGTATGTCTGGTGACAGCTATAGGACAGTGGTCACTAAGGGCATTTGAAAGGGTCTGGGGGTTATGGTAGTTTTTTTTGGGGGGAGACCAAAATCCTATCCAGAAGAGAGCTTGGGAGGTGAGATTTATTAATATAAGTAGGGGTTGTGGTTAGCTGTTCAAATCTGTGCAGGTTAATGCAAGAAGTAGGGTTGAGAGTTTGTATTGTACAAATAGATAACAAATGGGACATGGAGCTGAAAAAAAGTGGATTGATGGCCAGCAGAGGAAATAGGGCAAATGTGGACTAGAAAAAAACAGCAAGAGTAGATCATTAGCCCCAGTCAAGTCTCATAATTCATCCAATTCCTTTCCCTTATCTCATCAGTTATTATTGACCTTTCTTTCTGTATCATTGTGTCTAACTTTCTGAAAGAGGCCCATAATGGTCTAAGAACTTCAACCAACCTCTAACTAATGCAGTATATTCTTATTTGTAGTTTTCTCACACAGTTACTTGAAAGTAAAATATTAGATCTGAACTAATGAATGTAGCAATGAATATAGACTGTTCTGTTGTTCATGTAAAGGATAGACATCTCAGTGTGGCATATAACATATCAGTTTTCAGACTTTATTAAACAATGCAAATTCTGAGTCTCAGGAAAAAAAGAAACAGGTATACCTTTTGGTATTTAAACACTGAGTATGGTACACTACTGTTTAAAAACAGTACAATACAGTAAATGAGCTTCTAGGAACAACGGTTACAAAGCAGAGGAAGCAGTCAATGTCTATGAAAGTTCATAGATTTGGTAAACTTATCTTTTTAAACTTATTATGTGCTATATTATGAGTAGTAGGAAATTCTGAACAGCCTTTAACAGGACATTTAAAATGTACTGACAAGTATTGCTAATTTGACTAGGTGTAAATCTAGTCATGTAATATGCAGATACAGAATAATGTTAATAATGACACTTGATTACAGAAATGACCAGGGAAAGTTTCAAAAACTGAATTCCTCTTTTGAAATATAAAATACTTTTTTACAGCTTTTGAACTCAGATAAAGCTGCTTAAATATACGGTTAGATTGTTTTTGTCACTACGTTTTTACATGAAAAGTTATTTATTACATATGAAACTGTACTGTCTTACATTGATCTTTCATATTTACTTTGATACTTTTTATGTACAGTAAGCCTATTCTGCCTGAGCTCATTTTATAAATAGTTTGTTAACTAAATGGCTAATTCTACCTTGTAATAAATAATGAATAAATGAAAAGTCGAGCTTTTAAGAAATCAAATGAATTATGTAACTGACTGTAACTAAAGAGCCACCAAAATGACATAAATCAATGACAAGACTACAAACTCAGTCCTTTTAAGTGTGGCTTGCCAGTCAGTGATGACCGTCTTCACACCTCAGGTAGTGTTCAGGTGTTCCTTAGCACAGACACAGGACTGTGTGTAGCAGTCAAACCAGACAGTACAATGAAGTATAGCTAAGATACAGGTTCCCTTCCTGCTGGCATTGAGCAAAGCCTGCAGCATGTACCCCATAAGATGGCCTTAAAAATCTTCATGAAGAGTTATCCTGTGAGTATTAGAAAACACAACGGGCTGGGTTCATTAACAGCTAAAGAAAGTGCAGGGATCATGCTGGCGGCACAACAGCACATTATTTGGCATTCATTAAGTGACTCTACATGATGTTCTGCGCCGCCAACAAAGGGAAATGGCAGAATATGCTAATGAAATCATAAACAGATGAAGTACTTGCTAATTAACCAATCCAATATGGTGGAGCTATTCAGGATGCTATACAGCAATAGTGTACACTTAGTCTAGGCTTTTGACATGTAGACCAAAACTCTTTGGAATACAGCATGATTACACTTAGGAGAAAAACATATTAGGAGCTGCTGCTACTGTTATTATGCTGTATGTGCAACAGGCTTTAAATTAGGGGGCTGTTGCTGCCAGACCTCAGACAAGAAGAAGAAGAAGGGAATTTAGACCCCATTTGATGTGTTATGGACTGCGTGAAACAGAAATTGTTGAGAGATACAGGATGGACAGGGAAACACTAGAGGAAATATGCAGCTTCCACCCCCCCGGTCAGGTCCCAGAGAAATCATGGAGAACCCATCCCATTGGAATCAAAATTATGTTTAGCACTATGTATACTAGCTACTGGTGCTTTCCAGGGGATATGTTAGGGTATCACAGACATCAGCCTCTAGAATATTACATACATTTTTAAATGCAATGCTACTACATACAAGGGATCATATCTGTTTTCCACAAACCCCACTGGAGAGAGCAAGAATCATGCAAGAATTCTAAGCAGTACTGCACTTCCCTGAAGTGTTGGGGGTGTAGATTGCACACACATAGAAATAAAAGTCCCACACAAAGTCAAAAGTAACTTTATTGTCATTTAGATCGGCACAAGTGTAGAGTAATGAGATTCCGTGCAATCAGCTCATCATGTGACAGACAAAAAAGAAACCACATACCTAGAAAGACATAATTTAAAACAACATATAATACTACCACCATCTTGTAAATCAACTCTACACTTAAGTATATAGCTACATATATTCCTAGAAACACACACTCATTAAGATAATAAAAACACACATCTAGCAGCAAAGTTCTAGTAATAGTATTGCACATGAACTACATATCACATTATGGATGGACAAGCACATAGCAGTAGTAGCTGAAGAAAAAAAAATATTGCACTTGGATTAGTAGTATAAATTATAATGGTTGGCTGGGCTTAATAAATAATAGATAAAATAATATCGCACAGAGAATGGGAAGTCCCAGCTTCCTGACCTGTCAATGACCAGATGTAATGTTGAGTTAAGAAGTTTGATTACCTTCGGATAAAAACTGTCTTTGAATCTAGTTGTCCTGCATCGAATACCGAGGTATCTTTTACCACATGACAGGCTCATAAACAGACTGTTTGCAGGATGAGTTGCATCATTTAGTATTTTGGTGGCTCTCTTTAGGTTTCTCGATGTATAAAGATCCTGGATTATGGGTGGACTAGATGCCAGTTATCCTCTCGGCAATTCTCACCACTCTCTGCAGGGATTTCTTATCTGTGATCAAACAGCTCCCATATCATATTGAAAAATTGGATGTTAGAATGCTTTCAATTACTGCTCTGTAGAAGGTAAAAAGTGCTGACAATGGTAGTTTCACCTTTTAGAGATGTTGGTGTGCTTTTTTACTATGTCTCAAGTGTTCCCGGACCAAGAAAGATCATCAGAGATATAAACTCCAAGGAATTTGGTACTGCTTATCCTTTCAACCATCTCACCGTTGATCATGATGGGTGTATGGGGCGATTGCCTCTTCCTATCAATTATGATGATCTCTTTTGTTTTACTTACATTTAGGTCCAGGTTGTTTCTTGCACACCAGGCAATTAGTGTGTTAACCTCTTCTCTGTATGCACTCTCGTCCTCTCTCCTGATGAGACCCACAACTGTAGTGTCATCAGCAAACTTAATGATATTATTTGTACTGAAGTTTTCTGTGCAGTCATGGGTTAGGATAGTAAGCAATAAGGGGCTGACAGCGCAACCCTGAGGCATACTTGTGTTGAGTGTTATGCTCCTAGAGGTAGTCTTGCCCACCAAACCTTCTGGGGCCTGTTAATCAAAAAGTTCTGGATCCATTTGCAGAGGTGTTTGCTGATACCCAGATGGATTAGCTTACTGATCAATTCTACAGGGACAACTGTGTTAAATACTGAGCTAAAATCCATGAATAGCATTCTCACAAAGCTGTCCTTGCTCTCCAGATGCTCAAGAGCAAGATGCAATGTGACCACTATTGCATCAGCCGTGGATCTGTTTTCTCTGTAGGTAAACTGCAGTGGGTCAAAAGTCGATGGTAGGTCCACAACCAGGTGTTTCTTGACTAGCCTCTCAAAACATCTCATAACTGTGGATGTTAGTGCAGCAGGCCTGAAGTCGTTCAAGCTAGAGGGTGAGGCATTTTTGGGTAGAAGGATGATATTCGTTACTTTGTAACAAGAAGGGACCTTTGCTAGGCCATGTGAGGTGTTAATATATCCATGAGTACTGTACATAGTTGATCTGCACAGCTCTTTAACACCTAACCCAAGATATTATCTGGACTGGCCGCCTTTCTAGGACTGACTTTCTGTAGCACCTTTTTTACTTCCATTGGGCTAAGGCTAAGTACTGCATCATACTGCTCTGTGTGTAATCTTTGCACAGTTGTGATGTTTCTCTCCTGAAATCTTTCAAAAAAAAGTATTCAGCCTGTCTAGGAAATCAGTGTTATCATCACATTGTGCAGCTCTCGTTTTATAGTCCATAATTTGTTGTATACCCTGCCACAACCATCTGGTATTCCAAATGTCCTCAAAGTGGTTTAGTACCTTCCTCCTATATTCCCTCTTAGCCTCGTTTATGCCTCTTTTTTTATTTTTTATTTATTTATTTTTTTAAAGGGAAAGAAGTACATCAATTGAAGAGATTTCCACTCTGTAACTGACAGGTTATCGGTAATGCCCAACAGATCATCTACAATGTTTGCGTAGGTAACTCAGGCAGTTCTACATGGCTCACATGTATGGCACACTTGTGAGCTGTACACCAGATTTGCTAGGGATGACATTCCTCAGGGGATCTAGTAGGGGGGTGCAGGTTATGCACTGGAGTCCTGGCTCATGACACCCATGAGAAATCCACACAACCCCAATGAGCAAGGATACAATGAGGCCCGCACTCAAACTATGAACATCATACAACGTATGTTTGGTTTGCTTAAATCAAGGTTACAGTGTATAGACACACCAGGATGTGCACTGCAATACAACTCAGGCACCTCTGTGGAAATACTTACAGTCTATGCCATGTTACATAATATAATTCTCAAGAAACAGCTTCAACAAGGACAGAAAGGGGCACATTTTTAAGGACCATAGGCAGGACCAGCAACAGCAGCAGGTACAGATGAGGAGTCTGAGGGAGAACTACCAGCTGCAGACGGTGCTGGCAGATGGAGGCATTCAATGTATGTCCTGGTTGTAGCTAAGAGGCAAAGGATAGCACATGCAATTGTTACCTAGGTCAATGCCTAAGATCCCATGCCCATACAAATAGGCAAACTGATATCTGCCAGACTTCGCAACCTTTACTTAACAATGGCTGTGTTCTGATAGTATCAGACAGGGACAACCCTCCAAGAATACAATTTATACCAGCACTAATGATAAGGTAAGTGTAGAAACTGTAAAGAAAAAAGTTAAAATAACTGATTACTCTCATATGGAAATATATATATATATATATATATATATATATATATATATATATATATATATGGAAGCGCTACAGAATCCTGAAAGCCCAAAATCCTGAAGCCCAAAATCCTGAGACCAAAATCCTGAAAGTTCAAAATCCCGAAAATTAAAAATACTGAAAACTTAAAATCCTGAAAACACACAGGATACAAACACTTACTATATTCCACTACAAGTACATACAGAAACATATTACTCTTCTGCGCCCCCCCACCCCCTGCTACTTAAATATATCAACTCCGAGATTGCACTTCACCACACTAAGTGCAATCTTGGAGTTGATATATATAAGTAGTAGCGGGTGTGGGGGCCGCAGCCCCCCACGTGGGGGGTGCAGGGGGCTTGCCCCTCTGCTTATACTTGCAAAACAGTAATATAGTTTGTGTTTTATTTCTTTTTGCATGTACTTGTGCTGGAATAAGTATCCTGTGTGTTTTCAGGATTTTGTGTTTTCAGTATTTTGAGTTTTCGGGATTTTGAACTTTCAGGATTTTGGTCTCAGGATTTTGGGCTTCAGGATTTTGAGCTTTCAGGATTCTGTAGCGCTCCCATATATATATATAAATATATATATATATATATATATATATATATATATATATATATATATATATATATATATATATATATATATATATATATATATATATATATATATATACACCCCAAGCAGAGCAGTTGACTGAGGTGTACAATTACGTCAGAAATATTTCCTCTGTAATATTTTCCAATTTCCAATATACAGTTATATATTAAAAACAATAGTGTGCATCAAGCATTTCAAATGACCACTAGCCATAGAACGTTGAACAGGTTAATTATACCTTTATTTGTACCACAATACCAAAAAGCAAGACTGAAGTACCTAATGCTTCCACTTCTATAATGACAATACTAAGTGAAATACAATGCGGTTCAACAATTATAGAAGCAATCATTTACAAATAAGTAGGAACAAGAAATTAACAACTTTTCCTCTGCAATACATACTGATAAATCCAGTCATGTGAATAAGCAAGCATTAGCTATCCGCTATGTGCATCAGACATATATGCAACCCTAAGTCACAAAAACATGTGCAAAGGGCAGGGCACAGCCATCATCATTTGCACAGGATGGGGTAGGGGGTAGGAGGGCAAGGCTGACACCAAAGAAGTGAGGGTGTGTGAGTAAGAAACACAAATATCTATCAGAGTATACAGTGTTTAGGGCTAGTTAACAACAGATGTACAGCACACAACAGTACTGTTCAGACAGTTTGTATGTGTGTGAAATAGTATGGGCAGCTGATTTTTTTTCTATGTGCGTGTGTCTCCATGAACACAATCAAGCACTGTGCTACGACTACATCATGGCATCTCGGACAGATGTGAGCAGTGAATGGTAGACTCCTCATTTCAGTGTCATCATCCCTGACCACAAGAACCACCTTTGCCATGAATTCCAAGGCTACTTCCATGGTCCTGGCTAGAGGTTTTGATGCTACCTGAATGTGAGTGTTGTCTACTGGATGAACTCTCCTCACAGCTCCCTCCAGAACCACAACCTCATGGCCTACCATGTCTTAGTGTGGTCACTACAATCACTGATGGAGCAGTGCATTTAGTGTCACTGTGGTAGTGGGACCTTACATGGCCATGCCTGCAAACACCAGAAGATGTAGTAGCTCTCTGGCCACATGGATACCCTCCTTCCCTATCACAGAAACTCCCAATCCAATGTGTCATTCATCCTGTTTAAGGAGTTGTCCACATGGTTCAGGCAGTCACTCATATCAGAACGTCTGACATTTAGTAGTTGCACTATCTCTTCTGAGGCCCTGGTAGAACATGCCTGTGCCTTCACTATGCCTCCACTATGGCCCTACACATATGGTTGGTGGTGTCTAATGACACATCAACTTCAGGAGGAGAGTGGATAGCAGGCCTCTTCTGTGCTCCCCTACCAATCATCCTGTGCGGCACCATGCCCCTCATGATGGTTACTGAGAGAAGCAACTGGCTCTACAACCAGAGTAACCACATTAGACTAATCAACTGTGCCACCCCCTGTCCTACATCAGAGGTCTCTGTGCCATGGGTATGTGTAGGCATACTAACTCTGTCTGAAATATGGGCAGGGGATGTGGGCATCACAGTATCTGTGTCAGACTGACCCTCTGCATCCCAGACTGTATCCCTTCATCACCACCATCATCATCAGAGGCTGCTGATACTCCGATGTCAGGTGGTAGGAGTTCCACAGTACCACTCTGAGGATCATCTGTGATAACAAGTTATAGACACAACAAACAGAAAAATGGAGAATAAAATTGCTCACATATTTTCCTTATACTAAAGGTATGTTAAACTTTTTAGCAGATGCTAAATCTACACAAACTTTACTGTCATATAGACCTGAATCTACTTTATATACAATATTAACAATAAATAAATGTGCACTTACCATGTGCAGGTGGGCTAGCAGCCTGTAATCTAGAAGTACCAGAATGTAAGGAATGGAAAGGAAAGATGTCTGGTAAGTATCACAATGCAAATGTAACAAGAAAAAGAGCATAGTCTTCCTCAGAAGTGCAAATTAAATAGCAACATACCTTTACAATACAGCACTGTAGAAATTTTACAATGTATTGTTTTTATAGCAGTACTGACCTCTTTGTTTCAAAACAGTCTGCCTAGTAAGATCCAAGGGCATTAGATGCACAATTACCTTTATATAGTGCAGAATCAGCCCTGTGAGCATTGTGAATATGCAAATTAGGGGCAAAATCATTAGCATTCAAGAATACCAAAAGCCGTACTAAGTGTAAGGAATGTAAACATGATGTAAGGACCTAAATGATTAAATGCACATGCCCTAGCAATGCAAGGATGAGCACTGAGAAGTGTTCCCAGTTAATGTCTTTCAATTGTCTATGATTATTTTGACTGCAGGAAAAATCAGCTTTTACAGTCAACACTCTTTGATATATACCTACTGAGGGTGAGTGCGAGAGAAGAAAATTAACAAAAATTATTTAAGTACATTGATTGAGTTAGGAGATCAACAGTCCTAACATTCAAATGCTGGCTTTAATGACCATAGTGACTGCTCCTTGGTAAGAAATGTCCATATTAAAGGGAGTACTTTAAGCATTGTTAAATATAACATATGGCAATAAAACAGAGATAGACTTGATATTATGAGAGCATAGTTAATGAAATGAGGTATCAGATGGAAAGAAAGGGATACACTTGCACTACTATCAGTATTCTGACAGTCATCTCTTTAAATTACAGTAATTTCTTTTATCACAACCAAGTCACAGGTGAAGGGAAACACACATAATGTCTATGGCTTAAAATTCAGTATTTTGAAATTCAGCATTGTCAGCTTTCAGTATAATGAGACTCAGTCAAATAAGTTTTCAGAATTTTGAAAATTAGGTATTGTGGTCTCAGTTAAATGAAATTCAGTATTTTGAGTATTCAGTCGTGAAGTAGATCCAGTGGAGGATATAATGGACAGGGGCCTCGGTGAACATATTAGCATGGTGGAAAAGGTTCTGCATTGCATTGCAAAGATAATGTTAGATCTGGCACTGTTCCAGGGAGCTGCTGCAGAAGACAGTGATGACAGTTATGAGGGTGCTTGTCCCACAAAAAATGTCACCCCTTACATATCTCTCCACTTCACCTGTGTGTCATCTTGACACAATTGATTCAATCCGATTGGCCATACAACATTATTCTGTTGTTGACACCCATCATTGGTGTAGTGACTGCAAAGTCATGGAATTATGTATACAATTGGACATTTACATTGCGAAGTGGATAGCTATGGTGGTCTCCCACAACCCGCCTTTAAATTCCTATATTCTTTTTCCTGTATACTATCTTCTACTTGCCAACCCTATTTTCACCATTATCCTATCCACCCATTTTTCACATGTTTAATCTTGTCAAAAATTGATAAACACATAATACACATGGCTAGAAATAGCCCATAGAAAAGCCTCCACTTTATGTCCTCAGCATTTGCATGGGGTTTGGCATAGCACAGTAATGCTGACTGACACTGAATGTTTAACTTTTTATCACAAAAGCTGAAGATTTCAATTTAATCTGCAGTGTTCTGGTTACTTTTATACAAATGTGCTTAAATCCACTCTGCTATAGGAATACAGCGTAAAGACAGACAAAAAATAATACTTGTGGAACAGTTAATGTAACAGTTCTTAAGCTGCTGTAAGTATTAAAGTAGGAGTTCCTATTTGGCATGTTGAAATACTACCCTGTTTATAACCTAATGAGTTTGCATAGTGTTACAGGTTCGATTACAGCTGTATGTTAGTTTATTACTTCATGACGTTTCATATTCCTATCATATATTTAACTGCAAATGTCTGTATTTATATCTATATAAAACATTCCCTAAACATAAAATTTGAATAGGGCAGCCAGACATAATTTTCAAAAACACTGCTGCCCCAACAGGGACATTTATTAAGCCAGCCTTATCCTGGTAAAGTATTCATGTTTATTGCATTCTCCCACCCCTTATTTGTACCTATAGCAAGCAGTTTATTGTACAGAGCAGAACAGGTTAATGATGATTTAATAACTAAGACTAAAACACCAGAAAGTTGTTTCATGTACCACAAATTTTGTTGTTGCTAGTCCTCTCTGCATTTGTCTCCCTGTTCATCCCTTCTGCTTCATTAAGTTTCAGTGTACTTCAGTTGTGTTATTTTAATGCTGTGAAGTAGTAATTCCTTGTGTCATGATGAGCTAATACTCACGAGTCGAGAAAGATGTTTGAATTATTTCAAGGGTTCTTATCCAGCCATTAGCTAAGGGTTACTGAGTGTTTTGGTATAGCAAGTTATGTGTACTTGTTGGCTACCTATTGTTGTGAGCCACCATTGTCTTTTATCTGTCATAATTGACTTTGTCCCTGCCTCAATGTCACCATGTCAATGTATCTCCTTCCTTCTGTATTATTAATCTTCCACCTCTGCATTTGTGCAATGCCTGGACCAGTCAACAAATGCAACTCAGACTAAATGCAAGTACACAGCGTATGGCAATATCTTGGGATTTGATTGCTTTTATCCACATTACTATGTGGCACTTTGGGCCACTGTGCTAAGCTATGTTAAGTCCATTTAATATGTGACAGTAATTATTGTCATACAGTTGGCCACCTCACAACTACCTTTATGTTGTTGTTGTTGTCTTTCGGCTTTTCCCGGTTAGGGGTCACCACAGCGGAACTTCGGTCCGCTAATGATTGGCAGTAGATTTTGATGAACGCCGAGGTGCCAGCTCAATGTTCAACCTTCAAAGAAGGCATGCTCATTTATGTATGTCTTTCGAATGCCCACCCAACCACGGGGAGGACATGCAGACTCCACACAGAAGGCACTCCCCGTACTCCAGCCAAGAATCAAACAGGAGAACCTCTTGCTGTGAGGCAACAACGCTACCGCTGCACCATATGTATACTACTAATTATGAGAGTGAATTACAGTGGCACTATGTGACACTAGCTAATCCTAGCAACCACAGGTAAATAACATTTTGGTCACACAGTGATTACATCCTGCTAACATACCTGCAGTATGTGACATTCAGAGTGCACATTCTCCTGTGTTGTGTGACTTTGATAGTGTGCTTTGTACATTGTGTAACTACATATGCAGGATGTCTGAGGCCAGCAGTGAGTGTGTCTTTCATCATCATACTGTGTATACTACTCTTCAAAGACATATATGTGCAGCTGTACAGTGTTAGTGTGTACTTCAACCACATTTTAGCATAAACACTGGTGATGTCATCCATTTAACTGTGCACTGTCTCAGTTGTACCTCAACAGAGTCACATGGCACTTGTGATTCAAACAGTCATGTTTAGCTTGTGATCTTAGGTAATTATTTCAAATCCATTCATTACTGCTCAAACTACATTGTGTCAGTGTTATTGTGACTGTACATGCCACTTAACACTTGTCAAGCACATTTGTTCTGTACACATCTTGATGTTGATCTTCTCACTAAAAGCTATGACAATTTGTTACACAGCAATGCTTTTATTCAGAGTAATGACGTGATTACATTTTCCTTACATAACATATGTAGGAAGTGTTATCTTCTGGCACAAGGGAATGTGACAATATGCTGTCTGTTGCTGACTTACTACAGCAATTACAGGCACACAGATCCCTTAGAGCAATAACATGATGTAATGCCTTCACATAACGGCATATCTCACAATTAAAGGGACATTTATACCATGCTGCATTCGTCCTGTAAAATATCATGTATTTTCTATTGTCAAATGCGCATATGTTCAACATCCACATGTATTGCCTGTTAGCTGTTGTACCTTATACTGTAATGCATGAATGGCATCCACCACAGTTATAATGTGTCCATTTATAGTTTGAGAGTCCTCTACCATCCTTTTCATGTCAAAGATTGCTTACTACACATACATCTGATGTAATACGTTAGCATAGGTGTCATAATAGTGTTGACATTTCTGCTGGGGCACTTGTGACTTATCCACATGTCATGAGTCATATGGTTTGCTGTTCAATTCCTGACAGGGGCAACATTCTTTGAATTTCCTGATGTTACATATAAACGATTCTATGTAGTTATGGATATCCATTTTTAAGTTGGACAATGATATATTATCACAGGTTGTGATGCATGGCAGTGAAATGTTTTTTCAGGGTATGTCGTGCTTTGAGTGCTACTGTGGCATGTGCACTGACTACTGGCTTATATAACATACCTACACAGATACACTGTGGTTCACTTCTGGGACACTGTGTGCCCTACATGATGGAAACAGCTTTCTTGTCAAAGAAGCATTGATATTTTAATGCTCACTGTTGTGTGGACAGTAACATGTGTACTTCCTTTCCAGCATTGTAAATAAATTCAGTTGTTCATATTATATTCATATATCCTGTCTTAATGCACACATTCAATTCAGTTATTAGTGACAGCCTCCATTGCTATCTGATGTGGCACATACAGTCCATATAGAAGTCAGGAAAAAAACCTTGTATAATAGGCGGGGGTTTGAATCTGGCAACATATGTCTGTAAATGTATCAGGCAGCAGTGGCTTATACATGTGGTATTTATGGCACACTCAAAGGGACACCTTTTTCAGGCCTTTTCCTACCAGGTAGGTCATCCATATACCTTATATGACAGAAAACTGCTGTAAGCCCTTCAAGGGTGTTTTTCATGACATGACCAATATGCATATTTCTGTGGCAACCATGACTGCTATGCATCTCACTGATATCTGTTTTGGCACATGTTTGAAAATAGCATGATGCTAATGTTTTTTATGTCATTCATTGCTCATAATAATTACTTATTCACAAGATAATTATGCTCTGTATTGCATGTCTTCATCTGGTACATAGGTTCATAGGTTCATAGGTTCATACTAGGCTATCTGCCCGAGGGCATTTACAAGCCTAGCCCATAGTTTTGTGGCTTACGCCACCCCTTTAGTATGGGGAACTATACCCATTATTTTGCTGTGCCTCTGTTGAGCAGTGACACTGAGGTAATCCCTGGGGTATATCTGCGATCTCCCATCCATTGGTCAAGATTTCTCTTGAACAAGGCCAGCGAGGTGCTCTGCCTCACATATACCGGGATTTTATTCCACAGCATAGGGAGTCTTTGGGTGATGAATCTATCCCTCCAGCACGTCCTATTAATAGCCGTGTCGAGGTTTAAGTCTCCCGCCCTTGTGGCTCTGACGGATCTAGATTTTTTGAGGTGAAGCATATTCATCAAATCTGGGTTTGACATGGCCTTGTATGTTAGGCAAAGGTCGCCTCTGAGCAAGCGGTAAGCGACTGAATAGAGCTGCAGTTCTTTCAGTCGGGCAGCATAGGACAGATGTTTGAGACCCTTTATCTTTTTGGTGAGGAACTTTTGTGGCCTCTCCAGCTGCTGCAAGTGTCGGGTCAGATACATTCCGAATGGAGCATTGTACTCAATCATTGGTCTGATGAGTGATGAGTATAGAGAGACTATGACCTCCCTTGATCTAGATGAGAATCCCTTCATGATAAGGTGGGCAATGTAGAAGGTCTTCCTAACTACTTTAGCTACATGGGTGTCGAATGACAGACTACTATCAACCTGGGTCCCCAGGTCCCTGATAACTTCTTCTGTACTCAGTGGATTGCCACCTATTTGGTAGCTAGGGTAACCTTGTTTTTCCCGAAGGGTATGACTATGCATTTTTGGCATTTAACTTTAGGCCATGGCTCTGGCACCAGTTATCCGTTTCTGTGAGACCCTTCTGAAGGATATCTGTGTCAGATGTGTTTTCTACTATGGCACCCAGTTTGCAGTCATCTGCAAACTTTGTCAGCCATAACCTTCCTGTGTTTGCTTGTACTTCGGAAAAGTAGATGCCAAACAAGAGTGGGCCCAGGACTGAGCCCTGTGGTACACCACTTGTGACAGGCTTTGAGTCTGACATGGCGCCAGCAACTCTGACCCTGTGGGTTCTGTCACTCAGCCAGTTTGCAACCCATCTTGTGATGTATGGGTTAACATTTAAGCTGATGAGTTTTTCAATGATACCCGAGTGGGGTATTGTATCAAAGGCCTTCGCCAGATCGAGGTAGGCTGTATGGACTGCCTTTCCCTCATCAATGGCTTTGGTGACTGTTTCAAAAAGTCAACCAAGTTTAGAAGGCATGATCTGCCTTTGACAAAGCCAAACTGGGATGGATCCAAAGTCTGCAAATTCCCTATGTCTTTATTTATGAGGTCCATTATGATCCTCTCCATGGCTTTGCAGATAAGGCTTGTCAAGCTAATGGGCGGTAATTTCCAGGGTCGGTGGAGGCACCGCCTTTGTGAAGTGGGACCACAGTTGCAGTGCGCCACTCCTGGGTACGTATCCAGAGGTAAGACTATGATTAAACAGCTGTCCTAGCTGTGGGTTTAATTCCTCGTTGAGTTCGTGGAGCACACAGCCGGGGACACGATCAGGTCCCATGGATGCTGTGTTTTTGCTTTGGAGAGAGCCGCTCTCACTTGTGCGTTGGAGATGTTTGGGGGCTGCAATCGCTTGGTATAGATATCTCTCCTTTTGGGGAGGGGAGAAGTTTGCACTGAACCTGTCAGCCAGTATGTTGGCAATGTCTGTAGGATCAGTAATCTTCACATCATTTTGAACTAGTTCTGAGCATATCTGGGAGTTTCCTCCCAGGTTTCTAACATAGCTAAAGAAGGCCTTATGATTGTCTTTTGAGTCTTTAGCTATTTTTCTCTCAAAATTTGCTTTGGATGATTTTATGAGAGCTCTTAGTTTTTACTTATAGTGATCAAGGGTGTCTTACCTTTTAAGGATTTTGCTCTATCTTGTAGTAGCTTCCTCCTTTTGTTGTAGAGTTTGTTTATGGCTGGGGTCCACCAGAGTGGACGCTTGCCTTTGGTACAAAGAGTCTTTGTTTTGCTTGGGATTGCCTTATCCATGCAGTCCTGCAGGTGCTGGTAGAAGGCATTTGTAAGTGATTCAGCGGCTTGAGTACTGTTTTCCGTCAGCTCGGGGCCTTAAAGGAGACCACACTAGTCTTTAGAAGTGTGAAGTCGGCTTTCGAGAAGTTCTTTACTGTGGTCTTTTTATTTCAGGTGGGGTGGGATGAGGACCTCCAGCGAGATTAGTTTGTGATCTGATCTCACCAGTGAGGGGTATACTTCGGTGTTGAACATTGTGCTCCCATGTTCGTGATGATGAGATCAAGTATGTTTTCTCCTCTTGTGGGGATGGTGACTAGTTGTTCCATGGCATTTGAGTTTATGAATTCCAGGAACTTTTGGGCTAGGGTGTTTGGGCTTGAGTAGTGTTCCCAGTCTATATTAGGGTAATTGAAGTCACCTAGTATGATGGTGTTTGGTGATACATTTATCCCTCTAGTGTTTTCAGGAAGGCCATGTGAGGTTCCTGAGTTTGTGAGGGTGGCCTGTAACATGCTACAATTTGCAGAGCAGTCTTGCCTATGGTTAATTGCACCTGGATGGTCTCCGATGCATCGGCGTTGCCACCAGTCTTGAGGTGTGGGTGTCTTTGATGAATATGGATACCCTCCTTTCTTGGTATTGTCCGGATTTTGGGGCGGAACGCATGATAAGAGGTAAAACCTGATAGTGCTGGGGTGCTCTCAGGAGCCTTGAACCAGGTTTCTGTCACTGCACAGACATCGATGTTCTCCATACTGAGAAGGGCCTCGAGTGCGTGCATTTTGAGATTTAGACTTCTGGCATTGAGCAGCATTACCCTTAGTTTTTTCCTTTTTGTGTTCTAGGGTGGTAGGTTTAGAATTTGAGCCTTGCCTAAAAAGGCACTATGGGGTGGCAAGAGCCTTTGCCAATATCCGGAATCCCAGGGTGACAGGTGCAAGCCGTCCCTTAAGCAGCGTGGCTTGTCCAGCATGTCATCCCAGGCAGACAGACATTGGATCCCCTTTGAATGACACCAGAGTTTAAGCCAATTGTTAAAGCTGATCATCTTATCTCTGTATTGTGGCATCATTCTTGGTGAAGGTAGGATACTGCTCAAGGTCAGGGTCATACCTGCCTGGGCTACATAATCAGAGAGCTCCTCAATGTCTCTTTTCATGTAGTCCAAGGAGGTGCGTCTCAGGTCGTTTACACCAGCGTGGACAATGACTGAGTCATATTTGTACCTGCTGTTGAGAGACCTGAGTGCTTGCGTTATGTGGCGGATTCTAGCGCCCGACAGGCAGCTTACTGTGACCTTCTCCTTACTCAGTCTGGTGAGCGGGACGTCAGTGTGTCTGACTATGGAGTCACCAATGACTAGTGTGTCTGGCATTGTGTTTGGCCTTAAGGGCTGTGACTGTTTGACACTCTGACTGTGAGGTCTATGTGTTGCAGGTGTTGTGTTCTGAGGTGGTGGTTGTTTGGGTGTCTGCTTTGGTGGCCTCTGCTGTTTTGGTAGATTTTTGATCAGAGCCGAGTATGTCTTTGTGTGTTTATGTGTATGATTTGAGGTTGTGATGGTACTATGTTAGACTGGGTCTATAGTGTGTGTGGTAACCTTCTCCTCCTGACTGGTCTTGCCAGTCCTATGTTGAGAGAGCTCAGCCTCCAGTTTGGCCGTATAGTTGCATCTCTCGCATGTATTTGTGTTTTGTGGGAGGAGGAGAGGGTTGTCTGTGTACATGAGGCAATTGTAACATTGCCTCAATATTCCCAGGTTCACTAGCTGAGCAGGAGAGGACACTAGCAACTGATCCCTCGACATGCTAGAAGGACTAGACAAAAAAACTTTAAAAGAGATTCTGGGGGACGTTGGTGACCGAGAAATGGGGGTTTGCCTTTTTGGGGTGCTATCTATAAGAGTGCCGTATCAAGGTAATAAGTACTGTAGGAGCAAGTGCTAGGTTTAACAGATAGAGAAAAGTCTACTTGGAGTCAAGTAGAGATGATCTTTTTAGGTATTAGAGAAAGTGCTAGTAACAGGGATGCTTAAAGGTAAGATTGAAAAGAATGCACTCTGCAGTGTGCACTAGAGAAGTTAGATATGAAAGTAGGTAACTTGAGTTTTACCTGTTTAAAAAGTTAAGGTTTAGTGGAGAGTTACTATTTTTAAAACAGCAAGATGGACTGAAAGGGGTGGTTACTTTTGTATTTTGGTACTATGAAATACTGTAGGATGGCCAATAAATTTAAATAATTGAAGGGGTGGGATTTCAAAAGTGATGGTTTTGTGATTACTCACATAAGCCAGTGAAAGTAGAGAGAAATGAGATATATGGTCAGATTAACATAAGAGGCGGGCAACTAGAAAGACAGTGGTATTTAACAAGACAACTTAAATGGGTGGGAGGGAGGGAAAAATTCTGCCTGACTCAGAACAGAGAGAGCTGTGGTCTCTTTTGAAGTTTTAATATGCTGTTAAACAGAATGCAAGCAAAACACAAGGTAAAGAAAACAAACTACAGTATTCAAAATATAGAAAGGCAATACAGAAATACAAAAAATAACAGCAAACTAACCTTTCCTTCACAGCAAAGTGTAGCAGAGTCTGGATGAGCCTTTCTGGTAAAAGCGTGGTAAGTGTTGCTGCCTCACAGCAAGAGGCTCTCTGGTTCAATCCTTGGCTGGGGTGCCTTCTGTGCGGAGTTTGCATGTCCTCCCTGTGGTCGTGTGGGTTTCCTCCGGGTGTTCCGGTTTCCTCCCACATCCCAAAGACATGCTGTAGGTGGATTGGACACTCTAAATTGGCCCTAGGTGTGAGTGCATGTGTTTGTGTGCCTTTTGTGGAAAGTTGGGCACCAGGCTGGCACCTCAACACCGTAAAACTCCACTGCCAATCATGAGCAGGCAGGTGATCCGCTGTGGTGACCCCTAACTAGGAAAAGCCAAAAGAAGAAGAAGACTGCACGTCTTCATCTGGACATGCCTTTAACAGTGCAATTGTTTTTGTCACCCTGTACAGCTTAAAGCATATGAGTGATTCCTTAAACATTTCTTATTGTATGGCATGCTGCCAGACTATCAGAAACTATGATTGGTCCTTTGTTACAACACTTTCTATTGTGTCGTTTCTGTTGAATTGCTGTTCCCTGTAATTCCATCTTTTGCTCTCTACTGCAAAACTGCAATACTGTATTGTTTACACATTCACTATTATCCAATGTCATCAACTGTATTCTTGTTTAGCTTGCATACTTAAAATATAACATCTGTATAACTAGTATATTATCTATTTTATTGTATTACCTATTCTGTAATGTAGAGTTCTGTACCATCGCTGCTTGATTTCTGTATTTTGATTCTGCAGCTTTATCATGTTGTTTGTTTTTGGAGCTTTTCTCCTCGGGCCTCTACTGAAAATGGTCTTGCCCTGGCCCAGTAGACCTCCAAGTAAAAAAATGCAAATAAATAATAACTAATGAATAAATAAATAAGTAAGGTCATTATTACATGTCTGCAAATCATCAATGGCGAACCTGGGCTCATGACATGCTATCTGCTCTGCCTAGTCATTTGTCACTTGTGTATATTGTTTGTTATTAGATTACAATTTAGCATTTACATAACTGTACAACATTTGATTGTCTATTCCATGCTCATAGGTGATGCACCCCTTTCCTGTTGGTGCCACTGTCATTTCTTCGCAAAAGATGTCCAGTTTTGACTTACCTGACATTAAAGCTATAAGGCCCTTTTGGTTTTGTGTATACATCCTGAGGTGGATAATACAGTGGTGCCGGCAGCTTGCATACATAAATTACCTGTATGTACATCTCACATGCAATAACTGCATTCTATGCATTCACCCCATAAAGTACTTTCTGCCCATGCTAACTGTTATCTCAAGTCAACATTTCATTTGCATGTATATCACATTTTTACACCTTTTTGTTACACTGCAGCTTTATGTCCCTGTCACATCCTTTATTAGCATGTTTATTTATGTGCATAACTGCAGAATTATCATTTGTATTAACTATCATTACATCACTATTGCAGGATTTATGTCAGAAATGCTTATTATACACTTTCGTCATATTTGCCTGCAGGAAATGAGTACAATTTAAACATTTCCCCTTCAACATTAATTAATTATTCAGCATAACACAATTTAGTATACCAATTCCCCAAGTTCACTTCCTGTCCTTCTGTTGTTCTTTCCCTGTAACTGCCCTTAATATGTTTGGGCTAGAGTGCATACTCATTTGTCAGCATTGCCTTAATGTGAGCCATTTTGTTTACATTCTGTGCTTGTGCTTGTAAGCACTTTTCTATAGCCGCAAACACTATTTCTGGCCAAGAAAAGGTGCTTGCAAATGTGCAGGTGCAATGAGCAGCATGCACATTTGATTAGTGCTGCTGCTCATTATGCTAACACGTTTATATCACATAGGTGGACTGTGGCGTATATACGATCAGTAATGAATCCTAGGGAATGAGTTGGTATTAGAACCAAGTGCAGCATAACTTGGTAAAGTATTTCTATTTTAAAGTACTAGCTCATTGTTATACTATAAGTTCCTTAAGTACTAATTCACCGTAAAAGTACTTACTTCCTTGTTAAAGTACTTGCTGTTTAGTTTGCTATTAAGGTACTAACTTTGTTAAAATATTACCTCATTGCTACAGTACTTACCTTCTTTGCAAAGTATGAGGTCCATGGTAAAGTACTTCGGTGTCCTTGCCTAGCAGCCCTTAATGTTGTACAGCAGCAGGATGGCCTTTGTGCAGTTCATCCTAAGTGTAAGTGGTTGGTACAGTACCTCTAAGAAAGGTTAGGTTACATTGCTTACCTCGAAAATCCAGAGAAATTACACCCTGTGGTAGAACCTGGAAAAATTGTCTAAACACCGTAACAGCTTTAGTCATTTACTTTTATTGAAGAGGTTAATTACCCTAGGCTTGTTGACTGTTTTCAGAAAAAGCCTGAGATGGTATTTATATAGATGGGTGAATGTGGCCAGCATAGAAGTCATTTTCCAAGATAGTTATTTTGACAGTTGGGCAACCAGCATTAGAAAATGAGATTGGTGGTGTTAATTTGAGAGATAATGTTAAAGAAGAAGGTGGATGGAGTTAGTAGGAGACCCAGTATTTGAGAAGGAGGTGGGTGGAGTTAATGTGTGCACCATATCAGAGCCTACTGTTACTAAGATGGAAGTAGACTCAGCACTGATGGGCAGTCAGCTCTCTGTTTCAGATGACTGGTCAGCTTTGTAAGCAGAGTAACAGTGGAGTATACGTTTGATTCTGAACATACTCTGAAAACTTACAGGCCTTCTGTATCCAAGGCTACTGATAAAGAAGTACTACATACTGTACTACTGTGTTGCTACACAAAATACTGTAATGGCTTCATTTCCTGTTTATCATAGTACTGGAACTGCTAAGAGAATGGCTGTATAAACACCAAAGCAAACTGCAACACACTGCAGCATTCTAATAACATTTTAAAGCATAATGCCATCAGGATAAGGTATGCAAAATATAATAAATCAGCCCCAGAGAGAGAGAGACTTTGCTTGTAAAAATTTGTTGAACAAAATGATTGGTTGAAATGAATGAAATGGTAATCCTGAGTCAATGTAACAATTGTCTCATGTTTACTGACAAACATTTACTACTTAATCAAACTGGCAGAGTGTAAGAGAAATGCAGTTATTTAATTCTACTGATGGCAAAACTCTCATATGAAGACACTACAAATAACAAAAACAGGTTTCTTGGAACATGTACCAAGACAGGTATGAATCTAGCCTTGCGCAGTATTTGACCATCACCAGGAATGGTGCAGCATTACAAACAATAGATTATTGGTTTCAACAATTATCTTAGCTTCTGGTGTCATTCATAGGGGGCCCAGTGTATATCAGCCTGGGAGGAGATGGTATACAGTCCTAACTGCTTTGTCATGGATGGACTGCACCTATCCTCACAAGTCTTTTGTATATTAACTAAAGCTTTGTCCACCCACATAGTGCCTTTTTTAGGTAACAACAGTTCTTCAAAACTTCCAACATAACAAAACATAGTCAGGATAACATAAAGGTGTTGTCACTCGGTGTTGGAAACCTTAAAGCCCTATCAGTGCAGGGTTTCAATGCCTACCACACATTCAGGACCCCCACACTAGATGAAGGCACTAAAGGAGGCTATGTATCCATATTTGTGAAAAAAAATAATTTCCAGACTAGTTAGATTGGATAACAACCTAGAACTCATCCACATCCAATTTACCGTTAACAAGACCCCTTATCATATCATAGCAAACTCTAGGACCCCTTCTACATCCCCTCAGTCCATAACTGCTTCCTAACTAGTATGGAGTCCCTATGCATTAAGCTAGGCACCATTCTACTAGTGGACTTCAACTACCTCTCCATCAACTCAGAGATGTTTACATCCTCTTAACATGTATGTAAAGAGATGTTTGGACTTCGGCAATACAAACTCTCTGGATCAGCAAGTCTGCACCCCAACTAGTGGCAATAAAATCCTGTACTTGGTCATCACCAATATGGGACAGTGCTACTCCCTACCAACTTTAACTCCCTCCTTGGTCAAATCAGACCACAAATCAGTCACATTTACATTAAGAATGAAGCCAGAAGCATCCTCCAGTACCTTAGAGAATTTACTGAAATGGAGGAATGATGTGGCTAAATTCATCATCTCTTTCTAACTTGATGATCCCTCTGCTTATGCAGAGTCCTTTACTGCCAAATTCTATGCTCATGCCAATAGCTGCATAGATGAAATCTTCCACCTCCAAAATAAATTCATTGCTAAATTCAAAAATAAACCTTGTGGTAAAAATAGATATGAACTAGCTCTATAATTAAAAAAAAATAATAAAACTTGGTGGACATAAAAATACATGTAACTCTGTAACTCTCAATATGTAAAAAACACTCTTGCTAAACTTAGCAGTGAACTCCAGACCTAGATCAAATCAACCAAAGCCAAATATGAGGTACAAATTGGCAGCCAGGCAAAAGACCAACACAAAGCAGCAGGCAAAGGACAACCACAAAGCCTTCTATAACTATGTTAGAAAACTTAGAAACAGTGTCCAGTACTGTGCAGAGCTAATAGTAAATACTATCACATACTTTGACCTAGAGGACATAGCCAATCTACTACTAGTTCAATTTAGGTCTAACGTTACCCCTCGCCCCTCCTACATTCCCAGATATCATACCTGCATCTACTCCCCTCCTCAAATCTCACATGGACAAGTCCTCAGGCACTATCAAAGGCCAAGAACACTCACTCTATGGGGTTGGATAACATATCAAGCTGCTTACTGGCCATGCTTAAACAGAACCTGTTAGATTCCCTACAGAAGCTATTCAAAATGTCAGCCTCCAAATAGGCTTTGTGCCAGATGAATGGGGGATAGCAACTGTCATCCTTTTGCAGAAAGGTGAGGCATCAACAGACTCAGGCAATTATAGACCCATAAGTCTGACCAGCCTTATCTAAGGCTAAGTAAAGGATCATTACAAAGTTAATAAATGAGGACACAGTTAACTTACAAATTCTCTACCTGAGCCAGTTCAGATTTTTTAAGGGCAGATCCTGCCTACTTAACCTAGTTGATTATTTCAAGAAGGTTACTAAAGCAATGTAAGTGGGAAAATCAGTACATACTGAATATCCAGTTCTGACAAAGGTGCTCAACACCACCCACACTTAAGTATCATAAGTAAACTATCCCAGGAAAATGTTAATGCCTTTGCAATCCATTGGACAGTACTCTGGCTCACAAACAGAACACAGGAAATTAGGATGGGTGACTCTACCTGCTCTAAAAGACCTGTCACTAGTGGTGCACCCAAGGATTCAGTCACTGGCCACTCTTCTTTGGCATTTACTCCTTAGAAGTCAAAGCTATTGTTAAGGGTTTATGGTTGACCAGCTCTGCTGTAAAGTTAATACCATCATACAATGCCCAAAGGATACCAAAATCATTCAAGTCACCATCTCCCAAACCAAAAACTGTTGTCAAAACCATGGACTAAAACTGATTGCCAAGAAAAGTATAATAGTGTCCTTCATCTTGCAAGATATTCCTTGTAACTATGACATTGACAACATAACCTTGAAAACTAATCCAGCAGTTAGAGACCAAGGAAACTATGCATACAACAAGCTGTCCTTCAGTCACCATGTATTCACTATTGTACAAACGTGTTCTTTCATTGGAAGGCGTATTACTCAAGGTAAGGCATCCAGGTCCAGGGATGTTATCATTCTACTTTATTCTGCACTCAGCAGGCTGATCATTGAGAATAATGTTGCCTTCAGTATGTACCTGTCCAAACATATGACACAACTCATACAACCGCAGTGCTTTCTTACTAAGTAAATCAAGGGTCTAAATCATAAAAACTATGCAGACCATCTCAAAACCTTGTTTTTCTTTTCGGGGTCATAGGGGTTACTAGGAGGTGATCCCTAGTTCACATACGGAACCTCAAAAGATCCTATCCTTTCATACCTACTGTACATCTGCAAGTCCAATGAGGGCATCAACATTCACTCAAGAGATCTGAATCTCTTTTGCAACAGAAACAGAACATGTTGAAGGGATAGATATATATTACAGGGAATGTCAGTTCTTTAGAATTGTCTTCCTCTCAACATAAAGCAAACTGCTGCTCTTACACTATTCAAATGTAATCTGAACAAATGGATTGGAAACTGCAAATTCACACCGGTTTAGCATCCATGTGTTTCATGGATAGTGGCAACATGTAAATGGTCTGCTCTTATCTGGATTATTTGTACATAAAATATAAGGGCTAAAACTTTGTGAAAATGTATGGCTAGACTTCTAAAGAAGTCTAAAGAGATCTTATCTATGACCCTATGATGGGATTTAAAATTGCAGACAAACATGTTCTAATTCATAAAAGGTGTAAAATATTTTTGACATTAGTTCTGAGGCATATTTTCACTTGGACAAATTTTAGCCTGAGAATGTTGTTGCTGAATGCCATTCCGAGTAGAAAGATTTTGGTGTCACAACTCAATGATGTCAATACGTATGATGTTAAGCCTAAATTCACCTTACAGTTTATAATTTAAGAACATGGAAGTCTGGTTACTGTCATCACCCTGGAAAAACTGACAGATAATGGGAGTTTACACCCACGGCCTTGGAAAGTTGACATACTTTTAAACTATGAATGAGATGTGACTAAACACATGCAAAATGTTTTGTTTCTGGGTTCACCCAAAGGTATGTTTTTAATGTTGGGCAGTTTAAAATCTATTTTGAGTGTGATGCTCATGCACAAATGAGTAATAAATTACAGCCCAGCTCCTTGACATAGAGGGATAAAGCCCAACTATGACTGAAATTACCTTAATTCGAATAACAGTTTGGACACAGAAAGAGCCAAGTCGGGGGGGGGGGGGGCTGCAAGTGAGTGGCTAGTAGTGTTTTGACTACTTGAGGAGAAAGTGTGGTGGTCCATTTGGCTATTTCACTACATGCAGATGAAGCCTTGCAATGAAATCACAGCCATTAAGTGGGATATGGATTTGGCTTACAAAGTCCATGACAGTAGCTCTCATTAACATTTGGGTGGCAGCACTCACATGTACAGAAAGGATGTAGTATACCTCTGTGCTGACACAGATGCCCACTTCACTCACATGCCTTTATTGCCCATATTAGTGATGTGAGTGAGGTCACAAATACCTCCATCGGTACCTGGAAGGGAAACATGACAGTCGATGCATGTCTGAATGCCAATAAACTAAGGAAATATCACCAAAACAACTTTCACCAATGTGGAGTTTTCTCTCCACTACTGTGCAATCTCAGACTATGTACAATTAAGTATTCAGGATGTTGGAGTCCCCCTGAATGGGGTGGTACATTGAGGCTTGTCCACTTACAAAAAAATGCAAATTAACTCATATGTTCACTGAAAGTTGTTTTCAATCCATCAGCGTTCAGATAAATGTCTGCCAGTGAAATTATATGAACTTCCTGGATGACAACCCCCCTCAATTTGTCGCTCACTTCCTCACTACGGAGTGGCACAGGAAAGAATGGACTCAAGTCTGGCAAGCGCAGAGATAAAATCACATAGAAAAAAGTAACAGATTACATGCATGAATGTTCATATCGTGGTAAGTTAGTTAGGACACCACCTTCAGCTACCTTCTGGCAGGGTGTGGTACACATTATACAAAATGAAGGGGCATGTCTATAAGGATAGAAAAACAATGCTATTAGCAAACAGATCAATTCACGGGTACAGGGCAGTGTGCAAAAGGGTTACTTAATTCCTGTTAGGGTGCAGCAGGAAGGCAGTATGGAAGAGGGAAGAGAAACTGTGAGCATGTCATGTCATTGAAGGCAGTTTTGAGGACTAAAGAAATCGAAGGCAGCTCACCAAAATTCTCCACTGTTGTGCAACCACAGAGTTGGTGTATATAATTCTGGGGTGGTGTTCCCCACTTGGGGATGCAGAGAGACTTGACCCCTGCAAAAAAATGTCTTTTAATGCTTGTAGCAGGTGGTTTTGGTAAACTGTTTTCGAGGTTTGTGCATTCATTGAAACTGTCTTCGACGAATCAACGTGGATCTAGAAAAAATTCACTGTGGTTAAGACACAAAATGCTATGCATTCTAAAAGACTACAAAATAAAATAACTTTACTCATGTGTAGTAAGTAGTATGTTATAATATGTAATGATTTGGCGGAATGCATTTATTATTTATTTTATTTATTTGACATTTGTTAACTGGGTTAGTCCGACTGGGTAACTAGCCCTTTTTCAGCGGAGATCTGAGGAGAAACACTCCAAACAATAATACAAGTACTAGGAGAATACACAGACTACTTTACATGACCACACGTAAATACTATGAGTAGCTAAAACAAGAACTAAGCATAACATAATACAAGGTATGATAGTGACAGATGCAACAAGCAAAAGACAGCATACTAAAACCGTACAAACTAAATTACAACCAGCAAGTTGAATAAAAAAGTAAGCATACATAGTACAAGGTATGAGAGTGACAGATGTAGCTAGCAAAGGGCAACATAACAAAAATGTACAATATATACTAAAATTGTACAAATTAAACATAAATATTGAGAGCAAATAGAGGTCAACAGGGTAGAAGGAAGCAAAAGGGTCAGTAGGTTATTTAAGACCAGTGATGTAAACAGAATTAAAGCCTTGTGTAAATGTCCAGTGAACAGAATGTAGGTAGTAAAGCATAGGTTATAGAAGTATGTAAAATTGTTATGATTTGAGACTATTTACTGGTTAATAAATTATGGTATGAAAACAAATCTAGCTATTTTTGTAAGACACAGTTTAAAGATGATACTACTATGAACCTTAATCACAGAGGCAGGAAAAGCAGTAGCAGACATATATCCATACATTTTCTAATGACTTGCTTTATCCTTACATATTTTTGTATGCATGCACACACATGCACATAGCTAATTAGTGCAGGTTGTGTATTGGGCCCCAGTGACACATGTATGAACTGAGTTCAGACTCAAAGAGGGGTTCCTGGTAGGAGTGGGTGTGCATCAGGGCTCAGGTCTGAGTTCTCTGTTGTTCATACTGGTAATGGACTACATCAGCAAACAGGACAGAGAAGACAGATCAAGGAAGCAGCTGTAAACAGATGATATGAAATTATAAGCATACTTTAAACAGGAATTTCAGCAATGGGGATTAATCTGAGTACAGATAAGGCAATGTTTGTGGCACCAAAAGGACAAAAACACAAGACAGGAATTCTTGAGATGTCTTATTTAAAAATAAATGGTCTTAAGCAGTCTTTTCCTGTGCTTTTGTTTGCAAAGGAAAATCAAATGAAACAGGCAATGGAGAAGTTTCTGTCTAGCAAAGGGGAAAATCAGAAGTAAAAAATTTAAATAAAAGGGATACAGTGGAACAGGTTAAAGCTTCAAGTATCTGGAAGGTGTGGTTGAGAAGAAAGAAAGTCTGAATAAGGAGGTTAAAGTTAGAAGCAGAGAGGCTGCATCCAACTAGTACAAAGTGTCAGGGTAAGTGTGTGACAGAAGAATGCCAAAGAAGCTGAAAAGTAAGGGGTACAAAACAGTGGTGCGACCAGTACTACTGGATGGTACAGAAAACTTGGACAGTGAAGACAGTTGAGGAAGCCTGAGCCATTAGATTTAATAGATGAGTATTTCTGGTAGGGTCAAGATTTGGAGGAGAACCTTTTGTAACTTTGGATGTTCAAAAGGATTTTAACATTGTGACTCTTTCTAGTTTATGTACAACTCTAAGTACGTGTGGCTTCCTGAACAAAGTTACAACTCATCTAAGTAGCTGCTATAAAACCAGTATACTGAAAATAGATATTAAAGGGGGATTAGTCAGTGTTTTTTGGGCAAATATGGTACTGAAACAAGAATGCCCACACTGAGACCTGTCTTCTTTATGTTATGTACCAATGTTTGCGTTAATGGTTTTATAGACAACTTATTTCCAGAAGCACTGTGCTGAAGTTAGATAATTTTCCCTGACTCTATACTAATGATTTGAAAATGCTGGCCATAATGTTTAAGACTTGGAAAAATATTTGTGTATTATGTAAATGGGAATGCAAAGGCTGGATTAATATTTAAACTCAGGGAAGTGCACAGAAAGCTGATGCAAGGGACAGTGTGTTACAAGGCATTATTTTTTTTATACAGAAGCTGAAGCTTTGGGTATTACTTTTAGGACAGAGGTGTACCCCTACCCATTGTAGCAGTTTTTCCTGGTTGAAATACATTTGTGGATTCATGACTCTATTTATTTCAGGGAATGAGAAGAAAAACAGAACATTTCTCGTATTTGTTTTCTACCCAATTAGAAACTGGCAGATGCAGATTCTGAAATGCCTTTTAAATCCTTTATCAAAACATATGGCCAGAGTTATGTCTTAAAACCTCTAAAACAAAAGAAAGATTTACAACATCTGCTGTTATAACACACTGAGGACAAACTGTTCAACTTTATGTAATTTTGTTCACATGGAATGTTACAGATGAAAGACAATTTGAATTATAAGGTACATACTGCATGTATTGTTTATGGTCACAATATAAAAGGGCATTGGGAGTGTGTATCATTTGTTTTTTAAATGTTAAATGTTTAGAATTTATGAGATAAAGTGCATCTGCATTTTTAGTTACAGAATGTGGCCCATATGTTGTAGTATTTTACAGACTGCATAATTATATGGATGTTCAGAGCACATGAAAAAGTATGGAGAGTGTGATGTTTAGATTTACTACATTACTATAAGAAATAGATATAGAAACACATTATGTTATGTTTTATGCAATGCAGTTCACCAGCAGGATGATTGACTAACTGCAATATGCACAAATGAAGTGTTAAACTGCCATTGTTAAAATGTATGCTGTTAAGATATGAGGATCACTCACATGCAATATTGTTCTGTTACAACTGGTTCTGTTCTGTACGCGCCTTATTTTGTACTTCTGCCGATTTGTTGCATAACAAACACCAATTCTCCTTTCAGTTAAGTGTTTTGTAATCTTTAATATCCACCTAACCCACTACCATTTCAGGAGGATGAGACCTTGATTAAACATTCCATCTCATGAAGGGTGCTTCAGGAGATCAGCACCCCTCCCAAATTTTGTTCACTGCATTGTCAGTACCAAAATATGAATTCAGGCATCTGTTGTGGGAATAATACTTTATTATACCATGACCCCCCCAAAACGTGCACGCTGATTGGCCAGCGTGCCCGTTGTAAATCGAGTTATACTAATGGAAAAAGGTCCGGTCGCCCGGACTTTTTTCCATTAGTATAACTCGTTTTTTTAAAACGCTGTCTCGCTATGTTAAATGGGTTTAACATAGCGAGACAGCTTTAAAATAAGGAACGGAGATCTCCGTTGCTTATTTTAAAGCTGTCTCGCTATGTTAAACCCATTTAACATAGCGAGACATTGAAGGCAACGGAGAAAGCAAGATCTCCGTTGCTTTTTAGTGTCGCTATGTTAAATGATTTTAACATAGCGAGACAGTTTAAAAAAAGCAACGGAGATGTCCGTTGCTTATTTTAAAACTGTCTCGCTATGTTAAACTCATTTAACATAGCGAGACACTAAAAGCAACGGAGATCTTGCTTTCTCGCTGCTTTTGCTCAACTCTGATGTACTGCGCAGGCGCAGTACATCAGAACTGCCGGATGCCAGACATCTGCGGAAGGGCAGTAAACAGGCATTATACTATGCCATTATTTAAGAAAAGTAATAGTTTCTTTTCTTAAATAATGTCATGGTATAATAGCAATAACCCACTTCTGGGTGTGGGTAATGCCTAAATTACCACGGTTGGCTTTGTTTGGTCTATCGGGCCTAGCCTCGGGACCAAACCACGCCAACCGTGGGTAAATTTAGCATTACCCACACCCAGGCGTGGGTTATTGCTATAATAAATAATCCAGATCCCAAAACACAGCAGCAGTAGGTAAATCAGTTTACACAGGTCAATAGCCAGAAAAATTCCAGATGTACTGCAAACCTAACAGAGACAGCAGCGATGGGGAGTGGGCTCCAGAAACAGTCTCTGAATTTATGTACTTTTCAGAGCATCTAGAATTAAACTATGAATACCCAACACTGAATCCTGTACTTCCATTTACCACTTGTAATTTAACAGGATAAAGAAACCGATAAGAACTTTCAATTTCCTAAAATGTACTTAGACATGGTTATATAGCTTCCAGTGCTGGTTTGTGTATAAAATAAGTTCAAAAATATATACCTTCTCTTCTGGTAAGCATTTAATCAGACCCTCAGAGTAAGGAAATTCCATATGTGATATGGGTTCTCAGTGTATTTAACCACAAAAATGGTGTGTGTATATATATATATATATATATATATATATATATATATATATATATATATATATATTATGGTCTTTCAGCTTGTTGTGGAAGAGATAGCCTCACTGCCAATATAACACTGACAACTGTGGAGACCAAAGATGCAGGAAACAGATCTCTTCCTTTTTATGGTGAGGTGTACCACGGAATACAGTATGAGGCAGCGGAGGTAGTTCAGGAGGTGTGTATGGGGTAGAAAAACACATTATATCACTCAATGATCACACCCGATTAATGACTTCTGAGACAGAAGTTTAAAAAGAATGGAAAATGTATGATGGTCACAGAATAGCCATTTCTCTAAAGCTTACCAGACCTGTCCTTGTTTAAGACATGAAAGGGAGAGGCAACACGGGTGGGAGTATAATATGGACAGATGCTAAACATGGTTATGTAAAGAGTGGCTGTAGATCAGTAAGGGATGGTCTGAGAGTCACATTCTTGGCATAGAATCTTGGCTAGTTCTGCTTCTGGGTGGAGATGGTATGGAGGCCTTGCCAGGGGAAAGGATATGGCCCTGATGCTAAAGCATTCTACAAAGAACAATACACTGAAGGGTACAACACAGGAAACCCAGAATACTGATGGGATAGGTCGCTCTGCCTCAGAATGGCTGCAGCTATCATTGCATGAGGAATTTGGGGTGCAGTCATGCATACCCTCTTTCCTGAAAAAGGCTACAGTTCACATAGGGCACTTCTTGGATGAACCAATTAAAATTAGTCAGAGTGCAGGGACTAAACTACATACAAGTAATGAAAGTTGTGAGCATTTGTTGTTTGGAAATCAAGAAGGCATTTCCATTAACAGCTAAAATGATAAAAAAAGAGTACAATTTCTCTTACAATACAAGGGCTGAGAATAGCTGGACATATAAAAAGAGCAGACCTAAAGATGCTTGACATCCCAGAACTGGTACTGACACCACCGTTAATTTGGTCTAAGGATATTATCTTGCAGATTGTAGGAGGGGCATTAAACAATCGAGATACATTACGGCAGGGTGTATCCATCAAGGGGGTTAGATACAGAGGAAAGGCAGAAGGAACTATGTCTGAAGGTTAAGTATTGACAAGGTAGAAAGTTGGGGCAAAATGAACAAATGTAATACATGTAGGGGGGCTTGATTCTGTGACGTTTGGTGATGATACTTTTGTCCATCTTTGAGTGCAACCTATCTTTTTAGCTCCTGTAAAAAGGAGTATAAGATCAGATGTTTTTACTCAGTTAACAAAATTAAATAATTCAGCTAATAAGCAATCTATTAATTAAACTTCTGTGTATGCAGATTAGAGGTCGCATTGTATGAATATGAATAAATGGCTTAACATATCTTACTAAGGAGGAAAGACTGAAAATATGTGTGTGCACTATTAAAATAAATAATGCAACTCTCCTTTGATCTCTTTTATTTCCCTGTAGAGATTCGGTGCCACACATTACAGCCAGTGATGCATGCATCGTACCAGTGCTCAAATGGTGTGCGACTCGATTCCCGCTGTGACTATACTTGTTCTCCAGGATACATAATTGAAGGACATCGTAGTCGGGTTTGCATGGAGGATGGAAAGTGGAGTGGAAAAGAATCGATCTGTGTAGGTAAATTACACATAAAACATTATGTGCCTGCAGTTTCTAGCATGCTCTCCATTAATGAAACAGACACTACAGGAGTTCAGTTCTTTCTAGATGTTCCAAGAATAAGCAGAAATTTTGCATTTTTCTGGGGAAAATAAAAGCAGATGCAATAATTAATATTTAAAGGAATAGCAGAGGAAAAGATTATGGGAAATATTATTTTCTTCAGAGCAGTGCAAATCTATAGAAAAGATTGCCAACGCATATTAAAAGTGAAGTGCTGAGTTATAATTTAGCCTCTCTTTTATAATTGCATGTTTCTGTCTTCTGATGCATCAACACGTATTCAATTTTGTTTACTAGCACAAAACATATGTGAGTTTGTCTGATGCCAAGGAGGAAAAGTGCTTCTTTCTTGGTGTTTCATTATTTATTACTTACTTTATTTTGTCTTAGATACGTTCACTGGACCACAAACACCCTTTCGGTCTGACCTAATTACAAAAATAAAATATTATTCTAAATGTCAGTAATACAGAAAGAAAATGTATCTGTAAGATAGTTGTATTCTTATAGATGTTGAGAAAAACAGTTTTAAATGTCAATGTTAAGGGTAAAGTGGATTCAAACATTTGGGTTATGGTTACTTTTAGAACAAGAGTTTGTGTTTGTCTAAGCAACATAATGCTTCAGTATTGTATACTAAACCTGAAACTAAAATGTAGAAAGTACTTGCTCAAGAACAGAGTTATTTAGAAGGGAAAGTGCTCATCTGGGATGCAGGTATACCAGGTTTGACTAACATTCTGTGTTCTAGAGGGATTTTATGTAGCAGTTAATGAGAATCAGGTAGGGTAACCAGGTGTTCTTTACTGAAAGTGAGGGTTAGCTTTTAATGTTGAGGCATAACCCTAGCTGAAAACTGAGAGTTGTGTAACAGTAAACCAGGAGTACTGCTGGAGAGGGTCACATTTAGCTATCAGAAGTGGGGAATCTCTGTGAAAGTACATGAACCACCCTCAATGAATACTTAGCATGTCACACATCAGAGACAGAGGATTAGGGTGCAGTTTAAAAAGTTACTTCAGCCCTGCATTGTGACAGCAAATGGGACTCCTCTAATAACCACTGAGTTTTGTAATGCAAAACAACTGGGCATATGCTGGCTATCTGATGGAGTCTTGATTGACTGAGATTAGTGAGAAAGGGGAGAGGCCAACTCAAAGTGCTTTTGTCATGAATTAATGCATTGTTTTGATAGTGATCCACCTTTTGCCATGGTTAGCTACAATCCTAAACAAGAAAACAGCATCTACTAATTGTAAATGCTAACAAATCCAAATATTGTATATGCATCTGCCAACTGTTTTTTTTTCTTTTTGAAGTCTCCATGTAGACTATGAAAACTTCTGTGGAAGATATTTGACCTTACTTGTTCTTATACGGACAGAGTACAAAAGAAAAGGCAGTCAGAGCTGTCATCTTAATGAAGGATAAGATGACATGTTTAGGTCCAGGTAGTCAATAACCTATTATAAATAAGTGTCAAACTTGTATTACCATAATGTATTATTTAATTTGTTCTGAATTCGAATTCCAGCATTACAACTTAGAGACTAAGGCTTTCCATACACTGAACTAATAATGATTTTTCCTGAAGGCTGTATAACACACAGACATATGCATCACAGAGAGTAACATAAAGTCTTCCTCATACTATACACACCCCCGCAATACTACAAGAGCATCACTGACATGGTTGCCCTTTTTCCCTTGAGGTTCTGGGCTGGGGAGAGAGTCACCATCAGAATATCACATGACCCAGGACAATACCTTTCGTAATGCAAGAATTCTGGGCAAAGCCAAAATAAAGAGGGGACAAAAGACCAAAGTCAGGGACACATTTTAAATATTGTTTGTATAAACTAAGAAAGTTCCTAGAATGAGAGGTTTTGCATTAGCATGCATTTCCTGAAAAATATGAAGCCTGGAACTCCTATGTCTGTCATTATTTAGTTGCTTTTCTCATTCTTAGTGATTTGCCAGAAAACCACAAAGTTTATGAGGAACAGACCAAAAATAAGAGGCAAAAATGAGACGTATGCCCCAGATTTATGTTTGAAACAGGCAGCAAAAGACATGAGACATATTTCCACCTTTATGGGACACTAGATCTTCTTTTGTGGATCTCACACTATTACTTCTTAGTTCTGTAACAAAGGAGAAATGTTGGCCTAAGGTTCATACTTGTTCCATGCAGATGAGCACAGAGCATCTACAATCACACAATGGGCTGCTGAAAGGAACACACTTCATTCCTAAATTACAGTCTAAATTACTGAAGGCAGCTCAGTACAATATGTCCAGTATCACCTGCTGAGTTAATACAGGTAGCACAGCTCATTAAAGAACCACATTTATTTACTTACTTTATTTAGTATTTGTTAACTAGGTAGGTGAACTGCTCAGCTATGACCCAGACTCGAAGAACATTACAGAAATAAAGCAACAACATAATTAATCAAAGTAGTGAGAAGTACAGGTTATTGCAAGACATCATAACTGACAACAAAAGAAAGTAAATTATAAAGTTAATGTGAAATAGGCAATATAGTTTTGTTATAAGTTGGCAGATCGCAAATACTTCTGTATGCAACTCTGTAAGGCGAGACATCAAAATATTTTTATGCATGGACTTCCAAGATTGCTGCAAGCTAATCAGCAGCTTAACTACAGCTCTCCTAGTGTGAAAATAGAAACTGAGAGATAGGGGCTAGTAATTCTGACAGGTTTAGTCAAATTCACTTACTGGCTAGTTAGTACATTGACTGGATGCCTGCAAAGAAGAAACTTACACAGCCTGACAGAAAATCTACTAGAAAAGGTGAAGAGAAAATACTGACTTGGAAGAATCCTGTAGCTGTTTCCTAAACAGCAGTTTAAGCTCCAGCTTTGGTACAAGAGTTGGCTTCCAATAATTTATACGAAAAAAATCAAATGCACTCAGAGCTGATTAAAATAAATGAAACACTGAAATGTGCTCAGAGCTGATTAAAATAAATGAAACATTAAAGGAGTATATCAACTCAAATAACATAAGGCTGGAAAGAAATAGAAAAAGCTTTAAACAACTATTCAGATGAACCAATAAAACTGTAAAAATCAGAGGTCAAAAGATTGCTTGAGTATGAGACTGCCCAATAAGAGCTGTTTCAAAAATGGTAGAGTTAGAGGACAGAGCATGCAGAGAAAAACTGAGATTTTCTGCTGTACCAGAGAAACTGGAAATAACAGACTGTATTAATTTTATGAAAGCACAAATACTGGACTGGTATTCCACAGCAGGATTTATTTACTGAAAGGGCACATCACGTGCATGTTCCAAACCTGGCTATGAGAAAGCAGCTAGGACCTGAATTTGTAAAGATGCAATCACACCAGTAAAAAGAGTTGATCCTGAAAAACTGTGGCAGAAGGGCAAAGCATTAAAAATTGGAGACAGTAGAGTTTTTTTTATGGAAATGATTATTCATTCTACACCCAGAAGAAGAAAAACAACATTTCCCCCCTAATCAGGGAATGTCAAGAGTCAGGCATAGCATTCAAGCTGCTGTATACAACTGTCTTCATTTTTTCATGGAGGGTCAAAGTAATTTTTTTCATACAGAACAGACTAATGAGGAAGTACAAAAGTTTCCCAACAAAAAGTGAGCCATCAAACAGAAGGAGACTCTGCGTCTCATTCTCCTGATATTAAAGCTCATAGAGATACTTTGGCAGTGAAATCTTTTCCAATGTTCCAAAAAAAAAAATCCTTGAGAGACAGAAAAATGCACAGGAGTTGACAGGAAGATTCAGCAGTACCTTGGACTCAAACCAGTGTCTGGTGTTGGGAGATGGAGATGAACAGGAAGAAGACCTGCAGCACTGAAGTTAATGAATAAATATGAGAACTATAAAGCATCAATCACATTTGTGAAATATGACTTTACAAGAACAAATTTGGACTTTTGTTGATTTTGTTAAACTTGTGGGGCAACTGAAAGGTATACCCCACTTCATGTCATTAATGTTTGGAAGAATACTAAAAAGGAAAAAGGAAGAAAAAAAGAGTAACTGTAATACAACTATTTTTGTTCTTAACAATATTTGTATAAAACATTTCATGATATAAATTTCAGGTCTACAGTCAATGTTCAAATTGAACATTAAGCAAACGGCTGTTCATTGTACATAGACCAGCAAAAGTTCCTTTTATCAAAAGGCCAAATAATTTTAAAAAATTACACTGAATGATCATAGTTGACCAACATAAAGGGAACAGAATGTAGTACCTTCTTATCAGTAACAGTGGGTAAGGAAAACTGCCCTTTCCCCACTGTAATGCAATCTCAGAATTGGTATATATAATTAGCAGGGGATATGGGGGGGGCATAGCTCCACACAAGAGGAGAATTCAGTGAACACCGGACCCTCCTTATGTGGGGGTAATAATTAATAAAGAGTTGAAGGGTTTTATCTTATTGTGGAAAAGGTCAAAACTTAAGTGGGATAAGCCGATCCGTCCAGCAGAACAAGGTGGTTTAGGATTATCTGATTTGAGGGGATATTTTAGAGAAACAAGAGAGAGTGGGATTTTGGATGCAGATCATTAAGGATAATAATAACAGCCCTGCAGATTACTATATTCATAAAGTACCAGAAAGTATTCTAAGAACTAATCCAATATGAGAATGGAGAAAGGAGATTTTGCCAATAGGGATGACTGATATTACAGGTAAAGAGAACAGGCAAGAGGGGGTTGGAATTTAGGTTCAGTTAGGGATTGTAGGTTATAGACTGCCTTCCCTTTCAAGAATTGATATCAGAGTATGTGCAAAAAGAAAGGGATAGACGAATCTGAGGGAGAAAGACCTGCTCTGGTAGAGTTTTTAGTTGAATCTAGCACAGAAGCTGTTTTTAAAAAAGGGATAATTAGTAGAACATATAAAATATTGAATGATAATGACAGAAATCATTTGGAAGTGGCTAGAAATATTGGGAAGAGAGACTGCCTAAGCAATTCATAAGGAAATAATAGGAGGACATATGAATGGCTCCTAAATATGCAACAAAGTACAAAAGATTTAGGATTTTTGCTTGGAAGTGTTTACATAGGTACCCCAAGTAGAATCCAAATAATTTTTCTTCAGGTAGATGGTAAATGTTGGAGATGTGATGGGGAAGAAAGAGGTAACTGGCAAAATATGATTTGGGGAATTAATGAATTGTCAGACTTTAAAAATGCCTTACAGAGTATCCTGTCAGAAATATTGGGTGAGGAAATGGATGTAACTCAGGAAATTATTTATTTTATTTTTATGAAGATACAGGATCTGAACTGCCTAGACATAATAAGACCTTGTTAAGTTGAATTCTGTTGGCTGCCAAAAAAGCAATTACTAGAAAATGGAAATCAAAGTCTAAACCAACTGTAATTGAATAATTGAATATTGTAACCAAGATAAAAGAAGTGGAAGTGGGATCTTTAGAAAAGAGTAGGAGCAATTTACATAGAAAAAAATGAAAAAATTGTGGGAAGAATACATGCAAAATGTTTTGAAGAGAAGAGTGGTTTAAGGGAAGGCAGGAATTGATTAATTTATGTCATTGTGGTTGATGATAATTATAAAAAAGAATATATGATGTACAATGTTTTATCTGGGAATGTTATTGTAGTTTGTTTTCTTTTATATAAAGGCATGTTTCTCTATGTTTTAAGTGATAATTCAATAAAGATGCTAAAAAATATGTATGTACAGCTCTGCACCATATATAAGACTTGTGGAAGATCGACAAAGTATACAGTGAAGAGGAAAGCAGAATACCACTAAACACAATATGTACAACAATTATTTAACATGCCAGCTCTTGGTTCGTAAGTCATCTTTACAAAAGTAATGTCTTAAAAATGTTGTTTTATGTTCATAGGTGTATATTAGGCCAACGGCCCTGGAGCCTTTACAAGCCTAGCCCATAGAAGTGCCCTGGCATCATGCTGCCATTAGTTCCCAGTGCCTCTATCAAGTAGAGCCACTGGAGTGATCCCTGGGGTGAGCTTTCTATTTCCCATCCACTCATCAAGACTTCTCTTGAAAAGGGCCAGTGAGGTGCTCTGCTTGACATGTATGAGAAGTCTATTCCAAAGCATGGGCAGTCTCTGGGTTAAGAACCTGTCCCTCCACCATATTCTGTTGATTGTGGTAATGAGGTTGAGGTTCCTGGAGCATCTGGTGCGGAGGGATTGGTATTTCTTTAGGTTTAACATTTCTAACAGGGCTGGGTCAGATATGGCTTTGTAAGTCAAGCAGAGATTGCCTCTTAATAGATGATATGAGACAGAGAAAAGCTGGAGTTTTTTGAGTCTGTCCATGTAGGGAATGTGTTTAAGGCCTAGGATCCTCTTCATGAGGTACTTTTGTGGCCTTTCCAGCTATTGCAGGTGTTTAGTGAGGTCCATGCCAAATGAGGCATTATACTCAATGATTGGTCTAATGAGGGAAGATTAGAGAGAGATGATGACCTCTTTCTTCCTGGATGCAAAACCCTTGGTAATGAGATGTGCCACATAGAAGGACTTTCTGACTGCAGTGGCAATGTGTTGGTTGAAGGAGAGGTTGCTGTCAACCTGTGTCCCCAGATCTCTTATAACACATTCAGTGTTCAGTGGGCTACTATCAATGTGGTAATTAGTGGGAACTGAGTTTTTCCCAAAAGGAATGATGACGCATTTTTTGGCATTAAGTTTAAGGCTATCATTTCAACATCAGTCATTGGTCTCAGTGAGGCCTTTCTGTAGGATGTCTACATCACTTGGGGAGTTAATAATGGCTCTCAGCTTGCAATTGTCAGTGAACCTGGTCAGCCAGAGTCTGTCCATGTTGGTCTGGACTTCTGAGAAGTAGATGCCAAACAGGAGAGGACCCAGGATTGATCCCTGTGGGACTCCACTCATGACTGGTCAGCAGTCTGACATGGAGTCTGCTACTTTCACACTGTGGGTTCTAACTGTGAGCCAATTTGCAACCCACCTAGTGATATAGGGATTGATGCCTAGTTTGGTGAGTCTATCAACAATTCCTGAGTGGGGAATGGTATCAAAGGCCTTTGCCATATCGAGGTAGGCTGTATCTACTGCTTTCCCCTCATCCACAGCTCTGGTGACTGACTCAAAGAAGTCAACCAGGTTGAGCAGGCATGATCTACCCTTCACAAAGCCAAATTGCGTGGGATCCACAGTTTGGAGATTCCCTATATCCTTGTTAATTAGATCCATGATGATGTGCTCCATAGCATTACATATCAGACTTGTCAGGCTAATGGGGCGATAATTCCCAGGGTCTGTAGTCACTCTCCCTTTATGGAGAGGGATGACTGTAGCAGTGCACCATTCTGTAGGGACAAAGCCTGACATGAGGCTGTGCTTGAACAGGGCACACAGGTGTGGTGCCAGTTCACTTTGCAGTTCATGTAGAACACAGCCAGGGATATTGTCTCATCTCATGGAAGCTGTATTCTTGGCCTTGGACAATGCAGCTTTAACCTGTGCGGCAGTAATGCTGGGTGCCTGGCATTCTTCCAGTATTGTGATTGGTCCTTTGGGGGGGGGAGTAAAGCTGGCACTGAATCTGTCAGACAGTATGTTGCCAATATCTGTTGGCTCAGTATTGGAGGTATCATTGTGCAGTAACTCAGAGCAAATCTGAGTTTTGCTGTGGAGATTCTTGATATAACCGTAGAAGGCTTTGTGGTTGTTTTTAGTGTCTGCCGCAATTCTGCCTTCATAGCTAACTTTAGAGGTTTTGATGAGGGATCTCAACTTTTTGTTGAGGTAATAAGGAAGTTTTTCCAGTCTTGGGACTTCACCTTTTTCTGCAACAGTTTCTTCCTTCTGTTGTAGAGTTTGTTAATGGCAAGGGACCACCAAATTGGCTTCATTTTTTTGGAGGAGAGCGTCTTGGTTCTGTTGGGTATGGCATGCATTTATGTATGTGTTCGTACAGTGCATTGGTGTATGATTCAGCGGTCATGCACCTATTTTGCATTTGCATGGGTGCCGTGAAGTTAGCCACCTCTGTTTTTAGGAGCCCAAATTCAGCTTTGGAGAAGTTTTTCATGGTGGTTACTTTTGCTGTTGGTGTGGGTGAGATGTGGAGTTCCATGGTAATTGGTCTGTGGTTGGATCTAACCAGGGAGGAAATGACTATTGGTGTTGAGCAATGGTTGTCCATGCTAGTAATAACCAGGTCAAAGATGTTGCTTCCTCTAGTGGGGGTAATAATGAGCTGGTCCAGCACATTGGAATTAATGAATTCCAGGAAGCGCTGGGCAAGTGTATTGGTGCATGAGTAGTTTTCCCAGTTGATGGAGGGGTAGTTGAAGTCACCCAGTATGAGAGTGTTGGGTTGGACCCTAATAGTTTACAGGGTGCTTAGGAATGTGGAGTGACAGTCTTGGGACATGGTTGGGAACCTATAGCAGGCTACGACCTGAATCGCTGTCTTACTCACTGTTAGTTCTACCTGAAGTTTCTCCAATGCGTTATGCTGGGCTACTAGTCTGGAGGTGTGCATATCCTTTCTGAATATGGAGACGCCACTGCCTTTGGAACTTTGGTCCATGTTCTGGGGCTGAAAGGTGTGGAATGAGTTATAGCCTGGTAGCACAGGGGTGCTTTCTGCTGCTTTAAACCAGGTCTCTGTTACAGCACAAATGTCGATGTTCTCCATTTTGAGGAGTGCTTCGAATGAGTGCATCTTGAGATTTAGACTTCTAGCATTGAGCAGCATGACCCTCAGACTGCATTTATTTATGGATGTTACGGTGGTAATTTGGTCTTACACCTCCTAAAAAAGGCACTATAGGGGTGGCAAGAGCCTTAGCCAGTATCCGTAAACTTAGGGGTGACAGATGCAGGCCATCTCTGGCAAAGCATCGAGGTCTGTCAATCATGTCATCCCAAGCAGACAGATAGTAGATCCCCTTAGAATGACACCAGAAACTTAGCCAACTGTCGAAGTCAATCATTTTCTGCTTGTACTGCGGTATCATTCTGGGCAATGGCAGGATGATGCTCAGGGCTAGGATCATACCTGCCTGGGCCACATAATCTGGGAGCTCTTCCATGTCTCTTTTCATGTAGTCCAGGGAGGTGCATCTCAAGTCATTCACACCCACATGGACAATGACAGAGTCATACTTGTACTTGTTGTGGAGTGACCTCAGTGCATGTGTTATGTGTTGGATCCTGGCACCCGACAGACAGCTGACTGTTACCTTCTCCTTATTCAACCTAGTGAGTGGGACATCAGTGTGCCTCACTATTGAGTCACCTATGATTAGTGTATTGGGCAAGCTGTTTTGCCTTAGGGGCTCAGGTTGAGGGGCACACTGTATAGGTGAGCTATGTGTCTTGTGATTTGTGCTATGTTGTGGTGGTCAAGAGCATTTCTCATTTGGAGGTCTATGCTCTTTGGGTAGATTTCTATTGAGAGCCTCCGTGAAGGTGGGTGTGGGGTTTGTGTTTTTATGTGACAGCTGTGATGGTGGGTGTTCTGGAGGGCTATGTATTCCATGTGGTGTGGTGCAGGTGTTGACCTTCTCCTCTTGACCAGCTATTCCAGTCTTGGCTGGAGAGTGCATGTCTTGCAGTTTTGATATTAGATCTAAAGTATTTACAGCTGGCTTCACTGATGAGGTAGTTATGTATGTTTTTTCCTGCAGTGAGGTGAGAGATGTGATTTCAGGAACAAGATGATTCCAGGTGTCTGGTCCTGAATGAGAGAAAGCTTTCTCACCCATACCTGTTTTAAAATGTGGCTGGGTAAGTGTTAGACTGGGTTATCCTCAAAGGATATGATTTCCGCATTAAAGGCTGTTCAGTTTCTAGAGACGGGCAGCATTCTGAGTTTATAATCTTAAACAACAAGAAGCTAAAAGGAAGTGAAACCCGATCTGTTAGTGAGATTCATTTGATGTTTTGAATAACGTCACAGTGGTGGGTGTATGAGCTAGCGTGGGGGGGGGGGGTGGAATCTGAAAATGTTATCTTCTGCAACCCCCACTTTGCGACTGTTGTGTGATGTATGTAGCACTAAAATGGGAAAGCAATATTTGAGTTTTGGAAGAAGTATGTTTGTGGTTACTACTGTCCTAGCAGTTTAGGATAGTAATCAAGACATTGTAGAACATAACCTGAGCTTTGAGATGACTTTATTTATAATATTATCAGTGGGAGTTGTAAATGTAAGAGACAGATCTAGAGTAAGTCCAAGGTATTTTGACTCTGAGGCATTGCTGACATTGTTGTCATGTAGGTCATTTGTGTTAAACGCTGGTAGCAGAGGAACTTTTTGAGGAGAGCAAATAACAGAATTTATATTTTTGTGTGCTTGTTTTACCTTCTGTGGTAACTGAAAGAAACTCATTACAGAATATCCATAATCACTTCCTGTGTTCCTTGAGGTGGTTCATCAAGGAAGATCTAGAATTGCATCATATTCTGTGCTTCTGTAGGTAATTCACCACAGAATAACCAGAATAGTATGTTGGGTTCTCAAACATATCTCATCAGGAAATATCCAGAATCACATTCTGGATTCGTGAAGGTGACGCATCACAGAATACCCAGAATCACATTCTTAGTTCCTGAAGGCAGCTGAGCACAAAACATTACGCATCACATGCTGAGTTACTGAGGGTAGCACAGTTCATTCAGGAATCACATGCTGGTTTCCTGAAGGCAACACCTCACAGACTAACCAGAATCACATTACATTTTGGGTTTCTGAACATAACTCAGTACAGAGCAATAGACTCATGTGTTGGGTTCTTGAAGTTATCATGTCACAAAATATCAAAAATCACATTATGGGTTTCTGAAGGTGATTCATCACACAATATTCATAATCACATTCTGGGTTCCTGAAGTCAGCTCTGTTCAGAGCATCCAGCATCACATGTTGAGTGGCAGAGGGCAGCACAACTTGTTCAATAACTACATGCTGGTTATCTGGGAGTAACTCACCACTGAATATCCAGAATCATATTATGGGTTCCTGAAAATGACTCATCACAGAACATCCAAACTTACATGCTAATTTATTAAACATAACCCATTACAGAATGTCTGGAATAACATGCTAAACTCATAAAGGCAAATCAAATTAGACTATCAGGAACCTGGCATGTTATTACAGATATCTGACACCCAGTCAGGAACCTGGCATGTGATTACAGACATTCAACACCCAGTCAGGAACCTGGCATGTGATTACAGACATTCAACACCCAGTCAGGAACCTGGCATGTGATTACGGACATTCGACACCTGATCAGGAATCCAGCATGTGATTACAGACACTCAACAGACAATCAGGAACCGGGCATGTGGTTACAGACACTCAACACCTACACATTAGAACAGCCTTACAAGTGACAACAACAAAGTATCTGGACACAATAGCCAATGTGGACCATAAATGAAAAGTATAAAGAGAGTGAGAGGGAACCTTCCACAAAGACAAGCGTGAAGCTAAACAACTACATGTTGAGGGCCACATTCAGTTATACTACGTTACTTCTTTCACTCAAATCTCTCAAGATTAATATCATTTGTATCCCAAAGATGTGGTGGGTGGGACAGAGAAAGAGAACATAAAAAGAGAAATGTAAACTATTCTCTCTGGGGAAGTAAAACACATTGGAAACTACATTAGTATTAAAAAAGTATATCTTAAAGTTGCAATATTCTATTACACTGCAGGATATAAGCTGCTGGTGGCATATTAGTACATAAGAATTAGGCTATGAGCTTCTAATGAACGTCATCCTGTAGTCCTGGGTTTGAATACCTCAGTCTCCATTTACCTACTGTGCTATCACTCTGAGTTAATCATTTAACCAGAAAGTGCTCCCAGATCATCTGTGGAAGAAGCACTTGATGACTGCTTAACCAATATATTTAGAAAATAGAACAATACTAGAAAAAGAGTTAAAAAAAAACAGTAATTGCATGATTAAGACATCTCTCCTTAGTCAAATGCACAGAAACCTCTTCAAAATGCTCAGCCATCAGTTACATTGACATACCAAAGGTGATGTATTTTAATGGAGCTCCTGGATCCCTTTCTACAGAACTTCAGACTCATATAAATCAGAACTCCCAAATGAGTGGGCAAACCCATCTATGTTCATAGCAGGAAAAGTGTTTGAACCAGACTTAGTCTTAGATGCAGATAGTGCAGTAAAACATATCATCAAAGTTCAGTTTTTGCAAAGATTCAGGTAACAATTGCCATTTGTCTCCATGCTGGCAAGCTACAGAGTGCATGGAAGACCACAATGCCTAAAATAAACAGAAGATCCCTGTTCACAAAGAGAAAAAGCTGCAACAGCTGTGACCAAACCTGAGATCAAAGGCATCCAGTGATGTGACAGTCTTTAAATGCATGTCCTATTATGGCTGTCTCCTGGTCCCTGTAAAGATGGGCAATTAAAAGGCTTAACATCAACAGTTCTACATGATTTTATTTTATTGTAAGTTGGAACATAATAAAAAAGATAGCTAACTCAAGCACCTTTCTTAAGATCAACAAAATAGAAAGCTGGGACAGCAACCTGAAGGATGTAAACAGGGCACTTCCAGTATGTGGTCAAATAAATGCAATATGCAGAGCACTGTCTATGCAAATATGTGTGCAAAGCACACAGAAAGGATGCCTACTTGAGCTAATAGTAGCCTTAAGGATGTCCTGCCATAATGTTTCCACTGCATGGTACAGTAAAACAGTAATATACACGGCCCCAATAGCATAAAGTGTACAAGTAGAGACACTCATAAAAAAAAAAAAAACGCAAACACAGAAATGCTGTTATGACTGAAGGTATCAACACCTGCCTCATAGAACAACATGCTATGCTCACAAGAGAAGGACAATGCACAACAGTGAAGCTTAAGGAAATAACAACATAAGGAGAGAACTAGAGAGGTCCAAAACAGTTCAAACTGTACACTAGCACTGACAAAAAAATACAGAACTCTGCTGCAATGTAAAATGTCTTCATCTAGCTTAATGCTCAACAGCCATAAGCAGGCAAGAAATAATACCCACTATGTCAAAAATATGGAAGACAGTACTTATAAATATTTTAATCAAAATTTCCAGAATATACATATCTCAAGCACATGCAAGAAATGTGCAACACAGAAGAGTCAGGCAAAAGATCACATTGCCTCTACCAGAGCAGGCAAAAATGCATGACATAATAGAACAAACATAAACAATAAAAAACAACAAATTTTCATTTACTTCCCAGTTGCAAGTACAGTGAGAAGGATAAAAAAAATTCACAACAAAGAAACGCACTATATTTCTTTTGTCATTTGAAAACTCAAACATAAAACTCCCAAGCACTGTGAGGCAAGCCCAGTACAGATGATTCAAACAAAATTCTTCCCCTGCCAAAGCTGGAGAACATAAACAGCCAACTACAAATGTCCATAACTCCTTGTGTAGCTTGGTGGCATGTGTATTAGAACAATGCATAAAGAATATACATTCATAAAACAACACAAGACATTTAGAGATTCCATCATTTTTTGACTAATTTAGAGAAGCTTCCCATTATAGAAGCGGAATTGCAGAACCTAGCTCTGTCACACTAAACCAAGTAAAATGAAAGCTTTGTAACACTTGCAGAGAATGCACAGCCATGTGGAAATCAATACCAAAAATCTGACTGTCTTGGGCTGAAGTGGGACCATAATGCTCTGTCTTCTTACTCTTGTACCATGCATTGCTCTTCACTTTTGATGTTTTGTCTGACAAGCAATCCATTACTGCACTCAGCAGCTCAACTATGAATGTATTGCAAAGGTTCTAATAAATGCATTAAATGGCTATTGGTACACTACTGTATTTAGGTACATTACATAGTTTCAAGGAGAGCATTCACACCACCACAATTACCCTACATGTTTAACATACGTAACTGGCTTTCTCTAGCAACTAAATAGCATTTCATGCAATCTACCAGCTATCAGCATCAGCATATTCATACCCATACATTAAATTTAGTATATGAATTCTTTCACATTTTTCATTTGATTTTATTGTCACCTTCTCTGCTCTTTCTTTTAATGTGTGCTTTAGACACGTCTTTCATAGCAGTCTTTCTGTCATGGACTGGAGTGTTATCGTGCATTTTTAGAAATGTGTCTTTTAGTAGATAATGTGTAGAGTCAGTCATTAAATGAAACGGACAATGTGGTAATATCTTTGTATGACTTAGATAGTGCATAATACTTCCTGAATTTTCTAGAGTTTGGGCAATCCAACTTCCATGTTACTTAAGCCTTAATGACACCAGGATATTTGCTATTGCACAATACATACCAACTAGGACAAGTCAAATCTCAGCATGAAATCAAGAGTTTTAAACTCCCACTGATGTTATCTTTCTACTGTGGCATGCAAATTCAAATCACTTTCCTGTAGTCATGCAAAAAAAAATAAAAAATACTGATTACAATACATTTTTTTCTCCTTGTGGCTGATTTGGGTACAGCAATACTGTTGTGCAATACTGTTACTGTGTCTGCGACTTAGTAGCAGTTGTGTTTCTTGAATTTACATACCCATTAAAGGACAATAATAATAATAATTGCTGTTATTTGAGAACTGTGTATTTGAAAACAACATTTGTAGTCCAAATATATATTATTTACTGTGCATTCCGTATATTTCTAAATGAGTTGATATCTTGATCTGTGCCACACTGTCAGATGTTAGACTACCCAGTCTTACACAATTATGGCCATATCTTGTTCCTGGGTTTTGAAAAATAATGTCTCTGAAATCAGATTAGGGCTTGGAAATTGTAAAAGAAACTAACAGAAAAATAAGTTAGGAATTGGCCAGTTTCAAATATCTTTAATTCAGAGGAAAAAGAGCATGTTTTATGAAAAGGAAATAAAAAAGGGAGTGAAAGAATGAAAATATTATCCAGTAAATGCAGTAGTCTGTAAGAAGATAGTCCTGGAATAAATAATGATTGTTCTTTGTCTGTCATTTTCAGATATGGAGCCTCCAAAGATAAAATGTCCTCCTTCTCGACAGAAGTTTGCAGAGACTGATAAATTAACAGCCCGTGTTTATTGGGACAAGCCCATAGTAAGAGATACTGCAGATGGAATAATTAGAAAGCAAGTAACACTCTTATGTTTGACCATACTTTTATTTGTTATCAGTAGTATGTGTGTCATTTTTCATCTGTGAGTGACTATCAACTTACCTATCAGTGCAGAGTCTACCCGGCCAGAATATAATGCTGACACAGTAAATGTGCTCTATCCTCATTGAAGTGTATATTCTAAATGAGAATTCAAATAACTGTGTACCACATAACATGCAAATCCCTGTAGCCACTCCATTATCATTATACATATATACTCACTGTCTCAAATTCCCTTTAGGGACATATATACATATCTACAAGGCAACATATATTACATTACATTGATCATTTAAAGCTAACCTTAATACTGCCATGCTATGAGCTATTTAAATTAAAAATAAAACCTTGCATATATTTAAAAGACATTTAATATAAATGCAGCTCCTTGGTCCCTATAATCATTTTTAACACAAAGACTATTTATCTACATCTTCCGTGATCTTCCACCTTTAGAATATTTAATAGGGACTGTTGATACTGGGCATCTGATCTTCATTTAAGATAGTTGCTCATATGGTTATATGATTTCAGGACTCTCTCACTACAGCTCTTGACTGTCACACTTCTCACAGCCTATATTTTCTTGCAACACAAGTGATTGTGGTACTTCCTGTTACACTTCTTCAGTTGTGATGTATGTTTTCTTATATATATATATATTTTATATTCTTTCTGTACACCTTTCTGTCTTCTCCATGCAGAGGTGTAGCTAGCTCTTCTGGCACCCAGACCCAGTCCCTGATCAAGTCACCCCCCCCCCTCAAGTTTAGAATAGGGACAAAAAGTCCTTTCTCTTCTTTACACTGTAGCAAACCACTTTTTCCAAATGTAACAAGCTGCTGGCTATAGCTAACAAGGATCTCTGAGTGCTTCATCCCTGACAGAAAATCCACCATCAGCATTCATTTCTGAATGCCACTAATGCACTAAACCAAACACAGAGCAGTAAAGCACTTATTCACTTCAGCAAATCCATTATCAGAATTTAGGAAATGAATGCCAGTAATGAAGATCACATCCCCTGACATCTTGTACCCAGGAGAGCTGCCCTTTTCATCCTATCTTTGCTATACCTCTGCCAACACAGGATCCATAGGATCTGATTTGGCTGCTTTACCAACTACTTAAGCTTTAGACTGGTTTTCCTGTTCATTCTGTACTTTTTCTTCTTTCAGCTTGTATATTTGACCATTTCTTTCCAACAGTCTGACCTGTATATTGAGTCAGTGCTTTAGTGGTATCAGTAGTATTTTAGACTGCTTACATCTAGTAATTTACTTGAACAATACTAATATACATTTCATTGTCATGTTTTGTTCAACATGCACAGTCTTATGAACACATCTACATTTTCATTTACACAGCTTCACAAACCACCCTTTTCTAGCATATGATCTGCAAAACTGAGTAAATGTAGGATAGGACTTCCTCTCATGTTTACAGTCATACCTTCCACACAAGGCTAGAATTTCTGTTGTACATTCTATTCTCTGTGTTTTATTTTGTATTCTCTCACTGTCTGTTTTTCATTTCCACTGCATCTGCAATGTACTCTTTATTCCTTATTTTTGCCTTTTCATTTCACCCACATTTTATCATATGCATACCATCAATTTTCTTGATTACTTCTTTCTCACTTACTTTCTACAGATCCACACCTTTTGACAAGGTCAGACCTGTTTTTTTTTAATAACTTGTCCCTTGTCTTATCACTTCTTATGCCACAAACTATTCTGTGCCATAAATGAAAAAGAAAACAGCTTACATTTGTAGCGTAACCAACAGCAGCAAAACAGTGGAAAGTAAATAAGAAACAGCCTTAGTTACTCACAACAGGAAAAAGAAAAATAACAAAATGTATTATGTTAGCGCTTTCACGGTATTCACCGCATCATCAGACATACATTCTCTTAAAAAACAGAAGCATTTTAAAACCATATCAATTAATGACATCACAAATCAATTAACAAATTAAAGGCGCATTATCAAGCACTTAAAACATTTTTAAAAACTATCTTAAAAATAACAGTTTAGTGTTTCATCATACTTTAATGCTTCAAAGGTCTATCTTTCAAGAAGGGTTTTAGGGAGACTTTGGCATTCAGTCCCGGAGGTCTGTCTTCCTGAAGTTTAATTATCCAATTTTGCTCTTCCACTTCAGTTTTGTTTTTAAAGTCTCCTCCCCTTATACCTTCAGCTAACACTTCTAATACAAAGAAACTAAAGCTGTGATTCATTCCTTCTTTTAAAACATATTTTGTCAAGGCACTAGTTTATTTTGTGTTCCGTACATCCCTGTAGTGCTCAAGCATCCTGTCTTTCAGCATGCGATTGGTTTTACCAATGTAGTATGCATAACATATCTTACAGAAACTGAAATAAACCACATTTTTTGTCCTACAATCAGTGTAAAAAGTAAAGTCAATGTTAAAGTGCAATATAGGATGTTGATAAGATTCACCAGTATATACATATTTACATGCACTACAATTTCTGCATTTATGTGTACCATTTCTTTCTGAAGGAATTCCTTGGTTCTTATTTAAATTATAGCAAAGATACCTTTTAAGGGATGTGTTGTTCTTAAATGAAAAGCACAGTGTTTCACCTATCATATTTTCAAATTCATCTACAGCTCTTAGAATGTTCCAGTTAGCTTTCACAATATCACATATACTGTTAATATCACAGGAGAATGGCAGGGTGACCCTAAAATCACCAGGCTTCACTCTGTTTGGTTTTGAGTTTATTTCAAGTGGAGTCTCTTCTCCATAGTATGGCCTGCATCTATTCTGCTTTTCTCTCCAGACGTCTGTGATATGGATATCTATCTCTGCAGCTTTATAGCCCCTACTAAGGAATTCGACTTTAAGATTTGATGGTGCCCTTTCCAGATTTACATAATCAATGAAAAGCCTCATTGTTCTGAAGACCTGCCCCTTCAAGACATTTTTCTTTACATGTCGGGGGTGCATACTACTATTATGTAGGATGTTATTTCTCCTCACCAGCTTTGTATAAAGGCCTGTGTGTATTGTGTGTAGTTCCCCTCTACTAATCTTAAGATCAAAAAAATCAATGTCACTACAAGAATATTTATGTGTAAATTTAAGGAAACTAGTAGTAGTATGCAAATATGCACTAGAGTCATTCAGGTGTTCAATAGTGCCATCCCACAACAAAAAGACATCACCTACAAAGCGTGTATATCATTTCAGATTCTCAATAAATGCATTGTTAGATAAAACATAATCCATTTCTCACTGAAATAGCAAAGGTTGACGTAGCTGTTCGCACATGGTGTGCCCATAGCTACGCCAACCCTCGGCAGGTAAAATTCATTATTAAATGTAAAAACATTGTTGTAAAGTATTAGTTCTAACAGTGTACAGATAAGAAAAACCTTCCTGTCATTCCAGTTCTTACTGTTCAGAAACTTCCTGATACTAGATATTCCCCATTCATTGGGAATGACGGTAAATAAAGATTCTATGTCCATGGTCACAAACCAATAATCAGTATGTAGGTTACATGTTTGTATATACAAATTCTGTAGAAATGCCTTGGTGTCCTTCAGTATAGTGACACATTGATCTTGAAAGGGATGTAGATTATCCTCCACATAAATAGATAGAGGTTCAGTCACCCAGCCCTTGCTGGGTACTATAGGATAAATAGGTGGTATATTCAGATGTTTATGTACTTTGGGCAGTACATACATGTTAGGAGTTAATGGATATTCTACTTTAAAGTATTCAAATAAAGGTTCATTAATCAAATTGGTAATTAGTAGATCAACTACCAGAAAAGAGACCTTCTCAATAATCCCTTTCACAGTGGAACCAGATACATTCAAGTATGTGTCAACATCATTTAATAAAATGTTCATCTGCTGTAAGCAGAGGTCTTTGTCTAAGACCACAACCCCCCTCCCTTTTCAGCTGGTCTAATAACAGCATTAGATATATTCTTTAGTTCATGCAGTGCATCGTGTTCAGCCTTTGACATGTTATAAAACTTAGCTTTACCTTGTCCAGCTAATTTCTCTCTAATTTGTTTCTCACACATTCCAATGAAAGTCTCTACCATAGAGTGTGAGGGTGGAATGAAAGTACGTGTTTTTTTTAAAACTTCATACATAGATGTCTCTTTCTTAAATAATGCTTTTAAGTTCAAATTATGCCCAAACAACTTTAGACATTTCAACACCTCCACCAAATCTGTTCTTTGGGCAGGTATAAAATTAAGACCTTTTGACAGTACAGAAAGCTGAGTATCAGTTAGTGAATAAGATGAAATGTTTATTACTAAACCTGTCTCTTCCATCTCCTTTCCTGGCTGTCTAAAGTGTTGGTGCTCTGTAGCCATCGCAGTCTCCCTCTGCTCTTGGAGCTTTCTCATTTAGGGAGAGGGCCTTTTAATAAAAAAAATGTCTGTTTGATTGCATGTGTGTTTCTGACTGCTCGGCCTCTATAGAAGCCGATGCAACAATCCTCAGTCACACAACTCTCTCATCGGAGAGATTATTAGCACTGGCTCTATTAATCACTTGTACTGACTGTGTGGACTCAGTGGGCTCGATTTGCATACTTGTAATGTCATTAGCATTAGTAGCCAATGTATTTGGTGCTTCTATCACAACATTAGACCCTGGTACCTCCCTCATTGCTTCTATCGGTTGTTCAACCCTTCTGTTCATTTCCTGATCTACAGGCTGTGAATCAGTAGCATTTATGCTCCTGGGCCAGGAAAAAATGCCCCTTTTTCAAAATCATTGTTGTCTCTCTGCAATTTCCAGATTTTAGTTGCCTGTAGCCTCTTCTCATACGACAAAATATTATCACAAAGTACATCAAGTTTCTCTCCTATTACATCTTCTGAATAGTTGTCAAGTATCTCATTCTGCAAGTTATTTATTTCTTCTTGCAGCTCTTTTTCTTGTGGCAGAAATAATTTAATAAGGAGCTGCATATATTGTGCACCAAGTCCAAGATTCAAGAGTTGCCAGTCTTTAAGTAGCCCTGGATAAGTCTGTCTGTAGCTAGGCATAGTGAGCACCCTGAGACCTCTCAGTACAACTTTGTGCTACAAGGAAGCCTCAAAGTGAAAACGCTGCCAATGTAAGTGCTTATATTTGTATAGTTTATTCTCCAATGCCCGGTACTTCTCATGGAAGTTTGCATATACATTCTCATGCTGTATCTCTGGAACAGAGTGAGATAGAATTCCATTCTGCAGCAAAGGATTAATGCTAATGTTCAAAACATTAGCCCAGTGGCATGTAATGTTGAGAGAACCATTCTTACTTGATGAAGGATTATATGGAAGTTCAACTTGGATGTTAGCAACATCCCCTTCTGCCATGTCCAAGTACAAACCAGCAAAATAGGAATAAATGAAAAAGAAAACAGCTTACACTTGCAGCTTAACCAACAACAGCAAACCAGTGGAAAAATAAATAAGAAACAGTCTTAGTTACTCACAGCAGGAAAAAGAAAAATAACAAAATTTGTTATGTTAGTGCTTTCATGGTATTCACCACTTCATCAGACATATATTCTGTTAAAAAACAGAAGCATTTTAAAACCATATCAATTAATGACATCACAAATCAAGTAACAAATTAAAGACACATTATCAAGCACTTAAAACATTTTTAAAAACTATCTTAAAAATAACAGTTTAGTGTTTCATCATACTTTAATGCTTCAAAGGTCTATCTTTCAAGAAGGGTTTTAGGGAGACTTTGGCATTCAGTCCCGGAGGTCTGTCTGCCTGAAGTTTAATTATCCAATTTTGCTCTGCCACTTCAGTTTTGTTTTTAATGTCGGCTCCCCTTATACCTTCAGCTAACACTTCTAATACAAAGAAACTAAAGCTGTGATTCATTCCTTCTTTTAAAACATGTTGTGCCAAAGCACTAGTTTCTTTTGTGTTCCATACATCCCTGTAGTGCTCAAGCATCCTGTCTTTCAGCATACGACTGGTTTTACCAATGTAGTATGCATAACATATCTTACAGAAACTGAAATAAACCACATTTTTTGTCCTACAATCAGTGTAAAAAGTAAAGTCAATGTTAAAGTGCAATATAGGATGTTGATAAGATTCACCAGTATATACATATTTACATGAACTAAAATTTCTGTATTTATGTGTACCATTTCTTTCTGAAGGAATTCCTTGGTTTTTATTTAAATTATAGCAAAGATTCCTTTTAAGGGATGTGTTTTCTTAAATGAAAAGCACAGTGTTTCACTATCACATTTTCAAATTCATCTACAGTTCTTAAGTCTCCCTGAGGCTGTTTCTTATTTATTTTTATTTTGTGCCATATTAAGAATTCATGAACCTCATCAAATCCACAGTCTTTGGCTGTATTCTTCAGCTCAATATCATAAGCATTTGCATTCTATAAAGGACCTTGCATTCTTGTAAATAATATATGAAGAATAAAAAGTGAATTATTCATTATTTTCTCTCTAAAAGCTGTTGTTTTATCTTTCTCCTTTTCAAGGAAAGCAAAAGAGTTCAACACATACAAAGCTTCTTTCCCAGTGATATGTAGCAGCACAGTACACTGTACCTTTTCAGGCTCCTTAGCTTAAGAGCGCACAGTGAGGAATACAGCATGTTCACAGGGACAAAGCATGCAGTTTTTGCTGCCAAAATTCCATGCAGTAACAAAATTCCATGGGGTGTAGTTAAACCATTATTCTGATTCAGAATTATATTTCTGTATTTCCAAACATATAAACATTTGAAAACATATACATTTCTTCACTTCTATGAATATATTTCTCCAGTTCTGTAAAATTCTTTCACTTTCACACAAGGCAGTGTTTAGATGGCCATTTAATAAGACAGAGACATCATGGAGGTGGTCTAGCTTTACTGAGCTCTATATTCAAACTGAAACATATGTAGAAGTAATGTATACCTTGTGACATGTGGATCACAGCAGATAGCTCATTAGTATTCTAGTTATATACACCATATCTAATCAGATACCTGTAAGAAGACTGATTTCTTTCCAACAATTTTGAGGTTCCAGATAACTATCAGATAATGCACCATACCAACCATCAGATTATATCGCAATCAACTGTGCCTTTTTCTCCCTATCACCAGGGTGAGTCTCAACTGAGAAGAGTTGTCACTGAGGTAGCGATCAGAGATGGTTCTTATATTTTTTAGCCTTAACACTTCTGTAAGCCCAGTCATCTACACAGGATTGGTGTGCAATGGGGCTTTACAATGAACACTGTACCTCCTTGTGATGTAATCTGTTGGTCTCATTTCTCCCTTGTAGACAAATAACCTCCATGTGATCCCTATGATGCTGTGCATACTATGATATTCTGCTAGCTATAATGCTATGCATATAATAATGTGCATTCCATGATGCTGTGTATATCATAATGTTCTACCCATAATACTCTGCTTCTCATAATGCTGCTTATACATACATACTGTTTTACCCATGAAGCTGTGCATACCATAATACTGTGCTACCCATGATGATGTACATACCATAATACTGTACTATTTATTCTTTGCTGTTTGTGATTATGCAGAATGTGGTAACATTCTACCCATGATGTTGTGTAAATAAAAATACTGTACTGTACATTTTGTGCTGTCCATGATACTGTGCAGAATGTGGTACTGTACTACCAATACAGCTGTACATACAGTAGTTATAAAATGTTTACAAACCCATGTTAAATTGCCAGGTTTTTGTGATATAAAAAATGTGACCACAATAAATTTCAAAAATTTTCCCACCTTTAATGTGACCTATAACCTGTACAATTCAATTGAAAAACAAACAAATCTGTTAGGGTAAAAAATATAAAAAATAAAAAATGTACAATAAGCTGGTTGCATAAGTGTGCACACCCTTAAACTAATACTTTGTTGAAGAAACCTTTGATTTAATTACAGCATTCAGTCTTCTTGTGTACACACCTGCCATCAATTAAAGAGACTCTGATTAACCTCAAATAACGTTCAGCTATCCTAGTAGGATTTCTTGACATGTACTGAAGTTGCCTGCTACAACAAAAGCCATGGTTCGTAGAGAGCTTACAAAGCATCAAAGGGCTCTCATTGTTGAAAGGCATCAGTCAAGAGAAGGGTACATAAAAATTTCCACAGCACTGGATATATTATGCAACACAGTGAAGACAGTCATCAAAAAGTGAAGAAAATATGAGACAACAGTGATGTTGCAAAGAACTACACATCCCTCCAAAATTGATGAAAAGACATGATGAAAACTGGTCAGGTAGGCTGCCATGCGACCTACAGCAACACTGAAGGAGCTGCAAGAATTTCTGATAAGTACTGGTTGTGTACTACATGTGACAACAATCTCCTGTATTCACCATATGTCTGGGCTATGGGGTAGACTTGCAAGACGGAAGCCTTTTCTTACACAGAAAAACATTCAGGTCTGGCTAAAATTTGCAAAACAAAACATCAAGTCTCCCAAAAGCATGTGGGAAAATGTGTTATGGTCTGATGATACCAAGGTTGAATTTTTTGCGCACAATTCCAAAAGGTACTTTTGGAGCAAAACAACACTTTGCATCACCAAAAGAACACCATCACCACGGTGAAGCACGGTGGTGGCAGTATCATGTTTTGGGGTTGCTTTTCTTCATGGTGGAGTTAGCATAAATGTAAAGTATGCTACAGTGGGAAATGTGGGTAAGGCAGGGGACTGGATTGAGCAGCAGTGAAGTGAGGGCAAGTAAAGTGAGTCATGACCCTCATGACCCAAATACACAGCCAGAAACAATCAGTGAAAAAGGTGAATACTACAAATAAGGGTCTTTGTATGGCTAATGCTGATGAGAAAGAAAGGATATTAAAAGCAGAAATCATTATATAGTGAAAAGACAACTAAATGTATTATACTAGTAAAGTTACCTTTTACTTTGTGTTTCCCCAAAATGCGAGGTTTATACTGGCAATGTAAAGAGATAGTTTAAGTCAGATGCATAAAAGTAGGGAAATGGGGTTGCCTCCAGCTGAGTTGACAGTGTTATTTCAAAAACACTAGACCTATTATAAAATATTAGCATAAAAACTATCATCTGATCTGAATCAGTTTACAGCATGTGGAAATGGAGTAACTGTCTATTTACAGACAGAATTAAATGAAAGTTGGTAAGACATTTTAGGGATGGAGGATTGCTACTGAAATGTTAAATGGGAATTGAGTGGTACCATAACTGCAGACTGTTGGTTTATAAGTTATGTGTATTACAGTGAATGGGGACATGCTTATATGTGTATATTTCTATAGTTATGTGTGTATGCCTTTAAGAGACTATGAAATAGGTATAGCAGTGGTAGAAAACAGTTTTTATAAATGTATTCGCATAGGAGGCTGTATAATTGGGGGTGGTAGGAAACCAAAGTGGGCAATAACGCCCACATCAGAAAGGGGGTAATGAGCATGGGTGTGTTCACTATGAAGAAGACAAAAGCTGTGAGATTTTGCATAAAGATCTACTTAAGATATTTCTTCTGCCTTTAAAATTTGTTTAAAAATGGAAAAAGTCTCCCTTTGCAAAAACACTGCATTAGAACAGAGTAGTGTTGCAGCTCTGTAGCCTTAAGTAGGTTGCTACTTGGTGTAGCCATTTATGTTATAACAGTATTAGTATCTTAATTTACTTGGGGGTGGGCATGGATTTGTTCAAAAGGGAATGTGAAAGGAATTTGAAGATGAGAAATTCTGGAAGTATGCATGCAGGACTGTGTACCTGTACTTAACACTACAGTGCAGTACATTAAACTTAATTTGTTGCAAGTGATTGCTGTAGGGCACTTATTCCAAGTTTCTCTAAATAAATGTCTTCTCGCATATGATGTCAACATGCACTGACACTATTGAGGTATCTGGTCAGCTAGGATATCAGTGGTATGTGATATTCAATCATTCTACCTATTTTCTAGATGTGCACAAACGTTCTCCCTTCTAGATGGGGAGAACTAGTGTTGGCAAGTGGGTCCATATTACACCATATAAAATTCAGTTCAGCGAACAGCATTTTCAGTGCACTTACATTGAACATGCCATTCATTGAACTGTTGATATTGAGATCGTGGTACAGTGAAGACTAGAAAATTTGCCCTTTCCTCACGGTAGTGCAATCTTGGAGTTGGTATATATAATTAGTGGGGGAGGGGCACAGCCCCCCCACAAGAGCAGAATTCAATGAATGGCATTTCATATGAAATTCCATTCGTTGAAGTGGGTTTTCACTGATGTGGTATAGACCCTGGGCAAGCCAATATCAATAAACCATGCAATGAAAAAGAGAGTTAACAGTGTGTTTGTTACTGTAAGTTAATCAATAAACTGAGTAGATGAATTTTGCTCTAAGAGCTGCTGTTTTGTCTTTCTCCTCTTCAAGGAAAGTAAAATATTAAATATCTTCAATGCTTCTTTCCTAGTGATGTAGGAATGTAGCACAGTGTACCGTTTTAGGATTCTTGGCTAAACAGCTCATGTTGAGGAAGTCGCATTGTTTTTAACTTTTGCTTAGTTTACAGATTCCTGTTTCTCAGTCTGCCTTTAATTGCATTTTCTGTTTTGTACTAGGTGGAAATACACTCACAGCTCTGCACTATCTACATTTGTTGTATTCTGAAGGTCCTTGCATTATGACATTATTTTCTGTCTCAATCCACTCTTTCAATACTAACAGTTCTTTTACAATATGCTGTCCCTGTAGTGAGGAAATAACTCATTGAATTCAGCTTTCCTGTATGCACTTCTGTACTAAAGTATAGTCTCTGTGAATGGTTGTCTGCCTGTGTCAGCCATTGCAAAAAAATATTCCTAGGCTCAATATAAACACTAACAAACATGTTTTCTCATTAGAGTCCCACCAAATCATAACATTTTGACACTTTATACAATGCTTGTATGTGCAACAGACTCAACATGCAATATGTAAACATATATACTTATAGAGATAGCTATATAAATAGTGTGTGTGTGTGTGTGTATTTATGTGCATTTTTTATATTGTTTAGATTTATGACTAATATAGTCCCATTGTATTTATCCAGTGCAATCCTAAAAGGCCCTGAACCAGGCTCTGAACTTCCAGAGGGTGAACATATTATTCGGTACATCGCTTATGATGCAGCACGAAATAAAGCTTTCTGCAAGTTTATTGTCAAGGTCCAAGGTAAGAGGATTAAATATATTAATATGTAAAACCAGATGAGATTCCACTGTATGAACCTAATATGCATTACACCAGATAGAAAATTTAACGTATGCATACATTTCTCATCTGCATTGGAGCTGTTTTGTTTAATCCCATTACTAGGGAATCTCCCAAAACAATTACACGCTTATACTACTCAGCTACCCATTTCTGTTGTCCTACAGTCCATCTCTCATAAAGGAAGAGAAACTACAAAATAAGAGACAAAAAGACCTGAAGGATAAGAACCATGTTTCCTGTTGATTGAACAGCAGATCTCTCCTTGGCCTCTGATGCTGCAAAGGTGTCAGTCACATTAGTGTTCTCTGATGCATTATACAAAGTTCATATGCATCACCTGCATACTGCTGCCACTTGTGTCTTCCCTAAATGTTTTGTTGCACAAACATGGGTGTATATATATATATATATATATATATATATATATATATATATACACACACACACACACACACACACACACACACACACACACACACACACACACAAAATACTCCTTTGTGCACACACACACATGCACGCACGCATGCAGTCACACACACACACACACACACACACACACACACACACACACACACACACAAACATTCTTTTGTGCACACAAGCACACACACACAACATTCCTCTGTGCACACATAAACACATACATACACTCCCAACACTCTGCTGTGCACACACATAAACACACCCACACACACACACAATACTCCACTGTGCACACACATACATACACATACACACACTCACACACACACACACACACACACACACACACACACACACACACAGAAATACAACAGATTCTGCCTTGTAGGCTGCAGGACATTTCCCTGTGGGGACAGTTGGTTGGGGACACGTGGCTAAACTGTACTGCAGTTCAGTTGCAGAAACACATGACTGAGACAGATTCACTATTGTCACAGAAAAGCATGCAGGATCATGCCCATAGCTAGAATAATAAAGTGTGAGGGAAGAAATGGAAAGCTTGGAACCTGTATGATTGGAATCTCTCACAGATGAGTAATCAGATACAGACCTGGCACTGCTAGTTAAAGTGTGTTACTAGGACAGTTTAGTGTACATCTCCCTCAGCTTTGCACCATGCTGCAACAAGAGCATCATTTGACAGATATCTAGTGGAGAATCCTTGTTCAGGAAGATGCCTTTTACTTGTGTAGGAATGCAATTGATTTTAGAGAGAATCACTTAAATGCTCAACACCTATCACTTCTCCCAACACATTAGTACAGACAGTACCTGTGGAACACTGCATTTTATCCATCACTGACATGCCTATGAGGCATGCTACTGTTATTGTCTGCAATAGTATCTTGGTTATTACAGCTGTTGGTATGGTCCCGTGTACTTCCCTGTGTCCACAGTGAATTTGTTGTAGCCATCCATCTCTGCAGCTGAATTGCAGTTCAACCAAGTGTCTTCAGCCAGATGCCCCTTCAGGGAAATACCCCACAGCCTACAAACCCAAATCCAGTTTAAGCAGATGTACCATCATAACCATGAGATATTACCAACTTTAGTATCCACTGTGCATCTTGCCTTTTATAAGTACTTGAAAGAAACAGCTGTGATTTATTGTATTTGATTCGGTTTCCACAGTCTCCCATTTTAGATCTTTCATAAGTGTCTAAGAGTTATTTCCAGTGCTTCCCTTACTTAAAATTAAACAAACTTGACAAACTAGACTTCTAGGTGTATCTGGGAGACTGCCTGATTATATTCAATTGCATTAAATAATTTGGATGAGATTAAACAGGACTGCTTGGCTGCTGCTTAGTCAAGTGTTTTTAAACAGCATTTAAAATGCTAATCAGTTCACCCTGTAGACACCTTACACTGCCCTACTCTATGTAGACAGTGATTGAGGTGTGACATTTAGTTGAAGCCAGTATTGTGACTGTGTTACTGTCTATGAATTCTAGATAGCTTGCTGGGGTGCATTAACAGTAGCCTAGAACAGAAAGAAGCAGTGTTATAGTCAGTTATGCTGCTGTGATACAAATGGTCTGATTACATTGTCCTAAATTATAAACCATTGTTTTATAAATCATTATTTTATAACAACAGAGGAGGATGTTTGTATCATGTGGTCATATTCTGCCAGTACAAATAACTCACTTACTTATTATAATTTTATTTCAGTTTTACTGGTTTGATTCAATTGTAATAAAGAGGATATGAAAGAAATCCTTTTAGTTATTGTGAAGACTGGTAGAGGAGGGTGAAGGCTGCCAGCCTAGCCAGATAGAATTGTGCAGATAATTCTATCATTTGTAAATATGAATGTAAACTACAGGCTTGTTGTCTTAAATGTAAAGAATATTTTTTTTTTCTAATTTGAATGTGATCTTTGTATTTCTGCTGGAGCTTTTCTTCCCGGGTCTCTACTGAAAATGGACATGTATCCAGTTAGACTAGCCCGGTCAACAAATGTAAAATAAATAAATAAATAAATAAATGTTACATGTGGAACTGGAAATAAATGCGACAACAGTGCACTCTACTGCCCAAAGTAAAGCCAGTGGTGACCCTTTGAAGTGGACACTGGTGCCAAAAAGTCTAGATGAAGAAATTCTTTCTACTATTTTAACCAAGAGTTAAATTGCTAGATTTAAACATGCAAATGTATTTTTATTGCTCTGGTTCCTGACCAGCTGCAAGATAACAAAAGGGAGATGTTAAGAATGTAAATACAGTAAATGTGTAGCCTGGGAACACCAGGAAAGTGTAAAAAGATGGTGTAATGTTTATCAGAACTGTAATAGCAATTTAAACAGAGAGAATCAGAAGGCATTAAGCATTTTTGTCATGAACATCCAACTCACAGCACTGCCTGTTTTCTTATGTAAGTTATCTTAGACTTGTGTTTTCTTTTAGAGAGGTAGAAATTAGAAAGTTTAGACTAACTGTTTTTCTGTGATGTCAGAACTGTATTAGTGAATTATTTTAAGTATTTCTGTGTGATCTCTGAACTCTTGACTAGCACTGACTGTGTAGTAGGAAGTATTGTCTTGTGGTTTTAATTATTTATTATTAAATATTTTAAAACCTTTTAACTGTGGCTTGTTTGTGTAGAGACAATTTAAACTCTTAAGAGTACTTGCATGCCTTTGATAAAACTGTACAAGGCCACTCTAATAGCTTTAGCCCTGGGCTATACTACAATTGGATAATAATATTGCGCAGTAATAATTGGGCACCCTTTTAAGGGCCTTTGAGTAGCTGATAAATACTAACTGGGTAGTGGCAGGATTACTACCTTATAGTCTGGGTAAAAGGGGAACAGCTGGAGAACCTGTGCCAGCCTTCCCCAGGAATGTCTGTGTGGTTGTATAAACTTATCTCAAAGTGTGTGTGTCAGCTACTTGAGCAGGGACACGAAGCACTGGTTGGACAGAGAGGGTGCCAGAGATTTTAGCTTGCCCAGCTAGGCTGAGATCTGGACCCTATAGCTGTACCAGTGGGGAGTCTTATTGGGGACCTGGAGAGCAAGGGAGCGACCAGCCCCAGACTGACTGTGATCTTTGTGTGCTCTTAAGGAAAATTGCACTTTACTGTGTGTGTTTGTTATCCTTTCCTCATATATGAGACGTCGTCTCTGGTGTTAGTGGTGAGGATTGAGGCTCCTTGATTGCTGGGCCAGAGCACGGGCGTCACAGTTATATTCACATAAGTTTTACTGCTAATTATTTAGCTGCACTGGTCTACTGACAGTAATTTACAAGTAAATGGAAAATCTAGATAATTTCTGCCTGGAAGAGAAAGTGCAACAAAAGCCATTTAAAGCAGTTCACTGGATGTGTCATATGCAATATCACCAAAGAGTTGCATGGGAAATTACTGCACAAAACATGATTGCTGACACTCCAGTAAGAAAAATATATCAAGGATTCCTTGCAAAACAGAGACCATAGGGAACATTTCTTAACCAGCAAAAGTACTCATGGATTATACAATCTAACACATTCCAGTAATATAATTCCTAATTATACTAATGAAATAGTTACTGCTGGCTTCAATGACCCCAAGTAACAGTGGGGTGGTATTTTTCTTATTACAAAAAGTGAGGTAGTAATCAACTAAAGAACATCATTCAAGAGGTCTAGGAAAGAAATTTAGTAATTCACATGGTGCTAGAATTGTGTAACACTAATACAAATTCTAACAGTCTATTGGGTAATGTGCATACTGAAAATTAACTATTAAATGATAAGAGACAGGACTGGTTGAACTGCAGGTGATACCAAAAGGATAAGCAAGAAAATGCAGAAGATATTGTCAGGGATAAGAGAAGAATCACCATGAAAAGAAGTGTAATTAATCCACTGAAAGAATGAAACACGATTCCGCCATTAAAAGAATCGAGAGCAAATAGGCAATACAAGAAAATAGCAAATGAGTTCTATCCAGTAATTCTATATTTAAACACCTACCAAAACAATTTGCCAACATTAATAAAGACTTCATCACAGTGACATCATATCAGGTGATAGTTTTCAGGATATCATTGGGGAAGTAACGGAGCTATAAAACAGACTGTTACTGATGGATAATTATCTACACTGAAGTAAATGATCTTAAAAGAAAATATATATTTGATTTTTTAAATAAAAGTGCTTAGTAGGATTATATAAAACATTAGCAAAATATCAGAATGATATCAGCTTCTGTAAAACACTTCCTTCTCCAGTGCTGGCTCCGTATCTATTAAATAAGGCAGTGATTTAGAAGTGTGGGCTGCATAGATGGTGTTAGTAGGAATGTGGGCTCTGGGCCCTCAGAAAGAAATGGGTTCATTAGTTGCTACCAGGCATGAGATCAAAGTGTCCACTGAAGAGCTTAGTTAGCTCAGCTTCCCAAATCCCACCGCATCAGCTGGTTAAGTGATTTGCTCATGTTCATATAGTGAGCAAATGGAGGCTGAGAGATTAAAACCCTGGACTACAGAAAGCAGCTCCTTAACATCTCATAGTTTTAATGCTCTGCACCTATTGCCAAAAATAGTAGCAAGAAATAACTGTTTCTCACAACATAGCTTACAACTATCTCTTTGGAGTAAAATTTTACTATAATGCCCCTAAGGATGTAATAACATCTTTGTTTACACATATTTGACATGACAGCTATGGAAGCCTGTATTCTGCTTAGTACTGATTTTATTTTATTTTATTTTTTTCACTGACATATAATTACTGGGAAAGTCCAACTGGGTAGGAGCCCATTTTCACCAGAAGCCCAGGAAGAAAAGCTCCAAGGTAATACAAAACACTTTAAAACAATAATTTTACAGTCTTTAAAAATAAAACAAAAAATTAAAGTTTAAATAATTATTCAAATTAGACATAATATGAAAACATTGGTTAAGAAATGTAACTATCAAATTATTAATTTCATAATTTAATAACATTTAAATTATTAATAAAACTATTTAACCAATAAGTTAGTGAAGTCTGTTTGTTACTTAAGCAATCGCAAAACCTGGCATTGTTGTAGAAATATAAAAAAGCTTCAAAGCTGAGGAAAATGCTCTGAATATAAAAGGTTAGACTGACAGTCATAAGTGTAAACAAGAAAAATTAGTTGGGGGCATGTAAAATTTCAGTAAGCAGATGTTCTTAACTAAGAAAATAGCCTCACTTAAAGCTCCTGAGCTACCAAGAGAGGCTAGAAGCTATATCTCTTTCTCTAATATCTTGTAGACTCTTGAAGGCCAATGTGTGTCTCTCTGCCACACCATTAGACACCCTATTGTCCTTGGCTTCCTATATCTCCAAAGTCTAGTAGCTTAGCATAAATCTTCACCAACAGATAAAAAGAATGCAATAGAGAGTTGGATTCATTACTCAGTGCCTGCCCCTCCTTCACCATTTCTGGAATAAGCTGCCCATGCAAGTTAAACAGTGCATTATCATCCTTCAAACTGAACTTGGATGACTGGATGTGTACTCCCAGATTTACCCCTTGGCTAACTAACTTAGCCCTACTACAGAAAATGGGGGTACAACTTGAAGGCTAGTACTGACAAGGCACTGATGGTTGCAATACAATATTGCCTCAAAACTCCTATGAGTTCCATAAATCATATGAATCTATATGTATCTCTGTGCCGTTTTTATCCCCACAATGTGAACAGGCCAATATAGTCTCCTATACAAGGGTGGCAGATGAACTGACCTTGGTCAGCACAGACCAGTAAGTTCTATTCTGGGGAAAAAGATTTGAATGATTATTGTCAGATTTTTTATTATTTCTTCTTTCAACAAAAATAGAAGTTATGTTCTTACCATAACGTTCCATGTTAGTTGTCTTCTTCTCGCCTTCTTCTTGCTGGATGGGTTCGGAGCCGACCTCGGCTCCGACTCGGCCACTCTAAAAGCTGGAGAGTTGGTTCCACCGGCTCGAGGCTCCCCTTATATCCCACAATGCTAGGAGTGAGTTACCTCAGATCTCGTTTGTAAGCTAGGCCCAGATTATATCAGTAGCAGAATAACTAGAAACAAAGTCCACCTCTATAAACAAGGGAGAAGAGAAGGGTGACCTACATCCTGATCCAGGAAAATATGCACCGCAGAGCATATACCTAAAGTAAAGAGGTGGTAGAAAGAGAGGTCACAATCAAAACTCCTCTAGGTCTGTCCAGGCCAGGGGGAAGGAGGGTGGGACCTTAAGAAGAAGGCGAGAAGAAGACAACTAACATGGAACGTTATGGTAAGAACATAACTTCTATATGTTAAGTTGTCTATCTCGCCTTCATTCTTGCTGGATGGGACCGTCCCTAGCACCTTGTCCCGGGTGGCCTAACGGAACAGACTCCTGAGAACAGTGGAACCAAAGTTAGCTCTATGCCTAGAAGCTAAATCCAACTTATAATAAGAAATGAAAGTGTGAGGAGTAGCCCAAGTAGCCGCTGCACAAATGGTGTCAATAGGCAGTCTGTCTTGGAAGGCTATAGAAGTAGCCAAAGCTCTGGTGGAATGAGCTTTAGGTTTGCTAGGCAGCTTTTGGTGTCTAATTTCATAAACAAGGGAAATCAGAGATGTTAGCCATCTAGATAATGATACCTTTGAAACTGAAAGTCCCTTTCTGCCTTCTGCATAAGAAACAAACAGCTGGTCAGATTTTCTGAATTGTTTGGTTCTATCCAAATAGTACCTTAACTGATGATGAACATCTAGCCAATGCAATTTTTGTTCAGACCTGTTAGAATATTCTGGAAAAAACACAGGAGGTCAATGCTTTGATTTAGGTTAGACGCCGAGGCTATCTTAGGTAAAAATGACGGGTTGGTTCGTAAAGATACCCTGTCCTTATGGAAAAACAAATAAGGAGGTCGACAGCTGAGTGCATGAAGTTCTGAAACTCTTCTAGCTGAAGTAATAGCTACCAGAAAGAGAGTTTTCCATGATAGCAATTTTAAAGAACAGGAGGCAAAGGGGGAAGAATCAAAGAACTAAGAATTAAATTTAGGTCCCAAGGAGGAGGAGGATTTCTTATAGGAGGTCTGAGTAGAAAAACTCCCTTCAAAAAAGCTTTGCAAAGCTTGTGGGACATTATGGCAGACTCTGAAATGCCCACATGAAAGTTAGAAATAGCTGCCAATTGAACTTTAAGAGTCAAAGGAGATGAACCTGCATGGAAGAGTTCAGCTAGAAAATCAAGGACCATTTGGATGGGAGCAGTGAAAGGATCTACGTCCCTGCCTTGAGCCCAATAGGCGAAACGTTTCCACTTACTCGAATAAATCTTTCGGGTGGAAGATTTATGAGAAGCTATCAAAATATCTCGAACAGAGTGAGATATTTGAGGAAGCCTGGCTAAGGTTGGAATTGGAGGAACCAAGCAGTGAGGTTCAGAGAGGGAAGGGAGCGATGAAACTGACCCGACTGATGGATCAAAAGATCTGGAAGTAGGTCCAAATGCCAAGGTCACTCCAACAGAAAATGATGTATAAAGGGGAACCAAACATGTCGAGGCCAGTAAGGAGCAATGAGGATCAACGAGGCCTTCTGAACGATAGCTTTCTGTATCACTTGAGAGATTAGTGGGAAGGGAGGAAATGCATACAGAAGTCCCCGGGGCCAAACTTGGACTAGAGCGTCTCTGCTGGGCTGGCCTGGTAAAGGGAATAGGGTGAAATAGTCTCTGCACTTGCTGTTTTGGGGAGTAGCAAAAAGGTCGCAGCAAGGCTGACCCCACTTGAGAAAAATTTCTCTCACAACAGAGTCTTTCAGAGACCACTCGTGAGGCATGAGGATAGCTCTGCTCAACTTGTCCGCAATTTGATTGGACTTCCCGGGGATGTGCGTTGCTATCAGAAACCGCTGAGAGGAAATCGCCCATTGCCACAGTCTGAGTGCTTCTCGACACAGGGGGTAGGACCTGGTTCCGCCTTGTTTGTTGATATACCACACTACAGACATATTGTCCGTCTGGATTGATATCGTTCCCAAGGGGAGAGAGTCTTGAAGGGCTTGCAACGCTAAAAGCACTGCTCTCATCTCTAGAACATTTATGTGCAAGTGGCATTCGTCTGGTTGCCATGTGCCCTGGACAGTTCTGCCCTGATAATGGCCCCCCACCCGATCAGGGAGGCGTCCGTTGTCAGAGTAGCAACCGGAGGGAGGAACAAAGGGTCTTCCCAAGAAGAGCTGAGGGGAAGACATCCACCACAGAAGATGATTCCTGCATGTTTGCGTGATCATAATGGTGTGGGACATCGGAAGTTGCTGGTATGACCATTGCGTGAAGAGCATCCATTGAAGGATTCTCATGTGGAATCTGGCTAATGGAAGCAAAGGTATGGCAGCCGCCATAATCCCCAATACTTTCAGAACTAACCTGGCTTTGACTCTGTTGCTGCTGAAGATGAGCGAGACCAGTTTTTGTATGTCTGTTATTCTCTGATCTGTTAACCTCACAGACATGTTGACTGTGTCTAGAATTGCGCCTATGAAGGTAATAACACGACAAGGCGACAAAACAGACTTTTCGCAATTTATTGAAATGCCTAAGTTTTGACAAGTGCGAAAGGTGTAGTCCCTGGCCCTTAGAAGAAGATGCTTGGTGGGAGCTGTGAGGAGCCAGTCGTCCAAATATGGAAACACCTGGAATCCTTGACGTCTCAGGTGAGAAGCTACCACTGCCATGCATTTGGTAAACACCCGGGGGGCAGTGGTGAGTCCAAAGGGCAGAGCTCTGAAATGAAAATGACTGGTTCCCAGCCTGAAGCGGAGAAATCTTCTGGAGCGTCTGTTCATTTTTATATGATAGTACGCATCCTGAAGGTCTATAGAGCACATCCAGTTTTTTCTTCCCAATAGGGGAAGAATGGACTGTAGCGTGACCATCCGAAATCGTGTTTTCTTGACTGACTTGTTCAAGATACTGAGATCCAAAATTGGTCTCCAGTCCCCTGTTTTTTTTGGAACTAAAAAGAACCTGGAGTAGATTCCGGATCCTTGCTGGTCTGCTGGAACTGGTTGAATTGCTCTTTTTGCAAGCAGCTTTGAAACTTCCAAAGCTGCAAGATCCCTTTGAGCGGGTGGAACATCTGGAAGGGATTTTTTTGATCGGTTTGGAATGCAAACGAAGGGAATGGAATAGCCTTCGGAAATGATGGACTGTACCCACTTGTCTCGAGTTAGGGATAGCCAGGCTTCTGGGTACAGTGACAATCTTCCCCCGACTGCCTCCGAAGGTGGACAGTCGGGCAACACCTCAGGGATGCTGAAAGGGCTTATCGGAGAAAGTTTCTCGATTGCCCTGGTTCTGCAGTCCCCCCCTGCCTCTAGGGCGACGTCTACCACTGTTGTTCCCCCCTCTGCCTCTGGTGGGGAACCGACTCTGTGCGTCAGGCGAAGTCCCTTGAGATTGTTTGCGGAACCACATTTTCCCACTTTTCTGGCCTTTGGGGTAAGGCCTAGAAGGAGTAGAAAAACAGACTCCGACGGCAGAAAGAGTCTTGCCATCAGTCTCGCACCTAGTCAAGGTTTCTTTCACTTGAGGACCAAAAAGAGATGATCCATCAAACGGGGAATTAGTGAACGATGTTTTAAAGGGGTCCGCAAAGTTGCATAACCGCATCCAGGCATGCCTACGTAAGGCCACTCCTGTTCCTGCGGCCCTGCTCGCTCCATCAGCCGCATACGAAAGGAGGCGCATGGAGGAGTTAGCTATGGAGTTCAGGGTAGCCAGCTGAGAGTTCATCTTGTCTTGAAAACCCGCAGCTGTAGGATCCTTCAACATATCACTCGCTTCTTTGATCAAGTCTCTTTGAAGACGAGTAAAATGGCATAGGTAGTTCAGCGAACGCATTGCAAAGGTCGCTGACGAGAACATCCGCTTCCCGTACCTGTCCATAGACCTAGATTCCTTGTTAGGTGGATGGACAGGCACTGAAGGATCAGCTAGTTCCTTCTTAGTGGCAGCAGCAACCACCATAGCATCCACAGAAACTCCTTTTGTCAGAAATTGTTTATCTGCTGGTGCCGTGATAAATTTTGATGGTCTCCTGGGAGTGGGGTCCACTGAATCAGGAGCCGTCCATGCCTTTTTTGCTACCACCTGCATGAGGGGGTCAAAGGGGGGAGACACCCAGGAGGTGGAAGGGCGAGAGCCAAACGCCTCAAGGTACACAGATTCATCCTCCGAAGGGTTGAGGGCTGGCCAATTTCCCCTCTGCTTGAGGATTTCTAGAATGTCTGCAAATGAGACATCTTCAGAAGGGGAATGGGGGGAACCCTCGGAATCCTCTAAATCTGTGTCAGAGGTGACGGACTCAGGTGAGTCTATGTGTTTCCTCTTACACTTTCTCTTCTGAGGGGGCTCTTCTGCCAAATCAGGAGAGGCCTCGGAAGAGGATGAGATCCCCACAGGGGATTCCTGAGGAGCTGGCTCTCTGCGGTCTGGGATGAGGGAGTGAGTCGACTTGACCTGAGGCACCAAAGAGGGAGGGGCGGACGGAGCCGACTGTGGAGTTGAACCAGGTTCCAACACACTCCGCATGACCTCGAACGCACCCCTGTCAGGCAGAGCCAGAGGTCCCCGCTCCGAAAAGCTAAAAACCTCCCTCGGCACCGACAGTGATGGCTCCGAGGCCGATGTCGGAGCCGAACTCACCAGCGCCGAAGCTCCGAGAGGGAGAGCGGGGTCGGACAAGGGTCCGATGCCACTCACCCTCGGAGCCGACGAGGGAAGTCCGGCGCCGAGATTCTTCTAAGGAAGAAATCGGAGCCGACGATGGAGCCGAAGACATCTGTATCGGCTCCGACGCTACCACAGTCTCGGTTCCAAAACGCCCCGGCTCCGAGCTCAACGGAGTCAGAGGAGGAACATAATGGGGAACAGGGTCAGGCATCGACTGATGAGTCGGGCTCTGAAGCATTTGGGCCAGTGCCTCGGACTTAAGAAGTCGACTCACTACCCTCTGAAGGTCATGGTCCGAAAGCCTCGATGACCTAGAGGAATGAGATCTATGGCTCCGTTCAGACAGCAAGGGAGATGCTGGAGCCGAATGAACGGAGCCAAGGGACGGTGACCTGGACCTCTTTCTAGATGTCGGTTCCGAAGGTCTAGTCGGAACCGACAAAGGAATTTCCAATACCTCGGCTCCAGCCGGAGCCGAGGAAACCACAGAAACTGCAGTCTGAGACTCATCGGCTCCAGCCGGAGCCGATGTAGACGGAGGTTTCGAAACCTTAGGCCTCGGCTCAGAAGCTGGAGCCGAGGACCTAGAAGCCTTGGAGGGTTTTCCCGAAGGAACAGTAAGGGAACCCTCAGGCTTAAGTAAACCTCTCAAAATAAGTTTATTTTTTCTTTCCTGCAGGACTCTGGGGCTGAAGCCATGGCATACAGCACAAGAGTCCTGCAGGTGTAAAGGTCCCAGGCAGTAGATACAAGAAGTGTGACCATCTGTCAGAGACATTTTCTGACAGCACGAGTCACACTTCTTGAAGCCTGAGACCTTTGAGTCTTTAGACATTATTGAAGAAGTGTAACCACACACACACAGTCAAACACACTGATTACACCCTATACAAGTTTAACTCAAAAATTAAAACTGACTATCAAAGTTTTTAAATTCCTGAGAAAAACACACACACACCACTAGGGGATGGAAAAGGCCCGAAGACCCGAGGGAAGAACTTATAAGTTCTTTGTGGAAAAGGGGATAATAGAAGAGAAAAAGGGACAAAATCCACTAAACTAAGGGAAATAAGTGTTAAGAATTAAACTAAAGGGGTTTAAGTAGACTAAAATTACTCTACAATAACTCACCAAGAAGCCGGTAGAAACCAAACACCTCGATCGCTGTAGCGGCAAACGAGATCTGAGGTAACTCACGCCTAGCATTGTGGGATATAAGGGGAGCCTCGAGCCGGTGGAACCAACTCTCGAGCTTTTAGAGTGGCCGAGTCGGAGCCGAGGTCGGCTCCGAACCCATCCAGCAAGAATGAAGGCGAGATAGACAACTTAACATCTAATATTTTAGACCGCTGCCAGCATTACCCTATGGTCAGCAGTTCATAATTTACCAATATAGCTGGGCTTTATGTTTTCATTGAGGCTACTGACATCATTGGATAAAGTCCTATAATCAGGGATCCACAGCAGTCCTATAACTAAAGGATCCTACTGGGGATGGCTAAGGTAATGAAGAGGTTTTGCCCCCTCACTGTTATTGGCTTAGGAGGAGGAGAGTTTGTTTCAGTTTCTCAGTGGAAACCAGAGAACCTATGGAGATGCTTGCATAAAGATGGGCAGAGCCATATGTGAACTTAAGTCACTTGTAGAAACAAGTAACAGTGCTACCCTCTACCCACTACAAGCTCAATCCATGAGTAGTAACTGTGCATGAGTGAAGGAATAACAGTTACCCTTTGTTATGTATACAGGTACATTTGTATGCCTTCTGCAGTGTCCTATCAACCCTTTTCTAAATTGTCAGTATTCTGTTAAATTCCTGAGCTTGTATGGAAGGCGGTTCCAGTTTGCAGGGACTAATTTTCAAAGACAGAATTCTTCATTGTCAAACTGTACACATTGGACTGGTCAAACTTATGTTTGTACTTCTTTACTGAAAACAGTTCACTACAAGACTCAGTACTTCGTCTTGTTACTAGATGATTGAGGAGGGCAAATTTGCCCATAACTATCTCCTGATTTAACAAAAAAAGCTTACCATAAGGGACAAAATCTGGAAGACTTGGAAGTAACACCCACTAAAAAACAGCTACTTATGGCTTACCTTTACCTTAGATAGAAACCAAGGATCTTAATGATGCAAAGGTTACAGTCTTAAAAAAAATGTAGTGACTAAATTCATCATTTAAGCAGTTTTGGAAAGAGCTAAAAATATCTAACAAGGTGTATTATAGACTCCTCTCAGTGTTGTCCCACTAACCCAAACAGGGATCAGAAGACCTTCCATAGTAGCTTATAGGCAGTTAATGCATATAGCAATACAAGACATAGTAAACTGAATTCCTCCAAATCCTTTGGCTTCACTTCTTAATCATACTACAGATGACACCCATCTTTATATGCTAATTGCCTACAGTGCAACATTACACAAGCATTCTTCTCATGGCTGCAGCCAGCAGAAGTGAAGCTAGGGTAAGGGGGACAACCACCCTGGACACAAAATAGTAAGGGGCACAATTGGCAGGTGTCAGTCGGTCAGAAGTGCATTCATGAAAAAGAGTGCAATTTTGCTTTTGCAGTCAGGACTGAAGCACTTTTGTGCTTCATATGTGGTGTAATTTGTAGCAAGTCTAGAAGATAACACAATAAACCCACTCGCAAAAATCTCCCACCCAAAGGAATGTAAGGATTACAGGCCTATTGCCAACCTATGCGCTCTAACTAAAATATTTGAAAAACTAATTTACAAACAGTTCGTTGACCACATAAAGAAATATGGTCTTTTTGATGAACAACATGGGTTTTAGAACTCATTTGGTACCATTAAAGCTTTACCTACAGCCAACAATACCATTTTCAATAATATCAATGAATCTATGCTCACAGGAGGCTTGTTCATTGATATGACCAGAACCTTTAAAATTACTGATCACATATAGCTTCTTCTGAAACTCAGCAAACCAAACTCTTGAACCTCTGTATTAAAGTAGTTTCAAAGTTATCTTACAAACAGAACATTTCAGGTCTATGCAAATAACACTCTCTCAAAAGCAGAAATTCTAAAGATGATTGCCCTCCAGGACATAGTTCTAGGCCCCTGTTCCCTGTTTTTCTTCCACTTCATCAATGATCTAATATACAATCTAACAAACCTCAAAATAGTGATGAATGCTAATGACTTGCTATTTCTCAAGTCCAGCAAAAACCCTAATAACCTACAAAAAAAGTTTCAGAGCCTTATGTAATCAGACCTAGAATTCTAAAACAGCGTACTGATTAATCTAGTAAAATCTACTATTACGGTTTCCAGCACAACTAGAAAATACCTGATATCCTTATAACAGTCAAGGGCAACAATGAATATACAATGGCTATCCTTATCACAGCTTAGAGGTTACAAAGCAAAGATCCCTAGAAATTACATCACACCTACACTGTCTTTTTTCATGACATACTGACAACTCAGTGAGCAAAACACTTGCTCAGCTAAAACTATATTACAAAATCTCACATCTAATTTCACAGGTTGTTTGCCCTAGCAAGAAATGTCCTTATACCTAAAACTGAATAAGCCTTCCCATTAATCACGCTTCATTCAAAAACAAATTCAAATACAATTCAGACTACAGTAAACAAAATCTGGAGATTTATTCTTCTTTTTGACACCGTTACCCATCGTTTTCTGTTAGAACATATTAGATGGTAGCCAGTAAATAGCAGAGCTAATGTACTACTCAGTGCATATCTGTTCAAGATTGTCAAGCCTGGACAATGCACCTGCTTTAAAAACTAAATTATTGATCAGGCGCCAAACATATGCCCTCAGTTATGACCCAGGTGATACTTTAACTCTCTCTATACCACAATTTAAAACCGTTATAGGTGAAAGTGCCTTCTCAAAACTTGTCCCTGCTCTCCAGAATCATCTTCCCACAGAAATCAGGAAATAAAATATTTTGTATCTGTTTTAATCTGTTAAAAGAAGCTGCTCAAAATTAATTCCGAGATAATCATTAAAAAACAGTTGCTGTTGCTAAGTCAAGCTCCAGACCTTGCTTTGTATACAGATATTTCCTAATGTCTAACCATTAAATTATGACTGATAATTTTGTAAGTAATTTACTACTGTGCTGTAAATATTGCTCCTAAATGAATCATTGTGGACCAGATTCATAAATATATGTACACCACGAGGTAACCTTTTGGCGTACACAGATAGCCCTACCACATTGTTTTTACACAAAAACAGTATTATGCTGGGCTTTATCTGCAACCATGCTAGAAGCTAATGAGGCAGTCTAGAGGAGAAGTATATGTTAATTATCCAATGTGCTCTCCTGCCTAGAATTGCCTCCAGGAAGGTATCTATGGAATCACTCAGCTGTCTAGATTAGCATGGTCACTCCTCACACTTTGAGATAGTGAACATTGTCAAAAGGCCGTGTTCATCCATCATGGTATTGGTAAGTACTGGGAAGTTTAGTGGTAAGGTGGTTTAGGAGGTATGTGGGTGAGTGTATGTGATTGTGAGTCTGCTTGGAAGACAGTGGCAAAGGAGTTGGGAGTACATTAGGCAGGTGTGTGTGATAACTGGGTTGACAGTCCTACTTCCATACATCCCTAGACTAACAAGCTAAGTCTATAACAACTGGTGGGGGAAATACTAGCCAAAAGGGAAAACGCCATACCCACACCTGAGTGACACTTAAAAAGTACAGGGATTGGGGGGTGGGGGAAGTCTAGACACCAGGGATACTCAATATACTATGCCTTAAAGGCACATATTTAAAAATGATGCAAGGAACTACTAGACACTAGGGATAAGTAAAAGGCACTAAACAGATTTTAAAAACTGTACCCTCACACCAAGGGTATTAGTCCTCTGCCCAACAATAGACACCAGCAATTTATTTTTAAAATAAATAAATGTTAAAAGGGGAGTGACAATGTGAGGCATTGCCAGGTATGCCAGGAGAAGTAGGGCAGTGGATGTGTAACATATGTCAGCATAGCTAGTTGGAGTTTTATAAAGAATTATGTCATTTGTATATCAAACTGGTTTGTACAGGTGCTTGTGTTGAAAATGTATTTGTAAAGCTGCTTGTGTTAAAAATGTACCAACAGTGGGTCCTGCTGGACAGAAAAGAAATATACCTGTATGTTAGAATGTATTGTAACTGTTGATATGAATATATTGTAACAGAGGATACTGGAAGAAAAGATGTTAATCTCAGTCCAGCTAACTTAAAAAATAGTCTGAAATGAAATTACCTGTTGTAGGCCATAAAGATTGTATCTTACAGTTCTGATTGCAGCCAGAGACAAAATGCCTGTGAAAACCAGGGCTAGGAATGCTACTGTATTCTCCTTAGGGGTGAACTAATTGCTATCCTGGAAGGGTGGACGTTTTGACATGGTTTTATAGCTTCCAGATGCTATAACAAATATTAGCAAAGTTATGTCTGTGTGCATGGTAACACATATGTGCGAGATTCTGGTTCAGTTTCTAGTAATGGGGGGAGGGGATAGTGTAGGAACCAGAACTCAGATGACCAGATGTATGTGATGTCATTCTGTAATCCAGCACTGAAATGATGTTTTAATATTAGATGAGACAGAAGTCTCAGGGTAGTCTGTTTTTGAAATCTGACAAAGAAGGAAGACCACTCACCCACTTCATCTTGCCTCGCTTTAGTAAGTAATCAGGGAATAGTGATTCTTTAGTCAGGAAAATATAATAAGATTAGTTAAGTAACATTTTTCTGTATCTGTGTGAATCTATCCATCTGTGTTATTTTTAATATTTCCTATCACTGAAACTCTGGTGTTTATTGTAATTAGATATTTAGTATTTTCATGTTCTTTTATTATTTATTATTAAATATGTTTAAACCTTTCATTGTGGCTGGTAGTTTAGAGAATATTTTATCCTTTGAGAGTACTTATGCTTATTTGGTGACACAATGGCCACTCCTGAAAGCCTTGCCACATTGGGTAAACACTACCATTTGTATTAGTATCAATTTTACTCAGTATAATTGGATAGCCTTATAAGATCCTTAAAGTAGCTTGGTGGTGGCAGTAAATCTACCTTATAGTCTGGACCAATGGGGCAGAGGTAGTAAATCTGTGCCAGAATTTCCTAGGAGTGTGTGTGTGTGCGTGTGAAAATCAAATCTCAAAGAGTCTGTGTGTCAGCTACTTGGAGGAGGGACACAGAGCACTGGTTTCACAAAGATGGCGGTAGAGGTCTTGGCTTGCGACACTCAGCTGTGTCAGTGAGGAGTCTTATTGGAGGTCTGGAGAAAGAGAGGGAAACCCAGCCCCCCAGACTGAGTGTGCTCCCTGTGTGCTCTTAAGGGGAAATTGTGCTTGGTGCAGAGAGCTGCATCTGAAAATACTGTGTATATCCATTTTTGTTCCAAGTGAATGTCCCTCACTGGTGTCAGTGGTGAGGATTCAGGCTCCTTGATCACTGGCCAGAGGAGGGGTGTTACAAGGGGGAAAATAGATTTGAATCATGCACTCTTGACACAAGGCACTGTTGCATTAGCCTGCTGCATTAAATTAGTTCAGCAGTACTTTTTAGTATATAGTGAGGATCTCAGGCATTATGCAATGCCTGCAACACATTACAATATATCAGGGAGAGGGACAGGAAAAATACATATACCTCTCAACCTCATAGGATAGCAGCATTTATTTTAGAATGCATTTACTGAATGATATGATGTGCACAACTTGAATATCTGACATTAAGGACTGACTGTAACTATCAGTGAATTAACAGGGCATGGGAAAAGGAGACATCAGGGATGTTCTGACAACAAGGACAGGTATAGGGTGTGTGGTGTATGTGCATGTGTAAGATTTAATGTGCATTGTGTGTGTGGGAAAGCAACTGCAGGGGGAGGGGTGCCTCTGCTAACACAAGGAAGCCGGTGTTGTTTACTGCAGAAAGTGCAAATCTGCACTTCAGGATAATTAACTGTGATTCATAGACATATAAATTAACTGATAATGAATCCTTCCCTTATTGTGGCTATTTCAAAATACTGCATCATGGAACAGGGCCTTTTTGACACTGTCCATACTGGCCTTGAGATGATGTTCACTATAAATCCTTGGGCAAGTCTATGTCTTTGTAAGCACTGTGCTTAATTTTCTTTTTTTATTTTCTATCTTTAACTACTGTTGATATCATCACAATTTTTGTGGGTTTATTGTAGCTCATGTTTAATGTTTTCCACTTTGGCCTGGGTTTTTACTAAAAAAGGCCAGTTGACCAGATGACTCATTAGGTAACACATTTAACTAAATAAATAAATACACTTTACTGAAGTTCTTTTCACTAACTTGTCTAGGGGTTCTAAAAAGTGTATTACTATCCTAACTCCTGAGTGAATATGGGGAAATTGTGACCTGTAACTCATTTGCAAGAGCAGGGCAGCAACGCATAATATGCGTGTGTGTATATGTTGTCGTGTTTTTCTTTCCTCCAGTTGTGTGTGATCATGGACTTTGAATACATAATGGCAGGTGCAGAGGGGCTTGCACTCCTGCAAAAAAGCTTTTTGTGGTATATATGTGGTGTGGAATGTTTTTGATGAACTGACGTTTCAGTCAAATGTATTTTCAGCCATTTTTTGACCATTTCTGGTTCAGTCAATACCTTCAACAAAATGATACACAATATATATATATATATATATATATATATATATATATATATATATATATTAATAAAAACTACTTAACACGTTCTGCTTTGTCGATGACATACTCATCATTGTATCATCACTGTGTGTGTGTGTGTGTGGGGGGCTGTTCTGCATATGAAAGTGTTGCATATATTCTATGTATGATGGAAACAATTTGATGGTAACATGTATAGTCAGTATATTATGGTATTACAATACTGTAATATTGAGCAGTCAAATGTAAATGACCTGACAAAGATTCAAAGAAATAAAGTTCACCGGGGATGAGCAGTGCTCAAAAACAGAAACAGGTATCAAAGTCAAAGTAAAATGGACACCATAAATCCAACATATTAGTCACAGGAGACTCCATTGTGAGACACACAGATGTGCCCCTCACCATGCTGGATAAAGAGAAAGTCACAGTCAGTTGTTTGTCAGGTGCCAGAATCCACCATATCACACATGCACTCAAGTCTGACAACAACAGGTACTGTTATGACTCTGTCATAGTCCATGTTTGGTGTGAATGACTTGAGATGTACCTCCCTGAAATATATGAAGGGTCATGGTCAAGCTCTCTAAATATGTGTCTCTGGCAGGTATGTCCCTAGCCTTACCATCACCCAGAATGATGCCTCAATACAAACAGAAAATGAGTGACTTTAACAATTGGCTTAGTTTCTGGTGTCATTCCAAGGGGATCCAGTACCTGACAGCATGGGAAGACATGATCGACAGACCTCGATGCTGTGCCAGAGATCACCTGCATCTGTCTCCCTTGGGCTTCAGTCGTCTGGCAAAGGCTCTTGCCTCCCCCACAGTGCCTTTTTTTAGGCAATGTCATGAGGTCAAAATTACCAACATGAAAATTTCATCAAAACACAAATTAAAGGTCATGCTGCTAAACACTAGGAGTCTAAACATGAAACTGCACTCATTGCAAGCAATCTTAACCCTGGAAGATGCTGACATTTGTGCAGTCACAGAAACTTGGTTCAAAGCTGCAGAGAGCACCCCAGCCATGCCAGGTTACTCATCCTATTATATATTCAGATCCAAAACCGTGACAGCAAAGCAAAAGGAGGTGGAGTTTCAATATATATTAAAGACATACACACCTCCAGGCTGGTCAAACAGTATGACACACAGGAGACACTCCAGGTGCAGTTAACCATTAATAAGACCCCTATTCAAATCATAGCTAGCTACAGGCCCCCAGCTTTGACTCAAGATACCCACTCCACCTATCTGGACCTCTTCAAATCTATCAAGATTCAACCCTTTACCCTGATACTGGGCAAGTTTAACTATCCAACCATTGATTGGAAGAACTACTCGTCCAAAAACACAAATGCCCAGAGAATCCTTTATTTTGTCAATGCAAATGCCTTTGACCAACTGGTCGACACCCCCACAACAGGTGATAATATCTTAGACTTGGAAATGAGCAACCCTACAGTGTCATCCTCCCTAGTAAGATCCGAAAACAAAGTGATCACTTTCGATGTCACCATCTCCCTAGCCCCCCTTTAACTAGGGTCAAACAAAAAAACTTCTCCAAAGCTGATTACAACCTCCTGAGGGAAAGTATAAACATCTTCACAGCCCCCTCCCCCTCTGTAGGAACTGGTACAAATGTCCAAACATACACCAAAGTACTATACAAGCATTTATATAGCTGCATGGAATCAGGAATACCCAACAGGACAAAATTATCATCCTCAAGGAAGAGTAAACCTGTCTGGTGGAAATCTGCAATAAATATACTCTATAATAAAAGGAAAAAGTTGCTGTCCAGGACCAAGAAGGAGCAGGTGCCTAATTGGAAGCAATCTCTCCTTAGCCTGAACAAGCAAATAAGAGCACTAGTGAAATCCTCCAAAGCAAACTTCGAGTCCAAACTGGCCACATATACTAAAGACGATCAATCATAAGGCCTTCTTCACATATGTCTGCAGTCTCAAAGGAAGCACTCAGATGTGCTCAGAATTGGTGGTCAAGGACATCACATACACAAACGCCGTAGATATAGCCAACCTGCTGGCAGACAGGTTCAGCAAAAACTTCACCTCTCTGTCCCCCCATCAGTAAATCTGGACATCCACAACACCTACCCCCCTCCCCTTATCTCTAGGGAGCAAGTCATCACTGCCCTCTCAAAGGCAAAAAATACAGCCTCCATGGGACCTGATATCATCCCAGGCAGCATCCTACATGAACTCCGGCAGGAACATGCAGCAACATTAGGCACCCTATTCACTCAAAGCCTGAGTACTGGCTTCGTCCCAGCCGAGTGGAGGACAGCCCATGTCCCACAACCAATGAAAATTGCTAAAATGACATATCATACTTAAAATCTCTAAATATATGCAGATCACTAGACAAAGCAATATCGTCATAAATAACATTATACTATAAAGTATATAGCAAATACTAAGTCATAAAAAGAAATCATATAAGAATATCTAGCATACATACCCTGCCAACCTCACCTAAATAAAAACATGCCATAATCCAAGCCATAAAGTAAGCAAACAACTCGGCCTTCCTGAGAACACTGGAAAATATGAAGGTCTCTCCGAACACCATTATATTGGGCGACTTCAACTACCCAAACATAGATTGGGAGCATTACTCTAGCTCCAACACCCTTGCCCAAAGGTTCCTAAAATTCATAAACTCAAATGCTATGGAACAACTTGTTACCACTCCCACAAGAAGGGAAAACATACTGGACCTGATCATTACCAACATGGGGACTCTATGCTCCAGACCAGAAGTGTATCCCTCACTGGTAAGATCAGACCATAAACTGATCTCACTGGATATTCACATCCTGACCCCACCCCCTGCCCAGAAAACCACAGTGAAAAACTTCTAAAGCAAATTTCACACTCCTCAAAACCGAGGTGGAATCCTTCAAAGCCCCCGGGCCTGTGGAAAATACGGCCCAGACCGCAGAATCCTTTATAAATGCATTCTATGAACACCTTCAGGACTGCATGGATCATGCAATCCCAAATAAAACCAAGACCCAATCCTCCAAAGGCAGACGACTTGTCTGGTGGACCCCAGCCATAAACAAACTATACAATAGAAGGAGGAAGCTACTACATGATAGAGCAAAATCCCAAAAAGGGAAGGCATCTCTGATCAGTATTAGCAAAAAACTAAGGGCACTCATAAAATCGTCAAAGGCCAGCTTTGAGAGAAAAATTGCACAGAACACTAAGGATAATCACAAGGCTTTCTTTAGTTATGTTAGGAACCTGGGTGGGAATTCCCAGATATGCTCAGAATTAGTCCAAAATGACAAAAAATACACTGATCCCACAGACATTGCCAACATCCTAGCTGACAGGTTCAGCACAAACTCCCCCCCCCCACCAAAAGGGCAAATATCTATCCCAGCAGAGTGCTGCCCCCCTGACATCTCAGATGCTCAGGTGGGAGCCGCCCTCTCCAAAGCAAAAACACAGCATCAATGGGACCAGACGGTGTCCCAGGCTGCATCCTACATGAACTCCAAGAAGAGCTAAACCCAAACATAAAACTACTGTTCAATCTCAGCCTTACTACAGGATATGTACCCAAAGAGTGGCGTACAGCAACAGTGGTCCCTCTCCACAAAGGTGGTGCCTCAACGGACCCTGGAAACTATCGCCCCATAAGCCTGACTAGCTTGGTCTGCAAAGCTATGGAAAGGATCATCATGGACCTCATAAATAAAGATATTGGGGACCTACAGACACTGGATCCTACCCAGTTTGGCTTTGTTAAGGGCAGATCCTGCCTCTTAAACCTGGTTGACTTCTTTTAAACAGTCACCAAGGCCATTGACGAAGGGAAGGTGGTCCACACAGCCTATCTGGACCTCGCAAAAGCCTTCGATACAATACCCCACTCGGACATTATAGATAAGCTCACCAGCTTAAATATAAACCCCTATGACACTAGATGGGTTGCAAACTGGCTCAAGGACAGAACCCACATGGTTAGAATTGCTGGAGCCATGTCAGACTCCAAACCAGTTACAAGTGGCGTCCCACAAGGCTCAGTCCTGGGACCTCTCTTGTTTGGTATATATTTCTCGGAGGTACAGGCCAACACGGAAGGACTGTGGCTGACCAAGTTCGCAGATGACTGCAAACTGGGTGCCATAATCGACTCTCCAGCCAACACAAGCATCCTCCAAAAGGGCCTCAGAGAAACGGCCAACTGGTGCCAGAGCCATGGCCTCAAGCTAAATGCCAAAAGTGTATAGTCATCCCTTTGGCAAAAACAAAGTGCTCACAAATTACCACATAGGTGGTAATCCATTAAGTACAGAAGAAGTAATTAGGGACCTGGGGACCCAAGTTGATAGCAATCTCTCATTTGACAACCACGTGGCCAAAGTGGTTAGAAAAACATTTTATATAGCCCACCTAATCATGAAGGGATTCACATCTAGATTAGGGAGGTCATCGTGCCTCTTTACTCATCCCTCATCAGGCCCATAATTGAGTACAATGCCCCTTTGGGATGTACCTTACCAAACACCTGCAGCAACTGGAAAGACCCCAAAAGTACCTCACCAAGAGGATCAAAGGGCTCAAACAGATGCCATATGCTGCCCGGTTAAAGAAACTCCAGCTCTACTCAGTGGCATACCACCTGCTCAGAGGTGACCTGTGCCTGACGTATAAGGCCATGTCCAACCCGAATTAAGGGACATGCCGCCTCAAAAATCCAAATCCCATCGAGCTACATGCTCGAGAGACTTGAACCTCAGCACTGAAATAAATAGGACATGCTGGAGGGACAGATTCATAACCCAGAGGCTCCCTTCACTCTGGAATAAAATCCCAGTCCAGGTTAGGCAGAGTCCCTCATTGACTCTTTTCAAGAGGAATCTTGATGAGTGGATGGGAGATCGTAGGTTTACCCCGGGTATCACTTCTGTGTCACTGTTAGACAGAGGCACAGTATACTAACCTCGAAAAAGGGCATAGCAAAATTAATTTAAAATGGGTGGCGAAAGCCAAACATACTCTGGCTAGGCTTATAAATGCCCTAGGGCAGATAGCCTAGTATGAACCTATGAACCTATGAACATAGAGGAACTAGGATAACAACCGCAAGGAAGCTTGGCATTTCATTACCCTAACAGTCTCTGTGATTTTAGTACCGGTTTAAGGGGAACATGTTCATTAAGAACAGATCCCCTGTCAGCTCTAAGGGTAATTATCCATCTTAATACAGATGTCTCTGTGACATTGTTAAATTCCCCCATACGTCCATCCTGAAACAAATGATCAGTAACTAACTCAAACTCATGTAAATCACCCTCTTTGCTAACATGTTTAGTAAGGGCATTACTTCCATTACCCTTCCTGATGTTGTGAAGATGTTCATATATCCTCCTATTGAGGCTCCTATTAATTTTCCCTACATAAAAAACTTCTACAAACTAAGCAATGAGCTCAATACATGAGGTCCAAACAGTAACGTAAACTAGTAAAAAATACGGATGAAGACACCACAGTTCACTGCATCACTCAACAACAACAAGTATGTAATTATTCAATTAACACAGTTAATTCAATTATTGATGTTAATTTTACACAGTATATAATGAAACTGCTCCATATGATTTTTACTCTGAAGAAACCCAGTATAGAACTGGGTGAAAGCGCTCAGTCTATGTCCGTTTTTTGTATTGTTATATAAAATTAAATTGTTGAGTGATGCAGTGAACTGTGGTGTCTTCATCCGTATTCAATACATGAGGTCCTTAGTATAACAATCAGCATCAATTTTGAAAAAAAAAAATTCCTGTGTCAAGATGAACAAAACAATATGTGGTATCTATATAGCAACAAGAGCCACAATTACCACCAGGTACCGTACCAAATGTTAATACTTTAGATCCCTGGCATGCATCGCCCAATGGATAATACAAAGTAATCTCTTTAATAACTTCCTATTCTTGTAGTGAAAACTAGGTTTGGAAGCAATAATGCAGCTAATTCCCTCATCAGCTAACAGGCTCAGCCAATGTTTCTTAAATATTTCAGTGATGGCTTTGGTATTACTACATACATACATTCATAACACCATGTCTGATGGGAGAAACCCCAGAGCCCAATTCATGATTAGATGCAGAAAAGTAGGATGTAGATCTAGTATGTCTAGTAAATATACTAAACACAAAACCATCATCAACTTCACGTGAACCTTAACTCCTACTGATAAAATCTCGCTTAACTGAATTCAAATCCCTTAAAAAAATCATCATCCTTTATATTCAATCTGGACATTCTCATGCATTGATCCCTAACCACATTCTGAAATATGTATATAGGCTGTATACTTGATCCATGTAATAAAGAACACTTATAATAGTCCTTCCTATATAAACCTGTGGTAAATGTTAAGTCTGGTTCCTTATGAACTCTAACATCTAAAAAATCAATAACAGAATCAGAATGTTTAGCAAAAATTTTAAGAAAGCTGGTAGTGCTATGCAGAAACTCTAAAAAAACTGTTCAACTTAGTAGGAGTGCCCACCCATATCAAAAATATATTGTCCACAAAATGACAATAAAAATTGATATGATATACTACACACTCTGTATTGCAACTAAAATTGCAACTTGAACAGTTGCCTGTCACAGAGACCGATTGTGCAGTATGAACATGAAGAGGTTTATGACTGCAAGTGATGTCCTGCCTAATAGGAAATGTGTACATTGTGACCATCATTTCTAGGAACTGGTACCTTTGTAACTAATTGGTCTCAAGAAGCACAAATGATGCTGTTAAGAGCACTCCCACAGTATTTCATGATTCTTTAAATAATGTTACGAGGAATTTATTTTCAGGAGTGCTCTTGGAGTAGTGGTTCCTGTTCCATACCTGTGGCCTGTGATGGTCATTTTGTATAATGTATTTCAATAAAACTAAAAAAGGAATACTACATTTAAATGAAAAAAATGTCAGCTTTAACCATAAAAGCTCTTGAAATGAAGATAAAGGCTAGGAGTACTGATTCAATCCCTAACTACGTCTCCAGACTGAATTCAATACTCATATTTCTTTAATTCATATATTACTTTCAATTTCTATGCACAATATGCAAATTCAAAGCTTTCTTTTTATTCATTTGTTAACTGGGTAAGTCCACTGGACACAAGTATTCATTATCATGGGTGACCTGGGATAACTGTCTGTGCAATTGATTTGTTTAGAGTCACACAGCAGATAAATGGAGATGGGAGAAATCAAACTGTATACCATTAACTACAGGAAGCAGCTTGTTTTAAGCCGAACTGCTAAGAATCCTTAATGAGTAATGTAGATGTATGAGAATTCCTATACTGATAATCTACTATTTCAATAACTGTATTTGACATACCGTCATCCTATTTTATGTCAAACTGTTATACCATTATACTGTATTATCACAAACTGTTGAAAATGATCCCTAGACTAGCCATCTTACCAAGTTAAAAAATGTTAAATAAAGTAAACGAATAAATAAATAAACAAAACTGTTTGTACCCAACTCTAGAACATTTGAATTACTAAGCAGGTTCATTGATTTTACTGAAAGGTGAAATGTAAATATTATCTTCAAGGGAAGAGTGCATTATATGTACAACACTGCTGGTGTGAATAACTTTAACAAAATCTACATACACTTGCAGCTTAGCTCAGCTTTTTTCTTTCTTTCATTCTGTTTTACAGTAAGGCGCTGCCAAGAACTTAAGGCTCCTCCCAACGGCCATATCTCTTGTACTTCAGGAGGAAATAACTATGGGGCCACCTGCACCTACTCATGTGAAGGGGGCTACGAACTGAGAGGCAGCCCCACACGAGTATGCCTGTTCAATCGTGCCTGGGCAGAAACACAACCCATCTGCAAACGTAAGTGCTCTGTTATCATTGTTTCTACAAGTGTGTGTTTATATGTGCAGTTGCAATGTCCTACACCCATTTGTTATTGTGTGTGTGTGTGTGTGTGTATGTGTGTGTGTGTGTGTGTGTGTGTGTGTGTGTGTGTGTGTGTGTGTGTGTGTGTGTGTGTGTGTGTGTGTGTGTGTGTGTGTCTCAAAGGGCATGAATAGAGTATATTAGTCTGAACATCTTAAAGACTGTTACATAATTATTGCTAAAATAAAGAAAAAATAAACTGGTCTTTAGATATTTAGGCACATTATGCATCCTTTCCCTGTTTTTTGTGGTTTCCTTTCATGTACTCAAAGGCAGATTGCTAATTTGTAATCTGTCTGAGCTGCATGGCTCAGGTGGGTTATTTGCCTGTGGTTTGTTGATCACCACTAACTGTAGGGATGTATTTTACCTCAGTGAAAGTGTAGTACTCTTTTCCTTGGTCTGACCCCTGTGAAGACCACTGCCATGAATTTGCTTTGATTGTGTGCTTGCACAAAAGCATTGTGTATAATCCTTTTCACACTCACAGAAATAAGTTTCATGTGGTCATGTGTGAGGTGATGTAATCTACAGATATGTTGTTCTTGCAGAACCCCAGACTTATCACTACCAACTTCCACAGTGATGTCACTGGCTACCTGTAAATGATGCAGTCAGATTTCTAATTAGCTGTCAAATCTGCAAGCTGTTACAAATGGGACACTGTCCCCCTCCCCCATGAAAACGAAATTACTTATCAAGCAGCCTAACTACACAATTAGAAACAGCCAAAAAGATTGCATTAGCCTCTTTAGACTTCATTTTAAAACTTCCACAGGAAAAAGAGCTTTGTCTAGGCTAGGCCCTGATGTCTGGAATCAGCTACCTGCAGACGTGAGACAGCAAGAGGTACTTCAGTTATTTAGTAAATAAAAAAACAACTGTTTAAGGACACCAAACACTGTTGTTTCTGTTACAATTACAATGGCTAGGTCTTGCAGCTCAGTTTGTAGTCACATCTTTCTTGTGAAGACATACTTTTAAAAAATGGCCAGTGGTTGAATATCTGTCTTTTATTTATTATTTATTTTGTTTGTTGACTGGATATGTGAGCTAATCCAAAGACCCTTTTAAGTCATAAGCCAGGCCCTTTAGAACAAAAGTAGAGAATTACAGTTTTTAGTAGTAGATTTGCATTCGTTAATATCAAGTTTCATTTGATTTACAATTGGTTAAAGTATACAATTGCAGTATACAATAAAACATTTCATTTGTATTACAGACTGGTTCAGAGAAATGATAATTATGAAATAATATAATTATAATATATGGCATACTCTATTTTTTAAGAAAAATGTATGCAGTAACATAGTAAGTTATAAACAGTCTAAGCCTGAAATATCGGTCAAAAGCTGCTATTAGGCCATGAGTGTGAATCATACCCATAAGGAATAAACATTACTTATAGCAAGTTTAGGTCTAAGGTAACTCTAACCTGGAAACATAAATTGTACACTGCATCTTAAACTTGCTTTTCTTTGTACAATATATACAAAATCTCCCAGCTTTGCTCATAGTACTAAGTATGGTGGTGTTGGGAGACAAGTATTGGTGAGGACATAAACCATTGTCCCTGAAGCATATATGAGCTATTTGACTTTGGAGATGCTCACCTAGGCATGATTTGAATATTTGTAACCCATCCTGGCCTTTTATTTCAGGAGCTGGGCTGTTTCATAGAGCAGGGCCCAAACTTGAGAATGCACATTGTCCAACATCTGCTTTGAAAGGATGTATACTTAGTGAGATCATATTTGCTTGACTGCATTTTAAATGGTGTGCTTGCTCTGTTAATGGTAGTTTCCTATTAAAGGGGGGTCAGTAGCCTTCCTTTAAAATGTTGTACATCAGTGTGCCCAGTAGCTAGCCAGTTTAATTTCTTTAGATGATCACAGTGGTATATGCGCGAGTTGGTGAGTATTGCAAATCCAAAGATTTTGTTTTCAGCAACCTTAATTGTGCATTCTGTAAATAATATTATCACTTGCATTTATAACTATAAATAACATATATTGTCTCTACTTTGTTAGTGTACAATGTACAACTCTGTATATTCTTTAGCCCATCTATAATTTTCTGTGTGCGTCTTACATCATGGTGCCTGGGTCATAGATGAAAATGACCTGTAGTCCAGTTACCCTGTTATCAAACTAAAATAAAGAAATAAAAAATAAATGGTATATGTGGAGGTGCACCACAAATGCAAAGAAAACACAAGACAGCTGCACTACATAATTGTAATTGCTCACTCAAAGCTTATTTAAACAAGTCAGACATGAAATATAGAAAAGTGCAGCGGACACAGAAAGAACAGTCATAATCCTTATGCCTTTAACTAGTGCTATTTAAAGGCAGAACTGTTAGCATAAAATATTTCTAATACATACTTAACATATTATTTGTAACCTTCACATAGAGGTCTTATAATGGCATGGTAAGTTCTTGAAATAACATCAACTGCTTTTTAGTTCACATATGTTTCAGTGTGATGAGTTAAACTTTGGCAACATTGGTACTCATGAAGTATTTCAGAAAAGAAAAATGCGTGCTTGCTGTGCAGAAACGTTTTGATATATCCCATTTTGTCAACACAAAGTATCCCGTAGCTTTAAGTGGAAGGTGGTGTTATTGATGCTTCAGTTTATCGGATCTGTGAGATTGATGACAACAATCTTAAAATGTTGTCTCAGATGTTGGGTGACTTGAAGTAAAGGGAAACAACTTTTTTTAATATTTCTCCCTTTTCTCAAACTTTATGTGACTTGGAGGTAAGTATTTTTAGAGATCTAAGGTTAGGGACAGAAACCCCTTTTGAGGAATGCAGAGAGCTAGCTCCTGTATCTATGTGATGCCTTGTGCAGAAACTTTTTGTGATTGCATTAATGTGGATTTTAAATATTTTTTTTTTTTGTGTTTGGTGTCTTGACTATTGGACTCCATTTCATTATAGATCTCTTTTTTGTCACTATATACCCAATTCTCACTTCCTAAAAGAAGCAGTCAATGCTCAGAATATACTAGAAAGTAGAATTTTATATAATTTTAAAAAAAATACTTGTCTTCATCAGGAAAAAGGTACAAGTTAAGTCACCTAAAATTAAGTAATGGTGCAAATATTTATAATAACATTGCCTTTTCAGTTGTAACTGCTGTATTCAAGATGTAACATGATTTTAATACTCTCAGAAAAGAAGAGTTGCTGCAGTCAGGATGTCACATGGTTTTAATACTCTCAGACAAGATGAGTTAGAGAAAATGCACACTTTCCATATATTTAATATCAGAGATGTCAGCCATCTGGCACAGCTGCACGGGGAGTCATCTTGCCATGCCAGCAGTCCTTACTCAGGAAGTGACATGTGTGCCTGGGGAAACCAAAAGGCATTGCATTACATTTTTCTAAGGGTTAAGGATGAGAAATAGTAAATAGTAAATAGTGTGGGAAGAAATAGCCAGGGAATTGTTATGGCTAGGCTTGTATAGGCCCTAAGGAGCTCCTTCATCAGTAGTCCTTGGTGGACACTGCAGACATGAGGGAGACAGTTTACCAAGAGGTGGGGCTCAGGTAGGGGCTTACTTTTATGAAAGTGAGGGCCGTTACATCCTAGCTCATATGAAGCTTCAAAAGACTCCCAGAGAAGTAAGATAATAATCAAACATCCACAACCCCATTATGGCAGATGTCAGTCTTGCTCTTCCCCCAGAACTTACCTATTTGAAGGAATAAGTGAAAATGTGACCTTCTGGGCAGACCATCTCAGTGCCCTAGTACCTAAACATGAAGAAACCAGTAATAAATTAAAATAAAACTCTGGCATTCAGCATCTACATACACAAGTAAATAGCTATGCTACAATCTTAAAAATTAAAAATTAAAATTCTTCGGAGTTGAAGGTAGGACTTTGCAAAACCTTGAAATTTAAAAAAGTGAACAGATTAAGCTGAAACAGTAGAAGTTCTTCTGAACTGAATCTATTTTCACCAATTCACTTGACCTACATTTGAGTAGAAAAAAAGGGTTGCTTGATTAGATAATTAAGCATGAAATGAATTCAGTATTTCTGTTAATTTCAAATTATTTGACATCTCCCACAAAAGACAAAAGTAGACATTCCCAGAATTCCACAGTTCTGCACAGTCCGTCTTAGACAAAGCCCAGAACAGCCTGCTCTCCAATCACCCAGGACCATAGTCCCACCAAATGGTTAACAAAGGCTGTAACTACAGCCTAATTGAGAATTCTTTCTTAACTGACAATAGCCATAATTAAACTGTTGCCCTTTTCTAAACTGTAAAAGAATTGGGGTTACCGCTGGGTAAGACCTTATTCATAGTCTTTACCCACCTGTAACCTGTTCATAATCCTTATAGGGTAGAGTTATAGCTGGTTGGGGGGGGGCTGAAACTCACGTAATCATTACTATGTCTCCTAACCCTAATTGTTATTCTGATGACCTTACAAATGAATCATTTGTCTCTTCAAATACAGACTGCAGTTATTTTTTATTCTTAAAAGGATTTTGCATTCACTCTGGAAACAATTAGTGTTTGGGACATTTTGTTGAAGGACATCTTGTTGAAAGCCTCTTCAGTTTTTTTTCTCATAGTGTGTCCCACTTGTGAAACTGACCATCTGTCAATTACCGTATCACTGAGAACTGTCATACAGTAATTAAGGAGAAACTGTTCTCTATAAAGAATTCAAGGCTCTCTTTGTTGGAAAGCTATTTCCCTTTATCTATACAGTGTGATCTCTGGGATACTAGATATAAACAGGAGGGAAAGCGTCCTCCACATTAAGGGTGCAAAAACACTTGTTTTTACTGTTTTGGGTACAAATTGAGTAACCGTATTAAATCAAGACAGTAGTATATTGACTTACTGTCTAGTCAATGAGTTGTTTGAGTCAATGTGCTAAATTCAATGAGTTAGGGCACACTGAGTGCTGCCAAATGAATGGACCAGACCAATAAATCTTACTTTATATTTTTCTCCCTCTTTCTGCTGACCATCAAGCCTCCCCAATTAAACTTGAGACCATTGTACACAGGAGCAGTCACCCCGGAAGCCAGGAGGGTGCTTAAAGCCCCTGCCCTTATCTACTACACCTCTGCTCTGCTGCTACAGGCAGGAATTTAGCACCCTAGCCCAGGTAAGTCCAACCTTCCCCCTGTCCTGGTCCTTATGGAGACCTAACTCATCTATCATACACTACATGAGCCCCACCCACACCCAGCAGCTTCATGTACTTCAGAATGCAAGCTATGAGGGCATTATTTCTTTTTTTTATAACTCTAACCCAGCTTCCTGGTGGTGATGTCATAGCTGGGATTCCTCTTCTAGAACATCCTTGTTCCTTCTCACACACACAAGCAGGTACATGTGTGCAACACACACACACACACACACACACACACACACACACACACACATTTTATAATTTTGATGCATAAGAAGCCTTTAGAAAGCAATTGTTTTCCTAAACAGTGCTACAAACTACCAGTGTTTAATTTGGAAAATTCAAGCAAATAAATGTAGTAGCCCTAATGACTTAATTGTTGACTGCTCAGGTGCAAGCCTGCATGTGACACAAAGCAATTTTTTTTTTTTTTTACTTTTCACTGTTCATCACTTGAGCCCCAGGGTATTTTGTGGTGGTGTTACATAAAGGTCTGCAGTTAAATAACAAAAATATGATGAAACACACTTAACGGGGAATTTAGTAAAGCTTACGTGGTCTTTTTTACCATGTATACATTGTGCCACGCTGCTTAAACAAAAGTAAGCAGGTTTGTGATCCAGTAAGCACTGCTGGGTGATGCGCATGCATGTGGCAACACAGGAAGTTCCGTGGCATGCAAATCACCTCATAATCTCATGCAAATGAGGCAGGTAGAGTGATCCAGCAAGCGGATAGGCAGCCCTGCAGACCCCATGTCAGTGTCCGTAGTATACATGGAAAAATTCTGTGTACAGGAATGTAGACAGACAAAAGGGGCTGTAAAATGTAGACAGATGGACAGAAATGGCATACCACACCATCTCAAAAGTTACAGAAAATATGTTAAAAATAATAATCTGGGCATATTTGCATGGCTCACTGCTGTGCGCAAACATGCCTTAAAATAAAAATTAAAAAAAAAAAAAAAAGTGGAAATAAAATTAATATTATGAGACAGAAATGTATTACAGGACCCTGCATGGAGTATTTACAATGGTGCATTGGTGCTGTTGCTAATGTGGCAGGGCTTGGAAGCATGTAATTTCCAGGTTGTGCGCACGGATCCCTATGCAAATGAGTTGGAGTTATTGAACAGAATAATGGGTTAATCATGTCTGCATATCCCCTCCATGTAGGCAGAGAACCATTGTCCACACAGGAGGTAGATGACATCAGGAGACGGTGTGTCCAATGGCTACTAAGCTGTTTGCATGGTGCGCCGCCATGCTGAACTTGGAAGTCTTGGGAGGTGTGTGCACTGACTGCTAAGCTTTTTTTACCTATGGGGCATGCGTTGGCATGGCACGCCACATTGCTGAGAGTACCTAAAAGGCAATGATGTATTAATTAGCTTTGACCCTTTTTTTAACTTAAACTAGGGCCATTAAATGATGTTAATGATATACTAGGCAGGTGCAATACATCATAAGTAGTCAATCACGCAGACAGCACCTACAGTAGAGCACTATAAAGTATGCATACACCCTACAATCTGATTTTTCCCACATACTCTGCACCATTGGAGTACAGACTTGTGAATTTTAACTGAAAGAATGCTAGGTGCTGTTGCAGGTCTGTTACATCATTATGTACTAGATGCTGAAGTCAATGATGCAGTTGCTTCTGACAATAGGTCTAGGCAGAGAAGGAGAAAAGTGTTCAGGCCCAGGGTAACCTTCCAGGAGCTACATGAGCTGGAGACTGTCAAGCACTACAGGGTGGACAAGGCAATACTACAAGAACTCACTGAGTTCTGCCACCCTCAGCTCAGACCCAGAACCAACAGAGGGGTACTCATCCCAGTGGAAACAAAGGTATGTGTAGCTCTTAGAATAATAGCTACAGGTACCTTTCAAAGACCAACTAGGGACATGATGGGGGTCTCACAGGCATCAGCATCCAGGGTACTCCACCAGTTCCTGGATCCATGCTACCACATGTCAGTGAGCACATGTATTTTCCTCTCACCCCTGAGGTGAGGGCCAGCAATATACAAAACTTCTACTGTGTAGCACACTACCCTGAGGTACTGGATGCCATAGACTGCACTCGTGTACACATCAAGGCACCACCCATTGAGGACGGTACAATCTACGTCAACTGCAATGGGTACCACTCCATCAACTGCCAGGTGGTGTGCAATGCTCAGGGCATTATCATGAATGTGTGTGCTAGCAGCCCTGGCAGTTATCACAACTCCCATATCTGGTACACATCACAGCTGTACCAAATGTTTGCTAGGGGGGGCATCCCACATGGCCATTTATTGGGGGATGCTAGCTACACACTGGAACCATGGATGATGACATCCATCAGAAATGCACACATACCCATGGAAGAATGCCATAATGAGGTGCACACACAAAGTAGGAACATCATAGAGCATATGTTTGGGCTGCTGAAGTCACGGTTCCAGTGTCTTGATATATCTGGTGGAGCCCTGCAGTACTTTCCACCCACATGTGCACATATGTTCATGGTATGTGCCATGCTACACAATATGATCCTGTAGAATCAGCTGCAGCAGGATCAGCAAAGGGAAGGGATACGCAGCCCCCCACCAGTGCCTAGGTCACCACAGCCGCACTCACAGGAGGACTCAGAGGAAGACCCCAATGATGATGTCCCTGTAGGCAGACATAGGCGTGCCCAGTATGCCCTGGCATTGGCTAAGAGACAATGCATAGCACATTCACTGACAACCCTAAGGCCCTAGGGACTGACACCTTACTCCTACTCACATACATATATTAAAATAGCTGATACCAGGAAACCCACACAACCTGTACCTATCCATGTATTGGCTGTGTAGTGCTTGCATCACACAGAGTCAGCACTGAACTATAGGTCTGCCAACTGCTGCATTCACAAGGTAAGTCTGTAACCTACACACTAATTGTAAGGATTACTATAATATGGTATTGTATGTATGGATCTGCTGCTGTTATGCAAGGAAATATAGTGGGCTGTTTGGACAGATGTATCACCCACATGGGACTACAGATACCCAGTCCAGTAGTATATGGTCCTTAATATTCACTAGGCCTCATTGTTGGAATATTCATGACATCAGGCAAGGGTGATGTTAAAAAGTGGCCACACGTGATATGTTGACAACTGTCTACCCAAGCTGATCATGTGCTGTTGTTCCCCCAACCCCAACACAGCAGTGTACCCATATAACGGCTTTAATAGAAAATCAGCTATGGTATATCAGTGGACCAGGCAATATCAGGGTTGTAACATAGATAGTGCTCATATATTGTATGTCTCTCTTCACAAAGGATAACAATGTACATATTTATGCTGTTGATTGTGTGATGAATGACTCCTCTCTGTCTGGTGACCTGTGTGGCTCAGTGGACTAGGGAAGCTAACATGGGTGATGGTGTTGATGGTTCTAATCTGGAATTACTCACATCTTTTGCATGTGAGGCAGTACTATGTTGGTATTTTTACAGACTGTCATACCTCTCAACCGCTTCGTGCAAGAAATCTGGACAAAGCCAGAAAGATTGAGGGGACAAAGGCCCAAACATAGGGACAGATTTTTAATACTGTTCCCATAAATCTAGAAAGTTGCTGGAATTAAAGTTGTTGCATTATTACATATTTTCTGAGGGATATAAAGTCAAAAACACAAATGCTTGTCTGTATTTAGTATAATGTAGTGATGTCAATATTTAATAATTCACCAGAAGACCACAAATGTATGAGGGACAGACCAAACATATGAGGCAAAACTCTTGACATTCTCTGAAAATTGGAACAGTTGAGAGGTCTGTCTGTTGGTGGTGTAACATTACCAACTTCAGTCACATGTTAAGTACAGCACACAGCTGGGGAATGCCGTGGACATTTTGAGTGAAGTACAGTACTGCAGAAACAGGGGAGGATGTTAATGTCTGTAACATACAAAATCCTGAACTGGAGTACAGGTATGTGTGGCCTGGAGTAACTTTATCAGCACTGACTTTCCCACTGGGCATGCCCATACACTTAGTTAAAATGAGTGCAATTCTGTTGCCCCTTCATCAAAATGACCTGTTATGTATAAATGTCTATACATACAGACATATATGTATACATATCCGTCTGTCACTATCTCTCTCTCTCACATGCATAGTATATCTATCTCTATGTAGTGTCAAATAGATAAATATCGATATATACAGCTATATATATATATATATATTAAAATAATACATACACTCCCCCCATATATCTGTATAGCACATATACATAGCAAACACATACACAGCTACATTTATATATATACATCCCTGTTACATACAGAAATATGTGTGTGGATGTCTGTATTGTCTGACATACCCTAATAATGGTGAGTAAATCTGTACTATCACATAGCCGGATTGTTGTTCAAAGGATTCAAACTAAGGGAGCAACAGTACATAATCCATTTACCTACAGACCCCTGTACCTGCTGGATGTCACCTCATAGAAAGACACAGGTGAGCATGTGCTGTAATGTATAATGTTGTCAATGCACGTATGGGCAGGGCCACATTGTCCCTACACACAGGTTCACCTATGTAACTGCAAGCAGCCATATATGGCCATACTGGTAACTGTACACATATAGCTAGGATAAAAACAGTTATCTCACTGCTAGGATACTAGATGCAGATAACAGTATGAAGCAATATCACTCTGCAGGCCACAGATGCTTGTCAACACAAGCCTAGTTTGTGTAATGCATAAGTATTGTGCCTGCAATCACATGTACAACAGACAAAATCTGTGGCATGTACAATAAGTACTGTGATCTGTAACATATAACACTGGATAAGTAGGGGTTCTAATCTGATTCCAGCCCACTTGGTGCATGTCTGTGTGTGTGTGTGTGTGTGTGTGTGTGTGTGTGTGTGTGTGTGTGTGTGTGTGTGTGTGTGTGTGTGTGTGTGTGTGTGTGTGTGTGTGTGTGCATATTCCCCTGCAAAACAATGGACATGCTCTCATGGGCTATTTACCTGCAGTGGTTATGCACTTTTTGTGCCTGTATCTTGCTGCTAGCTTCCAAACTGCCCTCTTCTACAAGACCTGATGATGTCAGCCACCTTAAGGCTACCAGCTGACAGTTTAATATCAGACATAAGATGTGGCACATGCTATAAGTACTATGATCTATAGTGTATGAGACTAGATAGGTAGGGGTTCTAATCTCACTCCAGCCTACTTGGTGTGTGTGTGTGTGTGTGTGTGTGTGTGTGTGTGTGTGTGTGTGTGTGTGTGTGTGTGTGTGTATATATATATATATACATATATATATATATATATATATATATATATATATATATCCATAGGTACTGCGGTAGCATTGTCGCCTCACAGTTAGACGTTGCCCATTCGATTCTCAGTTAGAGCATCTTCTGTGTGGCGACGGTTATTCCTTCATTGAAGGTTGTGCGTTAGGCACGGCAAGCCAGCACGTAAAACTCTACTGCCAATCATTAGTGGACCAGAGTTCCACTGTGGCGACCCCTAACTGGGAAAAGCCGAAAGACACAAAAAATGTCATAACTTTAGCAAACTTGACATAGGCTGGGTTTTGCAGTGTTTTATTTGTAGCAGGTGATGTGGCCCCTCCAAAGGATTGACCACAACAAGGCCTGCTTATGTCATCAAGCATAATATATCCTAAACTGATAGTACTAGCAGACATGTGGTGTGTAGCATGCATCACGTACTGTGAGCTGTAGTATGTACCATTATATAGGTAAGTGTTCACATCTACATACAGCCAACTTGCAATATGTGTATGCCTTGGCATGTCCTGTAAGGAGTGATTGGAACTGATGCTAGCCTCAACATAGCCATGTTTGTGTGTGAGCCTGTTAGAGCATTGTACATCATGTTATGGAACCATAGGATGTTTAACCTGAACTAGAATAATGGCCATACATACCTTACGATCATACACATTATCATACCCATAGTTACAGTATCAGCAGATATTGGTCCATTCCAAGAGGGGACATAGGCAGACGCCCTCTGTTGAGATGATGGTTAGCCAGCCAATCAGACAGATGGCATGTGCTGAGGTGCACTGGAGTGCTCTGTGTACCATTAGGCAGGGCTCTGTTCCAAGGCTATGTTTCAGTCTGCTAGACAAATCCTTCCCACAAGCATGTAGTACTAGTGTCACATACTAGGTTAATGTCCTTAAAGTGAGTCATCCATCTATTATGCTATACAGCCAGTACAACATCATAGAGTATAAGGTACACAAATGTAGGTGGTATACTCATGACAAATGCCAGCATACAGTATTTGTCGGTAACCACTACAAGTGGCATGGTGAACCAACACTGCATTACATAAGTACATGTTAACTAATATAGTCACCCTGTGCATCAGACACATAGCCTCATTTCCCTACATTGATGGGAAGGATAACAGGGATGTGGCACAGGTATCATCACTTGTATTGTGTGGAGATGCAGGAGGCCTAGGCTAACCCAAATGGTAGACAACATGTGTGCATGAGTCAGGAGGGGATCATGTAAGATGGACCATGGAGAGGTGCCTGTAGGTGATCTGCATTTGACAGTGGTGTGTGAGTTGTGTGTGTACACAGTCGAGCTCAATGCTAGCTCTACAAATGTGTATGTTGGACAGCTTTGGACTGTAACATTCAAGCTCAGTGCTAGACCTACATGCGTGTATGTTGGACAGCTTTGGACCGTACATGGTAGAGTTGACAGTTCACTGTCTCTGGCCCCAAACATGAGAACTGGCTCTGCCAGGAGTTGCACTGGCACCGCCATGTCCAAAGTCAGAAGCAGTGCTAGTACCTGATGGTGACTGCTGTCTGCTGGGACAGTGTCTCCTTGGGACCACCCAGCACTATGAGTCTGTGACTGTCCATGTCATGGTGTGAACAGCACACTCCCCTCTGTAGTGTGGGATGTACTGCCACTATGGGACCATGAGTGTGCATGGGCACATGGACTCTCAGCAGATGGAGATGCTGACCTATGGCCATGGATCCAACTATCAACTCCAACCACATGCTCCAGCACAGACAATGTGCGGTCCAAGACAGAGTCTCATCCCACCATCTGTCCACTGCATCAGTGAAATGATCTAGGGTGTCCCCAATGCAGTGGAGGCAGTCATGGATGTTAGACTGTGCTGCATACATAACCCTAAACATACATTTGGTGTTCCGTTCAGAACGTGTCTGTGCCTCCATGATGGCCTGAAACATGTGCCAAGTGACCCATGATGTGACACTTGCAACAGGTAGTGGATGGACAGCAGGCCTACTACAAGCACCCCCTGTCTATCCACCTGTGTGGGACCTCACCAGCTCTCTGGCTATGGCCACTTTCTACACTCAATGGAGCCATAGCTGCCACACTTTCCTGTTCAATGCCCCACCCTCTGACTGTCCAATATCAGTGGCCTCCGGGGATGAGGTATGTGTGGGCATACAGACTGTGTGCAGCGACAATGTAAGCAGAAGAGGGATGTCTACCTCTGGGACAGATTCAGCCCCCAACACCCCCACCTGTGTCTCTCTGTGGTCACTATCATCATCAGAGTCTGAAGAGACGCGGACATCAGGTTGTGTAAGGGACAGATACCAACCCTCACAGTCACCTGCAATAAGAAAGAAAAAAGCAGTACATTAATACCCACACTATTATGTATGAAAAGCCTCCAAGACTCATAACAATGAAGAACCACAACCGGATTAGCGGTCAAACAACTTTTTCTCCACTTTCGTCCACAAAACACTTCCTTGGAACAAAATACAAATTCATCTCAAGACCTTTATAACAATCACTTGATGTAAATCAAGTAAAACATGACCAGTAATATTTACCTTTAAATTAATTAGTATGACACTATACTTGATAAAACAACACATAAAAACCCAGTACAACTCTCTTAACAAATATATGAAAATACACATTTCACTGCCTAATGTATTTACCTTCAACCTGTTGCATTTTAAAAGGCATTTTGGATTCCTTGCCTCATTTAAACTGGGTTCCTTATCAGCTCTTAACTGTAACTGCCAAAGTGTATCTGTTTTTTGAATTACACTCCTGTGACTACCCCTTCTATAAACCTTAGGTACCTGTTCCAGACTGGAATTTAAAAACATCCTATGCTGTTTACACACACAGTTAGTTTACATAGGGCATTACTCTGTCCCTTAACCATACAAGAATACAATTATACCTTAACAAAACAAGTGACATGCTTACCAGGAGCAGGACCATGGACTTGGGCAATACATGAAGGACTTGTGAAAAATTGAGGTTGGGGTAACATCAGTACCACCGCATGTTGTAGCACAACAAGGTAATATGTCCATATATCTCACACTTACAGTAGCTACTGTGTTAATTGTTGTATTGGTCACAATCTGAGTATGAGTGTATAACTGAGGTTAAACCCTCCGCAAAGGAAAAAGACCTGATGCCCACATAAAAGTATCTACAGCCTGACACACTGACTGCTACAGTATTACAGTGCTGATCACAGTAAGCTTACCTTCATGCTCCTCAGCTGTGGAAACTGTGGCACCCACCTCCACTATGTATGGTGTAATAAATGCCTGGGAGCTGTGGGGTGTGTCCAGGTATGCCAGGAATTCCTCAGTGGCTGAGAGTGGTTGTTCTGCTGCAGGCTCTCCACCGGTGACAGCACAACTGATGGCTACATCTGCTGCTCTTTGTCGTGCAGCATGTCAGTTGCCTGGTGTCAAACCTGCTCATATGTCTTGCCCTGCTGGCCCATGCCATTCCCATCATGGACAAGGTCTGCCCACAATGCAGCCCACTGTTCCCTGCTTTGTCTCCCCCTGGATATTAGGATGTGATGATGTTGCCTCAGTGCTTGCAGTATAATTTCATTCTTCATATCCGAGAAGGGTGCCTGGTGTCTACGATACATAATTTCTGAAAGACAACAAAAGGGGAACACATTACAGGATCACATAATTGGATGTACACTATATACAGATACAGAAAGGGCAAAATGGCTGGCACTAACCACTGCTTGCTCACACGTCATACTCCACAGTGTGTGGATACAACTGAGGTAGTAGCAATAGTCAGCTATTCCTGTGTGTGCCATGAAAGCTAGTGCTGTATTATCATACACCCAACACTCAGGTCTACTGTGGTGAGTCCCCTGTGGGCAACCCCCGATAATATGTAATACAAACAATGCCACACAAATAGCAGTGTGCTATTACAACCACTATAAAGAGTCAGTCCAATGAGACCAGTGTGCCACAATGACAAAAGACAATGCACTCTTGATGTTTTGTAAGTCCTGTGTAGGTGTAAGACACCAGGAGGTCACTGACATGTCATTATCACAAGTCTAAGGCAGGCTTAATGCTGTAATCACTATTCCCCATAAGTCTATTCACCCATCTGCAACCTGTTGTACACAAAAACATTTACATACCTGGTGGAGTGCAGTAATCCTCTGTTGATATGTGGTGACAGTATCGTTGTCACAGTGGCATGCTCTGTGTGAGGAAGGTCTCATACAGAATAGTTCTCCATAGCCAGCTGCTTGCCTTTTAAACATGCTTCCCAGCAGTAGATGATTAGCTCTAAACCAGTCTGACATTCTAAAATGCTAATTGCAGCCAAAACAGCTGATTTGCACTATTATCAGCCAATGACATGCAACCACTGTAGAATATATAAGGCCTTCGTGTAGATTAGGGCCCCTTTCTGATATGTTGTGCTGGACATTACTGGAGTGAGGAGAGCATCACAGAGGGTAAGTCTGCAGCAGACCTTTACATAGAGATGTGTGTGCTACAGGCTGCGGCTACTGCTGCAGGTAACGGACATAGGCAGAGAGTGTGAACACTTTGGAGGACAATAAGCTATAGGAGTAACTGTGTGAGCTGTGTCAGCCAGACTTCCATTAGTTAAAAGCAGTCAATTCATTTCACATGCATTGTGTGGATAAAGAGTGCATGAGTCTGTCATTAATTGCTGGCTTCAAAATACTGAAAATTCTGTGCTACACACCACTGGATTTGAACCCAGGACTGTGAGTGGCAAAAATGTACTGTTTATGAGGCATTTAACAGACTGAGCTACTGAGTCACTGCTGTAGCAGGTGTATTTGAAAGACATATGTGCACACCTACAGGCTGTGACAATCATGTCTAAATCCATCAGTATGTGCAAGGCTTTATAGGGATGTATTTCTGCACCAGGGTTCCAGTTGAACATGTATTTTGCCATTAATGCCTTAGCAGGTGTCTTTCTACATGTTGCTGATAAAACGGCATATGTACTTGCTATCAGAGGCCTCTCTTACATCCATTATTATGTCTTTGGCTTTGTAGTGGTGTACTATTGCACCAGAGTCTTAGAAACACTCCCATGTTTTCCATTAAGTTTTATTCAAGTTTGCTCGGTGTGCCGCACAGCTATGCTGAAAAGAGCTTAATGACTGTAACTAGCAATTACTATGTTTTTTTAAAGCACCTATTTTAAATAAGAGTTGCATGGCATGGCAGGATAATGCACTAGTCTTCAGGTGCGATGGTCTCAGGTTCAAAACATGGGACAGGTGTTTATTTTGTAAATGTGTAATAGAATTTTAAGGAGACATATAATCAATATAGCTCTATCTAGCTCAGCTTAGTGAAGCTGCACTGCGCGGCATGCAGCGTCACACTAAAAAATATAAAGAAAAGAAAAATGAGGATATAGGAAAGTGGTGAAATGAGGAGTAAGCAGGGAGAAAAACATACTGGAAGGCAGGTAGGGATGTGCAGGAAGGGTGTAGGAAAGAACCATAGCTATCCATTTCTTGTACAGCAACAACTGTGTACTTTGACAGAATATTGACATGGATTTGAACTCTCACCCATAGACAGAGGTGTGAGGACAACAAGCCACTTGGAAGAAATTACTTGTGTCCAGTGTACATGTGGGAGAAATAGAGAGCTATGTATGGGGTTCTATTTTTTGGGGACAGATACCCATTTTTTTATGGTGTGAGTGGAATGTTGGAGAAGGAAGATGGGTAGGTGAGGATGCATTTGCAGGCAGACAAGACAGCAGACAGGGGCAGTGTGTGAAGCATGGGCAGGTGAACACCTTGGAGAGAAAGGATGTTCTGGAATCCAAGTCCCATGTGCCTCCAGACTCCAGCCACCCATGGGACTGTCAGCACTTCTCCTTCACTGTCCCAAGGGTGGCAGTGCTGGAGGCTGGGCACTGGGGTGAGACTGCTCCACCAGGTCAGCCATCATGCTCTCAATCTGGCACAGGCAGTGATCAAACTCACAGTAGGCTATCCTGTCCATCAAGACTGGCAGCTCGTCCTGGATGACAACACCCCCTCCACCACCGCTCCCAGAGGGGGGCCAGACCCTGTCCCATGGGGCAGTACTACCAGATGCCACAGGTAGTACAGGAGCAGCATCAGGGACACCTCCGGTCTGGGCCCCAGATGTGCTGGGACCCAGTGCCACAGCAGGTTGAGGTGTGGTAGGAGGATCAGCTGGAAATGGCCTGCCTTGATCTGCTGTGGTAATAGAGGTATAGCAATAGGTTAAGGTTAGTAATAACCAAACCATTGTTAGTATTAACAGGATGGAACATCATTTAAATTCATACAAATACATATTAATGTATAGTATGCGTAACATAACAGTAAATAACATAACAGTCAGTATGGTAACAGCATGCCAGTAAAAAGTAAGCCATAATGGCAACAAAATAGTTTAACAAAGTAGATTAACAGTGAATCATAATAACACATAACAATATGTGCCCAACTGGTGCCCACCTTAGAGGCTGCCTGTTAATGCTGTTACTCTGTGGTTTTACAGAGCTAATTAACAATGTATGCAGTATAATCACTTTTCCTCTTTATCTGTATCCCTTGCATGCTCTCCACTTCACATTCCTGTAACCTTTGAACTAATTCTGCTTTATTTAACTTTATTTTTCATTTCGCACAGGTTTGTTAACTGCATGCCTCCCCTCTCCACCAGGGATTAAACTGCAAAAACCCAAAAGTCTATTCTGTCCACTGAAGCTGGCTATTGTTTAACTAAATAAAACCTCTGGGAAGCAAGAACCTGACACTCTACAGGTTTTCCATTGCAATAGGCGAATTACAAGTTAGTTTTTTATAAATTTCTAAGGCTTAGTGCTAAAAGGTGTATGCACAACAAGGAAGGGTTCTCCCTCTCCCTGTTATCCCAGCCAATTGCCATTAGATGGCACCATAATACCTTGAATTACCCTCCCCACACACACACACACACACACACACACACACACACACACACACACACACACACACACACACACACACATATATACTCTTCCAGTCCCAAGCACTCACTGTTTAAATTAGTAACTTTTTGCTTTTTGCTTTCAGCTTCCTCTATGGGCGGCAGCGGTGGTGCAGCAGTTAGCATTGCCACCTCACAGCAAGAGGTTCTCGGTTCGCTCCTTGACTGGGGTGCCTTCTGTGTGGAGTCTGCATGTCCTCCCTGTGGTCGCGTGGGTTTCCTCCGGGTGCTCCGGTTTCCTCCCACATCCCAAAGACATGCTGTAGGTGGATTGGACACTCTAAATTGGCCCTAGGTGTGAGTGTGTGCATGTGTGTGCCTTCTGTGGAAGGTTGGGTGCTGGGCTGGCAACACGACACCATAAAACTCCACTGCCAATCATGAGTGGACTGGTGATCTGCTGTGGCGACCCCCTAATCGGGAAAAGCCAAAAGAAGAAGAAGAAGAAGCTTTCAGCTTCCTCTATACTGATTACAACTCTCTCTCTCTATAACTGCCCAACAACCCTGTTTGTGTGCTTACAGTGATACTTATTTAAAGCACTCCAGAGCTACTTAGATTAATCCTTTGTTAGATACTGATATCTTAAACTTATTACTCACCTTAAACTGATAGTTTTTCAACTCTTGTCCCTGTCGGGGCCAGGCCCGTTCCAATCACTATGCTCACTCCGCTCTCCACCCTGCCCCCATCCCTACCCACACCCCATAACATCAACCTTATATGTAACCTGACTCCTCCCACACCTCTCTTATATCTATCCTATAACCCCCCCTAATTATTACCAAGTCATAAAAAACCTCCTAACTGCTCTACCTCCACACCCATTCTATATAGGGCCATATAGTGCTCCATCCCCTAAACTATAGCTATCCTGCTCATATTCATTCTATCACACTGCACTCAACCATCATCATGTCCACTACCACTATTACTATGATCTCACTTCTCTCACTTACACTTTCTCTTCTAACAATAATCACAACTTTCTGGACACCCAACATACCTCCTACACCCACTTGTACAACCGCCACACATAATCTACATTTATCAAGTTACTCGGGCATCCACTGTAGCTTATTCACAGCTAATACCTCTGTACTAACCAAAGTAAAAATTCTACTTCTCCAGAGACACCCCATTATCACATCACTAGCAGCAACTATACCATTTTTAGGAAAACAATTGATAGGTATAACCCACATAATTTTCCAAAGCATTATATCCCAGTGTGGTGATATACAACCCAACTCAGGCCCAACCCCCCCCCCAGCCCCAGCAAACCTAGCTGATCTCTCATGCTATCAACCATAAATCTCCAAAGCCTTAGAAACAAGATACTTGGTGTGGATTTCACAAAACAACCCTGATATTATAGCAGCTACTGAAACCTGGTTGAAATCATATGTAAAAGACACAGAATTTCTCCCCCTAGGCTACTCATGCCTAAGACCCAATCAGCCCCACAAGAGAGGAGGAGGAGTAGCAATACTATTCCCTAGCAAATATACTTTAATTCCCTACTCAAAACCAACACCCAACTTCTCCCCATCTGAAGTACTAATCTCTAAATTAAAACTTAACAATCATAAAAACATTTGCATAATCGCCCTGTATACTCCTCCAGGAAACAACATTCCAATATTAGAGAACATAATTGTCTGGACATCCCAAAACATAGATAATGAAACCATCATCCTAGTTGAGGTAAACATTGATTGGCTAGACATAGCCCAAAAGAACACCTCAAAAAACATAAACCTTTACAACTTCTCCCAACTAATTCGAGACATCACTGGACCCCACAAACATAACAATTGGGGCTCCACAATAGACTGGATATTAGTGTCCAACCCAAACAATATCACCACTGCAGGCATACTACCTCATATCATTAGCAACCACCACCTAGCATATATCCTATGCAAATCTACCCCAACCCCAGGCCAACACCAATACAAATCAACCAGAAATTTAACTGAGTTCCAACCATCCATATTTAATGAAACCTTAGCTAAAGTAAATTGGGAACCCCTCAAATCCCTACCACTTAATGAGGCTATTGAATTCTTTAACTCAACATTCATAGACATCCTAAATAGGCAAGCACCCACCCCCCAAAAACAAAACATAACCATGCAACCTGGCTCTCAAAATCCACCAAAGAAGTTATGTCCATAAGGTATAAATACTGGAAATCGCAGAAAAACAAAGACTCCTCAACTCTACTCAGTAACCAGGCAAAATGACTAATAACCAGAGATAAAAAAGCCCACTACCTCCACCTACAAAGCCAACATAAAGATAATCCCCAAAAATTGTGGTCCTCCATTAACCAACTATTAAGCCCAGGCTCTCAAAGCAATCCATCCCCTGACCCAGATAAAACCCCTTCCCAACTTGCCCCCCTCTTCAATTCCTACTTCATTGACACCATAGCTAACCTGACCAACACCTTTCATACAGTTAACAGCACCACCACCAAGACAGCTGATGACCAAATCATCCTAGAAAACAATCCTACCCTAGAGTACAATCTAATATTCTCCCCCATACCCACCCCCACAATAAAAAAAATGTTTACTTAAGCTAAAACCCTGTATTCTGGCCCCTGACAATCTACCCCCATACTTGCTGCAGCTAGTTGCAAACTCTATAGCTTATCCCATCAGCATACTCATTAACAGATCAATTAAATAATTCCTTGTCCCAGACATCTGGAAAAAAATGCTTACATTCTTCCCTTACACATGCATGGCACCAACATAGACACCACAAACTTTTGGCCCATACCAATTCTCTCAACCCTCTCTAAGGTACTGGAAAAATGCATTAATCCCCAACTCCCCAACCTCCTGCTTGAAAACCAAGTTCTATCACCCACTCTGCATGGTTTCAGACCAGGACACAGCACCACCACTGCCCTCCTCTCCTTCCTTGATACAGTTAACCGGGCATGGGATTCTGGCAAAATAATCACTTCTCTTTTCCTAGACCTCTCCAAAGCTTTTGATACCATTTCCCACACCATCCTCCTCTCTAAACTATCCTCTCATCACATTTCACCACCTACCCTACAATGGCTCAATAGCTAACTCTCCAATACACAGCAATCCACCAAATGGCAACAATCTTACTCTCCCTTCCTCAGTACTTCCACAGGGGTACCCCCAAGGCTCTATACTTGGTCCTCTCTTATTTAGCATCTTTATTAACTACTTTCACTCCACTCTCCCACAATGTTCAGTAATCCAGTATGCTGATGACTCTGCTATAATATGCACTGCTAATTCCAGCACTGAACTCCAGCAAATCACCCAGAATGCCCTCACCTCTACTGAATCTTGGATGCTTCACCATCATCTTGTCCTATACCTGAAAAAAACTAAATTAGAACTTTTTATCCCTAAGAAAACCACCCCCCCTAGATAAAAAAGAAAAAACTCTTCACTATACAAGCCCAAGACAATTCCACTATAGATGTTGTCACACATACTAAACTACTAGGCATTATTATAGATGAAAACATCAAAAAATACACCAAAAGTGTGGTATGCTCTACAGGCACCAACACTTTCTTAGCATGTATACTAGAAAAACCCTTGCAACCACCTTTTTATTACCTTCTCTCTTTTATGGTGCCCCTCTCCTCACTAATATCCAAAAATTCCTCAAAAATCCAAACCTGATATGTGTTACAACAAAATAGCCAAATTTGCCACCAAGACCAAATTCTCATCCTACCACTGTAACGCACTGAAACAGTTAGGCTGGCTGGAACTCCACCACCATCTCTCATTCACTCAACTAACTACAGCACACAAAATAATGCAGACCCACAGACTGTCCTGCTCTCTCGACACTACTTGCCAAATAGCAACCCAGCAGGCAACTAAGATCTGAAAATCATCTACTAAAAGTAGAAAAGCCCGCCTTACCTGCTGATCAACTCCCCTGCTCCTTTCACCATCCCCAAACTATAGAACTCAATTCCACCTTCTATAAGAAACACAGGTAACACCACCACCTTCAAAGAAATACTGAAAAATCATCTCAACTCCTCCTTCTCCTTATATGTGAACTAAACTGCTTTTTGCTACTGCTGACTGATGATATTTTCTCCATAATTATTATTTTTCATCACTTGTTGATACTGGTACAATAATGCTGATTAATGTATCTCTATTTATACCCTTCTGGTAACCAACAAAATTTCTGCTTTTATGTATATATTCTGTATATATTACTGTAATCACTATGTGTAACACTGTATCTACTTTTGTCCCAATTAATGTTTAATATTTTCTGTATCTATGTTCTTATTGGAGCTTTCATCCTTGGGCCTCCACTGAAAATGGACTCTTTTAGGCCCAGTGGACTTTCCCGGTAAACAAATGCAATAAACAAAAATAAATAAATATTACATCACATTTTGAAAAAATATAGTTAGTTTAATAACATTTGTTAATAGTAAATCATAATAAATAACCATAATAAATAAATGAAAATAAGGGGTGGGGAGAGGAAGAAAAAACATTCCATTAATGGCATTGCAGATTATATCCCTGAAAACACTGATAATAAATACTTTACAGGTGTGTCGTGTCAGTTTTGGTACAGTGACTACATTTCTCCTATAGCTGATGTAGCACGTACATACCTCTCAAGCTGTTAGCATGGGTAAGTATGGGCCAAGCAAATGCAGGTACACAACTTGAGAGAACAGTTTCACATAATGTGGACTTATATAACTACCAAGATGTTCTGTAAGCAGACTTGGTAATACATTGCATTCCAGGTGGTCTTTCCCTGGTAATCCTATGACAGATGGATTAGGCAGTTTGGTACTTTTCCGTTATCGGGGCAACAGTTCTAACGTGTGCATTTTATGTCTTGAATCAAAGTTGTAGCTTTTTGTGGTAAAGCAGCAAGGACTGCACTAGTCACAAAATAATGGTCTGTATTAGTGCCACTTTTCATCCATTTCCCGAAGACAGAGATGTTAACACTGTCCTTACTAACTTCAATATAAAATCCCCTGTAATCACGAACCTAGTACCTTCCATCTGTTTCGTGATTTTGAGTTAAGAGACTGAAACTTAAATTTTGGAAAATGGATTCGGCAGTATGTTTCCTGACATCTGCATTCTGTGGGATCTTGTCCTCAAATAAATAGCGTATACAACTCTGAACTATCCCTGTTTTTCAGCGATGTTTGTGATTTTGACTCCAAATGTTGCTGTTCTCCACCCTAAAACTGAGAATCCAATTGCGGAAAGGTGGTGGATCACCCTGAAATAATAATGGCAGAAGTTATATTTAAAGAATTGGTCTGCTTCAGAAAATACACCTAATTCAAATCCTTTTATTGTGTTATTGCAGCCAATATTTAAAACGTGTCCTTTTAGGTTTGTTTGTGATTCAGGAGGTGCGAAATTAACGGCAATGAGAAAGTGTACTTTTCGGACCTCGGTAACTGCGTTGCACCCCACAACTCCCCAAAACTAACACAACCACCACTGCCTCTTCATGACACCACAGACGTTTCTTACAAAAATAAGTTGACAACTTCGGGAATGTACCAGGTTAACTTAAGCAAAGCCGTAAAATATGTGGAGTGAAATAATTGTAAGCAAGGAAGACTCTTCTTTCTGTCTTTCTCAGGTTCTGGTTGGTGTTAACATTCATGCCAACATTTGTCAGGGGCCTTAAGTGCTGAGTATTAGATCATTGAGAGCGCTTGCTAAGATTACAAGCACTCATTAGAACTGTTGCCCCGATAACAGAAAAGTACCGGCAATTTTAATTACATTACAAGAAATCGTGACACTTGAGAGGCATGTTTGCATACAGTACATAAACTAGACAGCCGTCATGGCTTAGCTGGGAGCCATGGGGATAGAGCCCAATAGCTGTGACTGCGGGGGACATCTGCAAATAATGTAATAATTGACTGCAGCAACTAAGTACAGACATTCAAGGAATGCAATCATATTGCAAATAAACAGATTTATTTATGAATCAGCAATGCTGGTGAATACTTTCTTGATATTGATTTTAAAATTCTGTGAAATCTAAACAGAGTATCTGCTCATTATATGGGCTACCTCACCCATATACCTTTTTGTTCCTGGGGAGAAAGAAAATGTGAGCGTTATGTGACTGATGCTGAAAATGTAGTGCTACACCCCACTGGATGTGAACCCAGGACTGTGTGTGGAAAATGTACTGTGTATAAGGTATTTAACAGACTCAGCTACTGAGTCACTTCTGAGTACTGAGTGACTGATACTGGCCCAGAGACAACCGGGAACCATACTATGAGCTGAGCAATACAAGTTACAGGACATTCTTCTTGCATTCTAGAACTATTACAGTGTTATAACTGACTGCAGTGACTGTAGAACATACAAGCATGGAATACAACCGTACTGCATATATTAATACAGCTTTATTTTAGAATCAACAGTGCTGGTGAACACTTTTTATTGTTATTGTTATGAAATATCTGTGTGAAGTCCACACACAATATCTGCTCATGGAGTGGGCAACCTCACCCATATACCTTTATTAACTGAGGTAGGAGGAAAAAAGAGCATTATGTGACTAATATTGGCCTGGAGACAGCGTTGGACTGTATTATGAGTTAAGAAATACAGTTTGCAGGCCATTAGTTTTGCATTCTACAGCTATTACAGTGTCACACTTGACTGCAGCAACCCTACCATAGACAATCAATGCATACAGCTCTACTGCAATGGTTATGACAACACAATCCTGCTGTACACCATTTTGTTTACTGTTACTGATATTGTTTATTGCACTAGTTGTTATTGTTAATTTATTGCACTACAGTTGTACATGCCCATTTATTGCACTACAGTTTTTCTTCTGTATACTTTATTGCAGTAAATGCTTTACTCCTTCTTGTTTATTGCATTACAGTTAGCATAATACATCCATACTTACCACACTCACGGTGCAACATGGCCAGGCGCCCGGCATGGGACTCGACATTGCGAGCCCTCTCAGCTGCAGCTGTTGGGAGAGAAGCACACCATTATGCATACCAGTTTTGCAGACATTCAGCTTGCATATTGGTAAAAAAGAGCACAAATTACTTACATATTTGTGAGGCATTCCCTGCTCTAGCTTCTTGGACCCAGGTGTCCAAGGTTCCCCTCTTTCTCCTTTTCAGGTCATCATAATGGTGACAACACTGCTCACCTGTATGAGGGATACCAGTAATACTGGTTGTGAAGATTGGGTGAAAATAGGTGAAGGCTGCTAGCCTAGCCAGATAGAATTTTGGAGATAATTCTGTCATCTGTAAATATTAAAGTAAACCACAGGCTTATTGTCTTAAATGGTAAAAATAGTGTTACACGTGGAACTGAAAAAAAAAATGTAACAACAGTGCATTCTACCGACCAAGTAAAGCATGTTGTGACCCTTTGATGTTAAAACTCGGAGCCAGTAAGTCTAGAGTGAGACATCCTGCCTAATGTTTTATGGCCAGAGTTAATGGCCATAATTTGCATGCATAAATATCTGTTATTGCTCTGGTTTCTGCCCAGAGATGTAGAATGTAAATGTAGTTTATTTTAGCCTGGGAACCCAGGGAAGTGTGAAGAATGATGTAATGTGAACCAGGAATGTGATTTTAAAAAGAGAGAGAATCAGAGAGCATTAAGCATTTTTGTCTTGACCATCCAATTCACCAGCACTGTCTTGCTCTACATGTAAGTTTATCTCAGACTTGTGTTTTCTCTTAGATGTGATGTCAGAGCTGTACTACTGAATTATTTTAAGTATTTCTCTGTGATCTCTGAACTCTTCACTAGCACTGTGTAGTAAAAAGTATTGTCTTGTGTTTGGACTGTTATTAAATATTTTTTAAACCCTTCCAACTGTGGCTGTTTTTGCAGAGATAATTTAAGCTCTTTAGAGTACTTACATGCCTTTGGTAAAATTGTACAAAGCCACTCCAATAGCTTTAGCCTGGGCTATACTACCAATTGGATAATAATTTTGCACAGTAATAATTGGACACCCCTTTAAGGGCCTTTGAGTAGCTGATAAATACTAGTGGGTGGTGGCATCTGATACTACCATATAGTCTGGGAAAAAGTGGCACAGCTGGCAAACCTGTGCCAGCCTTCCCCAGGAGTGTCTGTGTGGTTGTATAAACTTTTCTTAAAGTGTGTGTGTGTGTGTGTGTGTGTGTGTGTGTGTGTGTGTGTGTGTGTGTGTGTGTGTGCATGTGTGTGTGAGCTACTTGGGCAGGGACATGAAGCACTGGTTGGACAGAGAGGGTGCTGGAGGTTTTAGCTTGCCCACTAGACAGATCTGGACCCTATAGCTGTGCCAGCGGAGAGTCTTACTGGGGACCTGGAGAGCAAGGGAGCGACCAGCCCTGGACTGACTGTGATCTCTGTGTACTCTTAAGGGAATTTTGCACTTTACTGTGTATATTTATCCTTTCCTCTTATATGAGATGCCCCTCACTGGTGTTAGTGGTGAGGATTGAGGCTCCTTAATTGCTGGGCCAGGGCATGGGTGTCACACTGGTGAGTTCCCTAGCCAAATAGTCCCAGGCCTCCACCTTACATTCTGAGCCCTGGAACCCACCCTGCAGCAGCCTAGATTCATACTTTTTTATCAGGAGCTCAACAGTGACCCTGGGCTTCTGAATACCGCACTTCTGTGCCAGAAAGCACACACCTTCACCAACACTGCCTGCCATATCAACAGTCGATTGAACTCCAATGAATGGTGCAGAATTCCTGCCTTTTGCACATAATATTGGGTGTTTTCCCGCCCTTACACGTCATTGAACAACAATCAAAAAAGCCCTGTGTCACTTAGCAATGAGTAAATCAGCTAAGCAGAGCTGATCAGTGTGAAAACTCTCATAACTGTGGTTTTGGCAAAGCTTAGCACCGCACAAACATTAGTAACCATTGGCATGTTAGCATGGTTGAACAAAGCTTAGCAGAGCGCAGCAGTGCCGTATTTCACAATTTTGTTATTAAAATAAACAAAAATTGTACATTAAATTACAAACATGTTCTCCCTGCTATGGATTCAAACCCAGGACCTACTACACATAGGGGTGTAACTCTACCCATTTAGCTACTCAGATATTATGAAAACTAGTATACCTTCACATATACTACTAGGTTACCTGTTAGCGTTACTGAGCACCATGCCATGCTGCTCAAACACACAAACAAACCTATAAATAAATAATTGATTACATCTGGTTTCTATTTTTAGATGTCTGGCAGGTGTTGGCTATGTATGTATAAGCGGTGCTTAGCTCTGTGGTGCCGCGCAAACAATTACAAAAAAAAAATTATAACGGAAAAAATAAAATAATTGTGATAATTGATTACATCCAGCTTCTATTTTTACATGTGTAACAGGTGTCAGCTGTCTATATGTAAGCACGGCTTGTCATTGCTGCTTTCCATTCCACTCTGCACAAACATGCAGAAAAATAATAAATAAAACCATATAACTTATATATTACACATTTAACACAATTTACAGCATTTCAATAGTGATGAGGTGCATTACAGAGAGCCCCAACCTATATATAATATCTGATCAGGCATCCACAATCACGGGTAGTCTCCACACATCTCCCTACACTGATTCATTATCCCTGTTCCTATGCTGTCCCTCAGTAGTTCCCCATCATTAATATGCATGGCATGCTGCCGAGGGGGAACCGTGGCCGTATACATGGATACATTCCATGTAGGCTCTACACAGAGCCTACATAGAGTTTATTAAATCCTGGGGTTAGTAAAAAAGCCAACAGATGCAAAGGGCAGACTTGCTATAGTACATGTATGCAATGGAGGTATAGAGGCTGCTGTACCTTCTAGAAGTAAGCCAAAAACAAACTACAGTGGTGGAATCCTAACCTTAGTAAGGTACATAATAAAAGGAAAAAAGCCTCCAAACAGGTTTTGTGCCTCATGAATGGAGGAAAGCAACAGTCATCCCTCTGCACAAAGGTGGGTCATCTACAGACCCTGGAAACTACAGACCCATAAATCTCACTAGTCTTATATGTAAATCCATGGAAAGAATTATCATCAAGATGATCAAGAGAGATACAGTAAACCTCCAGTTTGGTTTCGTCAAGGGCAGATCATGCCTACTCAACCTGGTGAACTTCTTTGAGAAGGTCACCAAAGCAATGGATGAGGACAAAATCGTTCATACTGCCTACCTTGACCTGGCCAAGGCATTTGACACAATACCCCACTCGGGCATTATTGACAAACTGGAGAGGTTAGGTACAAACCCATATGTGACACAGTGGATGCCCAACTGGCTCACAGACATGACCCAGGAAGTTAGAACTGTGGAGTCCACCTCTACAAAGAGGCCAGTCACATGTGGAGTCCCTCAGGGATCAGTCCTTGGACTGCTCTGTTTTGGCATTTACTTCTCAGACGTCAATGTCAGTGGTCTCTAGCTGACTAAATTTGTAGATGATTGCAAATTAGGGATTGTCAATGAATGTCACTGACACAAATGTTCTCCAGAAGGGGCTGACACAGAGAAACAACTGGTGTCAGAGCCATGGACTAAAACTAAAGGCCAAGAAATACATAATAGTATCCTTTGGAAAATCATCCATCCCTGCTAACTATCATATTAACAACACACCCCTTAGAGTTGACCCAGTAGTCAGGGACTTAGGGACTCACATAGTTAGTAATCTAGCCTTTGACTATTACTTGTCTACAGTGGTGAGGAAATCATTCTATGTTGCACAACTTATAAACAAAGGTATGGCATCTAAATCCAAGGAAGTCATTGTTCCACTGTATTCGACATTCATCAGACCTATCATTGAGTACCATGCCCCCTTTGGTATGTACCTAACCAGGCATATCCAACAATTGGAATGTCCACAGAGGTTCCTCACTAAAAGAATACAGGGCATAAGTAAAATGTCCTATGCAGAATGTCTCAAGGCCCTATCCCTGTATTCTGTCTCCTACAGGCTTTTGAGGGGAGATCTATGCCTGGCATACAGAGCATTGTCAGACCTCACTATGATGGACCTCCTGCATATCCACAAAACAAACAGCACCAGAATTACCCATTCTAAAGACTTAAACCTTGCCTGTGATATAAACAGGGCCTGCTGGAGAGACAGGTATGTATCCCAGAGACTACCCCATCTATGGAACAAGTTCCCCATCCATGTGAAGCAGAGCTCCTCCCTAACCCAATTCAAGTGCAACTTGTACAATTAGATGGGAAACTGGAAATTCATCCCTGGTTTGGCACCTATGTCTCTAATGGACCCAGGCAACCTGTAAATGGTTTATCTCCCAGGCCCCTGCTTACACTTATCAAGGGTATCAGAACTTGTCAGAGATTTGGGATGCATGGCTAGGCTTAAAAACACCCTTGTGGTCATTAGCCTTGTAAACACTTATGAACCTATACGTAGTGGCTAAGATCAAGAAGAGCAACTTCTGTTATGATAGGAGCTCTATATTTAAACTAAACAGGACACTAAGAGTCCAACAAGGTCAATTATGAGGTCAAGACAGTCTCACAGATTAAGGACAACCAGAAGGCTTTCTAGAGCTATGTCCAAAACCTCAAAAACAGTGCATGTCAGTGTATCAAAATGGCGTTCAATGGTGCCACATTCACTGAGCAGAGCGACACAACAAATTTGCTGGCAGAAAATTCAGCTCAAACTTCACTCCCATTCCCCCCTGCAGCCCTTCATGAAATACCTACTAGCATACCCCCCCCCCCCAATTATTAACAGGGAGCAGGTCCTGGCAGTGCTTGCCAAGGCCAAAAACACAGCATCAAGGGGCCCCAACAATATGCCGGGATGCCTCCTAAACAGCTGGACCCATGACCTATCAGGATCTCTTGAATCAACTTTCAACTGTAGCCTCAAAACAAGCTTTGTATAATGAGAATGGAGTACTGCAACAGTTATCCCACTTCACAAGGGTGGCCCATCAACTTACCCCAGAAACTACAGATCTATTAGAATGACTAGTCTGATATGCAAAGCCATGGAATGAATTATCATGGAAATGATCAACAAAGACATGGGCAACCTTCAGACAGTGGACTCAACCCAGTTTGGCTTTGTCATGGGAAGATCATCCCTACTAAACTTGGTGGATTTCTTGGAGATGGTGAACAAGGCAATGCATGAGGGGAAAATGGTGCATGCCAACTATCTGGACCTGGCTAAGGCATTCACTGCAATACCCAAGTGGGATATAGTTGACAAAGTCACCAAACTGGACATAACCCCCCTACATAACTTACTGGATTATCGCTGGTTTACAGATAGGGACCAGGAAATCAGGCTTGGTGATACCACCTCCATGAAGAGACCAGTCACCAGTGGGGTACCTCATGGCTCTGTGCTGGTACCGCAGCTATTTGGCATCTACTTCTCAGAAGTAAAGGTTAATGTGATGGGACTTTGGCTGACCAAGTTCACAGATGACTGCAAACTGGGAGCTATCATAGATTCCCCCATGACTCAAACATCTTACAAGAGGGTCTAACACAGACAAATGACTTGTTGCCAAAGTCAGAGACTAAATCTCAATGCCAAGAAATGCACTGTAGTAAATTTGGGGAAAACTGCCACCCAAGCTAATTACTCTACTAATACGACACCACTAAGAGTTAACCCAGTAGTCAGGGATCTGGGAATATATGTAGACAGTAATCTGGCCTTTGACCAACATATGGCCAAGGAAGTAACAAAATGCTTCTGTGTCGCCCAGCTTATAAGTAAGGGCATGCATCCAGGTCCAAGGAAGTCATAGTGCCACTTTATTCAGCCCTTATTAAACCAATCATCAAGTATAATTCAGTACGAAAATCATTCTATGATGCTCAACATATAAGTAAGAGGATGGCTTCCAGGTCCAAGGAAGTTGTAGTGCCAGTTTATTCAGCCCTCATCAGACCCATCTAATGAGTATAATGCCCCCGTTGGCATGTACCTGACCAAACATATGCAACAGTTGGAATGCCCACAAAGGGTCCTCAACAGGAGAATCCAGGGTATAAACCCATTGTCCTATATGGATCACCTTACAGCCATATCCTTACATTCTGTCTCCTACAGGTTACTGACAGGCAAGCTATGCCTGGCATACAAGGCATCCTTTGACCCAGCTCTGGTAGACCTTTTGCACATCCACAGAATGAAGAGCATCAGAACCACTAGATCCAAGGATTTATATTTTGCCTGTGGCATAAATAAGACATGTTAGTAAGACAGATATTTGTCTCAGGGGATCCCCATATTCTGGAACAGGCTCCCCACCCATATGAAGTACAGTCCATTCCTAACCCTATTTAAGCATAACCTTGACCAATGGATGAGAAACTGGAACTTCACCCCATGTCTGATAGACAGAGGCAGACAATAATGCCCAAACTAGCATCCCCCACATGACCTCTAGAAATGTCATAACTACCATACCCCCTCCTAATAAATGCTCATGATACAAAGGGACACAATTGGCTTGGATTGCAAGGCTAGGCTTATAAAGGCCCTGTTGGTCATTACCTAGTATATTACTATGAAGCTATGAACCTATTATGAAAGATAATGGATCACCCACATATAACATTTTGTTTATATTTCATATTCTTTTTCATCTACTCTGAGACGTTCAGACACATTTTCCTTTGATGTTAACTTACACAAGATGGCAAGATCCACTATCAGTCATACTGTCTACCTGCTATATCATTATGAAATTATAACCCATCCCCAATCATACTAGAGCATCATTTATTCTATGTCATCAGTCATACCACAGCACCCGTCACACCTGGATACCAACAAATACCCATTATAATATGGGATATGTCATGTTACATTACCCATTATAGCACAGTGTCCATCATTCCATGGTACTATCATACTGTGATATATATCATATTACAGAGCCTACTATACTATGGCTTATACATTTCACAGCACTATCATAACAGAGTATACATCATTCTGTGGTGCTCATCATACTCTGATATGCATCATATTACACAACTTACCATACCATAGCATACATCATGTTATGTCACCCCTTAAAGCACATCACCCATCATACTACAACTTCCATTATTTTAAAGTACCCATCATACGCTGGTGCACATCATGTTACAGCACCCATTATATCACAGTACACATCATACCACAGCATTTATTATTCAGTAATACCTATCATACTGGGGCATGTCCCAACATCCATTATGCCACCAAATGCGTTATACCCCAACAAACACCCATCACACTGCTATACCCCTTCATATCATATAGCACCCAAAGATGGGTGTCATTTAGGTGGTCAAGAAGTAAATTGGTCAAACAGAAAAAGCCAGTAGATATGATCAAAAATTGAACTGATTGCATACTACTGTTTTTTTCTATGCAAGATCGTAAAACGGAGGGTGGAGGAGTAGAGAATTTGCCCTTTCCTGACTTTATAGTGATCTCAAAGTTGGTATATATAATTATCAGGAGATGTGGAGGGTGAAGCTTGACTTGATCCACTGAAAAAATAGTATTTACTATAATTTTTTATTCATTTGTTTGAGTTTTGAGTTGATGTTTTGAAGTGCGTTGTCTTTAGTATTAGACCAAGTGTCATACACTCACCATAATATGTATCAGGCATCAAACTATGGTAACCACTCTATCACATAGCATTCTTCATACCATGAAACACATCATTCAACACCATCTATTATATCACAATTCTCATCGTATCATGATAAATTTCATAGGACAGATCCCATCATACCACAATGTCCATTACAAATGTCATATTATGACCCTAAATATGCTATGGCAAAAATAATGCCACAACAGCTATGGACTTCTACTATATCACACCAGTCATTCTTCACCCACGCTACATCTAGTAACTTCTCCATTCTAGTAGGCTTAGTGACTATTTGTGAATAGCCATGTTCCTTACTAATACAAACCAGCTCTTCAAGTATCCTTTATCCAAGTAAACTTTGGGGCTATTTGAGTTACCTGCAGCAGTATCAGAGCTATTCAAAAGTAAATAAATATTAAGGTGACTGCTAACCCCTCTTCATTCCTCATACCATGGTGATGTTACAGCACCCACTACCCAACTGAACCCATTGTAGCACAGCAGCCATCGTAATATGGTACCCGTCATACCCTAACACACACCATGTCATGATATTCACATGACTATATGACACTCTCCTGACTACTCCAATTTCAGACCAATTGCCATCCCGTCACCATTATATAAAATATTAGAAAACTGTATCCATTCACAATTACTTCAATACCTTACCACAAAAAGTCTTCTTTCCCTCACACAACATGATTTTTATCCCAACCATAGCACCATTACTGCCCTACTTGACTTTGCTGATACCATTAATTAAAACAGAAATACTGGAAGCCTAGTATCGCCCTTATTACTAGATGTGTCCAAAGCATTCGACAATGTCTCATACTGTAAACTATTATTAAAACTCTCCTCCCTGGATCTCTCCCCTTCCTCCCTCTCTTGGTTTAACAGTTACCTAACAGATAGATTCCAAGCAGTCAAACGGCAGCAAGAATACTCATCACTCATATCCATTGCTGCAGGAGTTCATAGGTGTGTACTAGGCTAATGGCCCTGGAGCCTTTACAAGCCTCGCCTATAGGATTACCCTGGCATCGTGCCACCCGACCTTAGTTTCCAGTACCTCTGTCGAGTAGAGCCACTGGAGTGATTCATGGGGTGAACTTTCTATTTCCCATCCACTCATCAAAGATTTCTCTTGAAGAGGGCCAATGAGGTGCTCTGTTTGACATGTATGAGAAGTCTGTTCCATAGCATGGGCAGTCTCTGGGTTATGAACCTGTCCCTCCAGCATGTTCTGTTGATTGCGGTAATGAGGTTGAGGTCTCTGGAGGGTGTAGTGCAATCCACTGAACACAGAAGGTGTTATAAGAGATCTGGGAACACAGGTTGGCAGCAACCTCTCTTTTGACCACCACACTGCCACTGTGGTCAGAAAGTCCTTCTATGTGGCACATCTCATTAATAAGGGTTTTGCATCCAGGAAGAAAGAGGTCATTGTCTCCCTCTACTCTTCCCTCATTAGGCCAATCATCGAGTACAATGTCCTATTTGGCATGTACCTCACTAGACACCTGCAAAAACTGGTGAGGCCACAAAAGTACCTCACAAAGAGGATCCTAGGCCTTAAACACTTGTCCTATATGGACAGACTCAAAAAACTCCAACTATTCTCTGTCTCATATCGCCTACTTAGAGGCGATCTCTGCTTGACTTACAAAGCCATGCCTGACCCAGCTGTTAGAAGTGCTACATCTAAAGAAATCCCAATCCCTCCACACCACATGCTCCAGAGACCTCAACCTCATTACCACAATCAACAGAACGTGCTGGAGGGACAGGTTCATAACCCAGAGACTGCCCATGCTATGGAATAGACTTCCCATACATGTCAAACATAGCACCTCACTGGCCCTCTTCAAGAGAAATCTTGATGAGTGGATGGGAAATAGAAAATTCATCCCAGGGATCACTCCAGTGGCTCTACTTGACAGAGGCACTGGAAACTAAGGTCAGGTGGCACAATGCCAGGGTAATACTATGGGCTAGGCTTGTAAAGGCTCCAGGGCCATTAGCCTAGTACACACCTATGAACCTAAAAACTAAAGTTTGACAGTCATATAAATTACTGTATCAAAAATACGAACCAAAAGCTTGGCTTACTATACCGTAACAAAATATATCTCACAACAGAGGCAAGAAGGTTACTCTCTCTTGCTAATCTCCTACCCTGTCTCTTCTATGGATCCCAAATGCTCACTAACCTACAGGCAAGACTACTGAATAAGATGGAAAATACATATCACAAAATATCTAGATTCGCCAACACTCAGCCTAAATCCCATCACTGCCTGGCCTTGAAAACACTGAACTGGCTTGAGTTTCCCATTCAACTTCTTTTCTATCAACTTAATATTATCCACTCCATCCTCTACAAACCCTCCTTCTACCCTAACATTTCCAACATCTTAAATTACTACCTCCCAACCAGAAAATTTAGAAGCACCAGCCAAAACCTCCTTGACATTTACAAGCCTAAAAAATCAATTGGTGAAACCCTGTACAACTATTTTCTGTCTATCCACTGGAATAAGCTACCTTTAACAATCAAATCTATCACACAGCCCCACCCATTTAAAATCGTCCTAAAAGTCCACTTTACTAATACCTGGACTTGCTCCCGTATACAACCACTGTGAACTTAATCACCTGACCCCTGTTGTATACAGCCCCTTCTCAATTCATACTTGATTCTAGCCACAGAACTCTAACTCCTAATACCTTTTTCACTATATTTCTTCACTACTCATATTTACCTCCCTCCCTTCTTTTCCTACTTAGCTTCCTCCCTTTCTCAGATTTCACTTGATTCTAACTACTACTACTCTCCTCTCTTATTTATACATTAAAAAAAATCTCTAATTTTTCCCTCTTTTACCCATAGCCACCCCACTTTTTTTTTTCTCTTGACACTTTACCTTTTTCTATCACCTGCTCTATCAATTTCCCCTCTGCTTCTGATTCTGATGTACATGCTGTTGCCTGTAAGAATTAAGATTTGATATACAGTACTTTCTGTACTCTTATCTTAAACTCTGAGTTAATTGTCATTACTTCCCCTCTAAATGGGGAATTCCTTATGTATTGGAGATATATGAATGACTTTATCATATTGTTTAATTGCCTTTTTGTAAATAACACATTTTAAACTCTCATGCTACAAGTGGGAATCCAAGCAATATAATGCATGTTTATATCACCTCATGTATACCGTACTGTTTGTAAATATTTTTATGGTGTATGTAATACTTTGTGGAGCTTTTCTCCCCAGGCTTCTGCTGAAAAAGGGTGCAAGCTCAGTCAGACATTCCTGGTCAATAAATGTCAAATATATAAATTCACTCGTAGGCAATGGCTTTGATAATAGTACCTTGTGTACATGCAGTTACATGTAACTAGGCATTCCAGACATTCATGTGGGGAAGGTAGCAGGGAAAAGACCTAAATGATTCCCACACCTCTAACAGAAACCAGTAATATGGTTACTTCAGGAAAAGAGCTAGATAGCAGTAGAAAGCCTGAACTTGAGCTAGATGTCATTAGGAGATGGACTTCTTCTGGAACACGTTACTTCAGGAGAAGATTTGGTTGGCAACAGTAAGTCTGAATGTAATCTACACTTGTAGAGTAATACTGGATTTCCACAAAAAGAGGAACCAGAAAGGACAGCAAAGAAATACAGTGGATATAAAGTGTACACACCCCTGTTAAAATGCCAGGTTTTTGTGATATAAAAAATGAGACCACAATAAATCATTTCAAAACTTTTCCCACCTTTAATGTGACCTATAACCTGTACAATTCATTTGAAAAACAAGCAAATCTGTTAGGGGAAAAATATAAAAAATAAAAAAATTGTACAATACGCTGGTTGCATAAGTGTGCACACCTTTAAACTAATACTTTGTTGAAGCACCATTTGATTTAATTAAAGCATTCAGTCTTTTTGGGTACACACCTGCCATCAATTAAAGAGACTGTGATTAACCCGAAATAAAGTTCAGCTGTCCCAGTAGGATTTTCCTGACATTTACTCAGTTGCCTGCTACAGCAAAAGCCATGGTTCGTAGAGAGCTTACAAAGCATCAAAGGGATATTATTGTTGAAAGGTGTCAGTCAGGAGAAGGGCTCAGAAAAATTTCCACAGCATTGGATATACCATGCAACACAGTGAAGACAGTCATCAAAAAGTGGGGAAAATATGGAACAGTGATGTTGCAAAGAACTGGATGCCCCTCCAAAACTGATGAAAAGAAAAGACAAGACAAAAACTGGTCAGGGAGGCTGCCAAGAGACCTACAGCAACACTGAAGGAGCTGCAGGAATTTCTGGCAAGTACTGGTTGTATACTACATGTGACAACAATCTCCTGTATTTTCCATATGTCTAGATTATGGGGTAGGGTTGCAAGACGGAAGCCTTTTCTTACACAGAAAAGCATCCAGGTCCAGCTAAAATTTGCAAAACAATACATCAAGTCTCCAAAAAGCATGTGGGAAAATGTGTTATGGTCCAATGAGACCAAGGTTGAACTTTTTGGCCACAATTCCAAAAGGTACGTTTGGCACAAAAAAACCCACTTTGCATCACCAAAAGAACACCATCCCCATGGTGAAGCGTGGTGGTGGCAGCATCATGCTTTGGGGTTGCTTTTCTTCAGCTGGAACTGGGAATTTAGTCAAGGTGGAGGGAATTATGAACAGTTCCAAATATCAGTCACTTTTGGCACAAAACCGTCAGGTGTCTGCTAGAAAGCTGAAGATGAAGAGGAATTTCACCTTTCAACACAACAATGACCCCAAGCAACCATCCAAATAACAAAAGAATGGCTTCACCAGAAGAAATTTAAAGTTTTGGAATGGTCCAGCCAGAGCCCAGACCTAAATCCAATAGAAAATCTGTGGGTTGACCTTAAGAGGACTGGTGCACAAGAGATGCCCTCGTGATCTGACAGATTTGGAGCACTTTTGCAAGAAAGAGTGGGCAAATATTGCCAAGTCAAGATGTGCCATGCTGATAGACTCTTACCCAAGAAGACTGAATGCTGTAATTAAATCAAAAGGTGCTTCAACAAAGTATTAGTTTAAGGGTGTGCACACTTATGCAACTAGCTTATCGTACATTTTTTATTTTTTATATTTTTCCCCTAACAGATTTGTTTGTTTTTCATTTGAATTGTACAGGTTATAGGTCACATTAAAGGTGGGAAAAGTTTTGAAATGATTTATTGTAGTTGCATTTTTTATATCACAAAAACCTGGCATTTTAACGGGAGTGTGTAGACTTTTTATATGTGCAAGTTCACCTCTTGGATCTCAGTTTATAGGATTTGAGGGCGGTAGTCTGGAAGGACCCTGACTCTCAATGTTCAGTGCTTTCCTTTGCAAATTCAGAGTCTATAAAAGGTCTTTAAACAGTTTTCTACCTATTAAAGTGGAATCATAAACTCCTGTTACCTGTCCCATTGTATAGACCATTCTTATTAAATCCCATAAGTTTGCATGATTCTAATTCTAAGTAAAAAAAGCATTCTGCCATCTGCTTGCCCAACAGTGAAATGTTTTTCTTAGAATAAAACTTAGTTAGCTTAATATCTACAAATAAGTTATTTTTAGTCACCACTTGCTCTTTTTTTAATATTACCCCCAAAGATGCCCCATACACATCATGTGTACATTTTTTGGAGGATTTTATTACCTCCTGCATTGTCCTATGGTTCCATACCCAGCATCTCATACCATTGTTGGTTCAGGGGCCACCCCCAAAACCCTCTGGACTAACTCTAAAGGACTGGGGTTAATGCAAAACTTGAGGGGGGCCTGGTGGTCCGGCCGTTCACAACCATGAGGGGTAGGATTATTTTATGTCTTACCCTTTTTACCTCCCCTTCCTCTGGTCACTTTCTGATACATCTGAGAGATGGACATGCAGTGTAGACATGTAGCATATCATCTCCACAGAAGCTCAGCCTTGTGCCCAACCTATCCCCCCTTTGATATATGCCTCCTAGCATGATGTCCTCAGTCTCCATCAGTGATTGTCACAGAAGATGCTGAATGAGCCACCCACCTACCCACCAAGGATGGTAACAACCATCACTTCCTTCTGGTCCATCAGACACCTGAATCGCTAATCGAACCCAGTTCATCTGGGATGTAGTTAGGGCTTTATCCTCTATGCCTCTGGAGCAGCTCATTCTATGCACCTTTAAAGACTGTAATGAGATCTCCCCTGAGCAGCCTATAGTTAATGGAGGACATAGTTAACTTCTGCAGTTAATTCATATAGCTGTACTTCCTTAAACCCTTGATTTTGTAAAGTAAAACATTTCAGTAATCTTTCTAATCTTGTTATTTGAGGAAAATTACAACAAAAAACTGAAGTGCTATTTTCTATTATTGGTCTGATCACTGATTTATACATTGGGATGATGCCATAATATCCCTGCTTGTTACTGTGTGAAGGACGTTTTTAAGCTCATAATAACATCTCCTTGCTACTTCCAATAAATTCTGATCAAAAGAAAACACCTTACCTGGATTCAGTTTACCAAAATGAAAGGCCTTGGATGTTATTTTATAAAAAGTGGAGCATCCTTCCAATCTATTCAAGTAACATTGCATTATATGATCTTTTAATCATTTGTGACCTATTACCCTATTTTAGAGTTGTCTGCAAACTTATTTATCCAAATTTATGTTGTTATTGGGAAACAAGACATAAAGATAGTAAATACTGTAAGGCCTAAACCAGACCCCATAGACACCTCTAAGTTAACTCAGCATCTGAAAGGATCTCATCCATTCTACCCATTTTCTATTGTGTAACCGTACCTGTTAAACTTTTTTTTTCTAACCTTGCTTTTAGGATCTCTCTATGTGGCACACAAAAGCCTTTGTGATATCTAAATAGATGGCATCCATGATTACCTTGCAGCTTGGTAAAAATTTAAGAGATTAGTTTGGCAGGAATGGCTCACTGTAAAACCATTTTGATAAAGATCCAGTGCAGGTGATATTGTATCAATGACTAATGAATTCATCACCCTCTCAAAGATGTTTCCTAGAACACGTCATGCTTCTTAGCCTGTAGTTGTCCACTGATGTTTTATCGTCTCCCATAGCAACTGGTACTACTAGTGCTTCTATTTCAGAATTTCTGGAACTAAACCAGATTTTAAGGTTTCCTGAAATAAGAAATGTAAATATCGTTGTCAATAATATTTATCAAAAATACCCATTAATGCTATCAGGCCCAGCTGCTTTGCTTAATAGTGTTTATTGCCAATGCTAGTACATTTTTGGAGTTTAAAATGCACAGCTAAGGACTTTGCTAGGGTCTTAATTCTGCCTTGAACCATTAAGTTTACTAATTTATTTTAAGAAAACCTTCGTCAGAACTGCAGGATCAGTCACAGCACTTTCATTAACTAAAACATGTATACTAGACTGATTTTCTTTTCTGTATTGTCTTAAGAGCCTGTAAAAAATGTTTCTATTACCAGCAGTGTGAAATGTCAGATTAATTTCATATTTACTTCTGGTTAACTGCAAGAGAGTCTTAAAATGTGTCCCTTGCATTTTGATATCTATGCTTATTCTTCATGCTTAATTTCTTTTTATATGTCTTCCAATAATAGTTCTTACTTTTTCTAGACCATTGGCCCACAATGAACACCCCTTTATTACATTCAGAACTTTAATTTGAAATGTATTGTGCAAGATTATTCCTGTTTGCATATTTACATTTTCAAGTGAAATACTTACTCATTTATTTTTGGAAAAGTGAATTATTATTCAGTTTTAAGCGCTCATCACTGGTGATTGTTTATCTATGACCTTAACAGTTTGTGCACTGAATGGGTACTGTTAACTGTTTTGGTTCCACCTATCAAAGACTGCTTGTTCAGAGTTGAATGGTACTCTTCAACTATTTAAAGGCTGACTTATTTTAAGGGCTAACAGTGATTTGTTTTCTTGGTTTGCTAAATATGTCTGGCAGCAGCATTACCATGGCATGGAGAGTGGAGGTTAGTACAGGAAAGTTGTCATTTTACACCCCTTCACGGAAACTCTCTGTGTGCGCGTGTGTGTGTGTGTGTGTGTGTGTGTGTGTGTGTATATACATGCATGTATCAGTATCTGCAAAATACACAGCCTGCATTAGGAAAGCCTGTCATATCATGACACTCATCATCATCATCATCAGTGGAACAGCCCACATAGCCAGTTAACAAATGAGAAATAAAAATAAATACTATGGCAAACATCATACTATAACTCTCCCCTTAGTACAACACCCATTATTTCATGATACCCACTATATCAGAGTACCTTTGCAAAAATTATATGAAAGTAATCATACCATGGCTCTCTTCACACTGTGATACCCATTATATCATGGTATCACCATACAACAACACCAATCACATCATGGCATCCATTGCACATTGGTACAATTCCTATCACATAATGCAATAAACTTGTCATGTCATGCCACTCATTATTATCACTAAAAAGCTCCATGGAACACCCCAATTACCAAGGAAGATAATGATAAATAATTACATGAAAGATGTCACACTAAAGCACCTACTTTTCTACCATACCCATTATGCACTGCACAGATTTTATCACAGTAACCATCATACCATGGCACCCATTATACTATGGTAGTCATTATACTACAATATCCATTGTATCAAAGTACTCATCATACCACAGTTAAACCACAGCAACATAGCAGAGATCATAATGTGGCACCCACAATATCATAATACCTGTAAAACCCAACACACCCACTGCAACATACAACATCATAATACAGCACCCCTCACACCATAATACTTGTAAAAAAATATAATGTTCACAGTGAAACAACACTTATACTACAACATTGATCATACCACATAGGCCATTTGACCACATTCCTGACATAATTCACCCCATTATACCATGGAGACCATTAGACCACATTCCTATCATAGAGTATCCCCAATTATACCCTGACATCACTCATGTCATGGAGCTTATAATAACATGAAAGCCAATATACCACATCCCCATTTTACTATAACACATATTATACCATGACACTTAATATACCATGGGACATATACATCAAATCTATTGTCCATTGGCACCCATCATATCATGAGGGCCCTGTCATACTATGGCATATCACTTGCCACACCCATTACACAGGGCACCCTTTATGCCATGGCAGGCATCATAATGCAAAACATATTGAATAATGAAACTCATCATACTATGGTACCCATCACATCATAACATCCATTATGTCACTGCACAGATTGCAGCACAACACCAATTACAGAGTAGCACCCATCTTGACAAGACCCATCCTAGTATATGACTCATTATACCATAGCAGCCATCAAAGCATGAAACCCAGCATAGTATGTCACTATCAGACCACAGCACAATACATTGGTACCCCTTATATTATGACACCTGTTCTATCATAGAACCATGTAATACTCATCACAGTACAAACCCATTGTATGCTGCACCATTTATGCCATGCAGCTATCACACCACTACATCTATCATGCCAAGAATCCATCACACAATGGTGCCCATTGTGTCACAACTTCCATTACTCACCAGCACTCATCATACCATAACATTCATCATACTACAAGACAACACAATGGTATCACTTATGCCATAGCACCATTCCCATCACAGAAGCCAGCATAGTATAGTACTCTTCACATCACAACACACACTGTACACTGTATATGGCAACCATCACATTACTCCCATATAAATCCATTACATTATGATCCCATTGCACCACAATACTGATTACACACTAACACCCATCATGTGCCATTACATGGCAGCCTTCCTGCCACAACATGGCATCCATCATAGTACGGCGATCTTCCTGCCACAACACCAGTTATACATGGCACTCATGACACAATAAAGAGTATCACATCACAACACACATATCATGGCACTCACCATATCATGCCAGTCATTGCACTTCAGCACTAATTACAAGGTGACATCATGATAATATGGCACTCATAGGACTGCAAAATCTATTGTATCATGGTACCTATCATATCACAAAACATATTACAAGCATGGCATGGTATCTTCCCTCAACATCCAATATGGCATGACAGTCATCATACCATGGTACCAGTTGAATCACAAAACCCATATTGTGCTACTGCTCATACCATGGGACCCATAATTCCTTTGGTATGCATCATATCACACACATCATACAATGATATGAACCATATCACACACACATCATACCATCGTATACATCATATCACATATACTCAACCACACATCATACCACAGTATGCATCATATCACATGTACACATCACACCATGGTATGAATCATACCACACACACACACACACACACACACACACACACACACACACACACACACACACACACACACACATATATCATAACATGGTATGCATCATATCACATACACATATCATACCATGGTATACATCATGTCACAATAGCCAGCATACTATGGCACACATATCACAGCATAGATTCTGTCACTGTAAACATCATACCATTCTATCCATCATATGATACCGCTTATCGTAACAAGACACACAGCATACAACAGTGCCATCCAACCATGATATCTTTCTTATACTGGTGCTCATCATATCATGATGTCCATCATTCCATAGCACCCATAATGCAAAAGCACCATCTTATGCATCATCACATACTAGCATATGTCATAGTGAAATGCGTAACCTCCCATGGTACCTATTATACCTCATTACCATTCTCTGCTCATTGTAGCAAAGAAGCTCTACTGTCCATGTTGTCTTTGTCTCACTTACTAAGATTTCTGCAGCTATTTCCAAATGCAAGCGACTGGAATGGCGGCTTGAGGAAAACATTCAACATCTCTGCCATTCAGACTGATCCATTCTACAACAATGTTCCTTACAGAGCTAACTGCACATAACCCATGACTGCATCCTATCCTAGTAAGATACACAGATCAAAGATGATTTGAAAATTTGTAATGAGCTGCTTTGCTTCAAGATCATTTAATAAAAGTGAGCAAGAAGTCCAGTAAAAATTGTGAAATGTTTCTGCTCAAAATACCATTTTATGTCAAATAAAATAAGTAATATAAATAAAACTTCCACACCATAGAAAGTGGAAATGCCTGTATTTTGAAGTTAAACTACATTACTAAACATAGATTTGTTCCCTAAATCAATTACCTTACACATCTACTTTCTCTGTTATTTTATTATTATGTTTTTACTTGTTACTTTCTGAATTTGGTAGGTATTTTTAGCTTTATGTCTTACTGTAGTCTTTCCTTTATATGTCTATTTTTCACCTATAACATAAGCATAAAAATGTTAGTATAGAAACAGGCAAACCACAACTCTTTCTGAGCATTCTAATATTTGTTTCTTTGCAGCTATGGAAATTAAAGTCGATGTAACTTCAGTTGGCGCTTTTATGGATCAGTTTTATGAAAAGCGGCATCTACTTATCTTATCAACTCCTGATGCTTCAGATCGGAATTACAAACTTCAGGTGCCTATGCTGCAGGTCAGTATTTGCTGATTCCTTAGAACTGATATAATTTCATAGTTTTAATTATCATTATGCTTGATTATAACTGTCAGAATGCTGTGGTTACAAATTGGTCCTGTTCCTACATTAATAAGTTTTAACATAACTGACCTTTTGTGAGCATTTCTGAATCCCAGTCCTTAAGCCACTGACTCAAAAGGATTATCGTCATAAGGTCAATAACTGAATATAATGCCTCCCTTGGCATGTACCTGTTCAGATACACTAAAAAACTTGAATGGTCACAAAGATCTACCTTACTAAAAGGGTACAAGGCCTAAGCAATATGTCGTACATGGACCGACTCAAAGCCATTTCACTAAACTCGGTATCCTACAGACTGCTAAGATATGACCTATGTCTGACATACAAAGCATACCTCAACCCATTACTGATGAATTTACTGGACATCAGCAAGTCAAATGGCATCAGAAACACTTGATCCAGGGATCTAAATCTCTTCTGCAGCATCAACAAAACAGTTTGGAGGGACAGATATATCTCGCAGAGGATACCTCTGCTGTGAAACAGACTCCCCATCCACATAAAACAAAGTTCATCCCTGCCCATATTCAAACACAACTTAGATCTATGGATGGGAAACAAAAATGTTACCCCAGGACTACCCCCTGTACTACTAATGGACAGATGCAGCTCCTAAATGCTTTATCCTATGCATAGGTCTTCTCAAAGTATCTATGGTATGATCCCAGTTATTCTCATTAGGATAATATATAATTATCAACCATGGGATGGTAAGGCCAATCTATAACCAAATGGGATAGGTTATTTTGAGCACAAAAAGGGAAACTGGATAGGCTTAAAATGGTCTGCAAGGGCAGCTAGCCTAGTCCTTACCCATGAGCCTATGAATCTACAGACCACTATCAACATTTAAAAACTATTTGTATGTCACTTAATGTCTAACATATATGGGTCAGTGGAAAACCAAATAAGGACTACGACCAACTAAAACTAAAACCAAAACAAAGCCGAGAACAAAACTACAGACTCCGCAGAACTTTAATAAAAGATGATGCTAAAATAAATGCTGACAAACACAATAAGATAAAGCACTTTTCATCTAGTTGGTAACTAGACTTCCTCAGATAACAATGTTTGAGTCAGACTAACATAAATACAAAACCCAATTATACTTACTTCACTCACAAATAAAATCTGAACAACAGACTAACTCCATATATGCAGTCCAACCCCAAGAGGTATAATATATATCTTTCAGATTTTATTTGTGAGTGAAGTTAGTATAATTGGGTTTTGTGATAACCATTTTTAGAATTGTAAAAAAAAATTTAACACTGTGCTGGAGTAGACACTTCTAGCTATTAATATACATATATATTTTTTCCATTGTCATTCTATGTTTTTATTGCTATCTTATTTTGCTTTGTTTATTTACAGTTATTGGTTGTATGTAATGTAAACAAGCTTGAAGGAGTTGAAAAGGAGGGTAGTTATTGTGTCACCTGACTTATCAGCTTCATTAACTAGCCAGTCAATTAAGAAATAGGGTGGGGAGAGAGTATTTATGTCAATCTGATTCAAACACTGTTATCTGAGCAAATTTAGTTACCAACTAGACTAAAAGCGCTTAATCCTATTGTGTTTGTCAGCATTTATTTTATCATCATCTTTTATTAAAGTTCTGTTGTGTCCGTAGTTTTGTTCTCAGATTTGTTTTGGTTTTAGTTATATATGGGTCAGTAACAGCAGTTCATAAACTAGATTTGCAGATTACAGAATCCTGACAAGTACCATTTCAGATGTCTTAGTACCCAAGAAAGGGAGCAGTGAAGTTGCATGTTAATAATACTTGCAATGCAGACCTTGTCCCAGTCAGGCCTAAGATTATGAATTGTTCCCATTGTTCTACATCTGTCTGTATGTGTGGGTAAGAGGGTTACGTTACAGATAATAATGTTTTGGAAAGATGTTTAAATCCTCAGGTTAGGTGAAACGCAGTGGAAAACTGGATCCCAATTACAAGACTGAGCAAGATAGAACCACAAAATAATGGAAGAAAAGGCTAAAGTACTGAACATGGAGAAAGAACAAAGAGCAAAAAGGAGACCAAGTCTACACAATCAAAGATTAATTCATTCTATAAGTGAAACTTAAAAAACAAAATACATAATAATGTGGGACTGTATTTCCACAGATTTTATATTCTTAATCTGGGACTGCACAACTACATGGAACAGGAAATAATCAGTTTTAAAAGAAAACTAAATTGTATCCTAAAGACGGGTGACCCCAGGCTGCAAAAGTAAAGTAGCAAGGATGTAAGTTGCACTGCATTCTGTATTGGGCTTGTCTTAACTGCTAAAATCATGTTTTTAATTTCACTTATAGACAATAAAAATATTTGATTTATCACTATTAACTACACCTCTTCCATAAATTGCACTAACTCTTACTTTTCTTAGTTTTATTCTTGTATAGTTGGATTCAATAGGACTTCAGACAATGCAGCTTTCTTTGTGTATTGGTTGTCTAGAAGTAATTGTAGTATCACAATAGCATTTACACAGTGCAGTTCAGACTCTTTCTTCAGTGAGAGCAGATTGTGTACTACATTATACATACAGGATGCACCTAAGACAGAAATGTGTGCACCTACAACTTCTCCACTAACTTACACACAACAACCTATTTCCCACCCTCAGCATGGCTTTAGACCTGCACACAGCACCTCAATAACCTTATTATCTTTCATGGACTCTGTCAACAAAGCCTGTGACACTGGCAGAGTAGTATCTGCAGTATTGCTAGATTTGTCAAAAGCATTTGACATGGTATCTCACCCCAAACTCCTTAAAGAACTTTCTAGCAATGGTCTGTCCTCCTCCTTACTTCACTGGTTCTCCAGCTACCAAGCTGACAGGCAGCAAGCAGTAAAATGGCAGGACTCTATCTTCCCATATCACTTCACCCCCACAGGTGTACCTCAAGGATCCATCCCTGACCCATTACTATTTAATTTCTTCATCAATAACTTACATACATCCTCCTGTGAAGGCACTCTAATCCAATATGCAGATGGCTCCACTATCACCTGCGTATCCGATACAGTAACTCACCTATGACACACAACACAGTAAGCTTTCTCTTCCACAGAAACATGGCTCTTCAATGCTGAAATCCTACTGAACTCCCCCCCACCCCCCCCCCCCAACAGAAAAACAAAGCTCCTTCTCTTCACCTACAAACCACATAGCTCCAACAAAAACAAACTTCAGGATCTTCTGATCTGAAACAATCTTCAAGATCAACCTAAAATGGCTTGAACTCCCCAACTATCTCACCTTTATCCAACTAACTACAGCTCACAAACTCATTCATAATCCATCAATGTGCCCTGCTCTATCTTCTATACATACTTTATACCATCCTAACAGACCACTCTGATCCAACAACCAACTGCTCATAAATGTAGAAAAACCCAAACTTTCCACTGGCCAGCTGCTTTACTCCTTTACCATCGCAAAACTTTGGAACTCCCTCCCCCAACACTTAGATCCACCCGCTCAGTAACCCTCTTCAAAACATCTCTGAAACAACACCTCTCCTCATCTTGGCTGTGCACATGTGCTAACACCACATCTCATATAACCTAACTTCAACCATCACAACTATTCTCACCCCCACTCTACTACTCTGGCATCCTCCTTTCACATCCACCTGTCTTTTTACTTACTCCACCTCTCCATCCTGTCCACTTCCCTATTCTACTAACCGTCATTGTCCTACCATCGATCTTTCCTGTCTACTGACTTCTCTTCCTAACCCTTATAGACCTACCATTGAACCAGGTAAGACATTCAGGTAATCTTGCAGCCTACCTTAATATCATACCACCACTTATATCTCCAACAACATACATCAACTTTGCTGATTCCTGCAATGAGACTCCTATTGCCTATCGCTCAGCTACTGCACCTACTAAACGTGTGAAAAGTTTAAGTACCTAGTCTCTAATTAATTCCTATATCTGCTTTGCACCCACTGCATGAAGTGTCCTATATACATTTTTCTAGCTAAAAACTACTCATATGGAATGTTCTCATGTATATACTCTGTATTGCTTGTATAATATCTTTGATTTGAGAATGATTACTTATGCACTGTTTTTTTCACCAATTGTATAAGCTGCCAATAATATGTACTAAATGTCTTTATTAATGTAAATAATGTATTGTATGTGAAATGTCTTATATGTGGAGCTTTTCTTCCCATGACTCCACTGAAAATGGGCACTTCTGGCCCAGCTGGACAATCCCAGTAAACAAATCCAAATGAATAGATAAATAAATAAATCTTTTCAGCCAACAATATTGAAATTGAATTGGTTCAGCATGCCTAAATACTGTCACAAATGATGAAAATCTCAAGTTTGACCTACACATACAAAACCCTATTTAAAAAAAAACACCAAAAACTAGGCACGCTATACAGGAATAAAAACATCCTCACAGCAGCTACCAAAAATACCCTGGCCTAAACCTACCTATTGCCCTCACTGTTATATGGGGACCCAATTCTAACTAACTTACAGACTTCCCTAAGAAAAAAACTAGAAAGCTGCTATAATAAAATTGCCAAATTTGCCATAAACGCAACCCCTTTAACTCATCACTGTAAAGCCCTGCATTCCCTAAGACAGCTTGAACTCCCCTTCCACCTCCAACACATACAATTTACTATGGTATACAAAATCATCCACTCCAGGATTGTCCACTGGGCCTAGGAGTCCCCATTTTCAGTGGAGGCCCGGAGAGAAAATCTCCACATATTACATAGACATTGATGAGATAAAGTTACATAACGACTGTTAACAGATTGAAGTTACTAGTAAGCAACATTATACAAAATACAAAAAATAACAATGATTTATATCCAGGTACAATATATACATGTTGATATACAATTAGAATTAGACTTTCTTTTCTTTAAATTTTATCTTGTAGCTGAGGATGCATAAAACTGAGAGAGAGAAGAGTTAAATTAAGTGAAGATAGATAGATATTTCAAAGTGTTAAAGTTGTCAGAAGAGGTTTCTAATTTCATGTAATGCTGGAATAATTATTTGAGCATGTACAGAGCCATAGTTTGGAGAGGTATTCTTCCAGAGACTTCTTGAAAATAGTGTGGTTAGAAGTGGTTCTGATTGTGGTGGGTAAGAAATTCCCCACCTTGGCTATAATAATGAAGTAAAGAGCTCGGCCAGCTGTAAGATTGGGTAATTCTACCTTTAGAAGACATTTATTTTCTGATCTGAGGTATCTAGCGGGGCTGTAGGGGGACATTAGTGAGGCTAGGGATGGGCAATCTTCTGGTTTAGCTATGATTTTATGTGTAGTGGTGAGTTGTAGATAAGTTAGGAAGTGAGTCAATTGAGTTTTTGAAGGGATATACAGTGACGGGAAGTATGTGTAGCATTGTTGCAAACTTTGCTACTTTGTTGTAACAAGATTCGAGTTTGTTTTTTAGAGAAAGTTGAATGTCTGTGAGTAGGGGGGCACAATGCAGCAGAGATGGTAAAATGAAAGAGAATGCTAGGGGTTTTTTGGCTGAGTGGTTGAGACAAGTTATGCGTCTGTAAAGCAGACCTAACTTTTGATGGGTCTTTCTGATGTTGTTTAGGATATGAAGGTCAAAGAAGACATTTTCATCAATAGTAACTCCAAGATGTTTTGTGTGGGCACTACTTTCTGAAATGAAAAGTGTGAAAATCTGGCTAATGTGTATCACAAAGATCTTGATTATGCTGACCTTTTGTATTTATCTGAAGCACTACATTGTTGTTGGTGAAAATTGTGAGACTCTTCCTGCATTGTACAGAAAAATAATTTCGGACAACTTAAAACCTGTGTTTCTCAATGTTGAAATTGCACTCAGTATTCATATGCCTGATGGTTACCAACTGTGCAGGAGAACGTTCATTTTCAAGATTGAAACTTATAAAAAAAATCAGCTTCACAGCACAATGGGGCAGCAGCATTTGACTTGGCTTTCACTTATGGGCATGGAAAATAACATCCTCAAGGCCATTGACTTCAAGTCAATTATAAAGCAATTCTGTGCAAAGAAATTTTGCAAAAGTTTATGTTGAGCACGTGGTTACTAATAAATATTTCATAATAATTTCATACTGTGCCATCTACATCTGTACAGTTTACTAGTTGTAGTATCATTAATCTGTTGAAATTTTTGTGTTTTTCAAGGCTCATGTTATATTGTTCAAATGTTTATGTTGACTTTGCTTTGCATGTTTTTAATGTTTAAGCACTGAATTTGTTGGAAGTATCAGTAAATATATGTTTAATTTTATCAGCCATTTTCATTTTTAATCCTGTGAGTGGTTGTGTAGGTAGGGGCCCCAGTGCACTGCTTTGCCTGGGGGCAAATAATATTGTTAAGATGGCCCTGGACTGCCTGGTATAGTAAAATAGGGTCCCTATTATTTTAGCAAACGCAATGAATTGCGAACGCGGTTTAGTCGAACGTCATTACACAAAATGGCAAAATACCGAAAGCATGGAACAGCAATTTTTTCCTACAGAAAAAATCACTGGGCCGTTTTCAGGACTTTGCCATTTCCTCCACTGTGGTGCGATCTCGGAGTTGGTATATTTAAGTAGGGGTGTGTGGGGGGGGCACAGCCCCCCCCCACAACGGGGGTGGAGGTTGAAGCCCCCCACTTTATTTTGTGTTTTGATTTTTTTTTTTTTTTTACAGATCAGCGATTTTTTTTCCCTGGGAAAAAAAAATCGCTGATCCGTGTGTTCGACATTTTGGGTTTTTGGGGATTGTGGGTTGATTATATAGCGTTTGCTTATATAATATAGACCCTTAAAATAGTATGATGAGAAACTGAAGGGGAAACATGTAAAGAAACAGGGAAATTTAAAATATGTAAATCAAGTTACTAAGAGGCAGAAAACATGTAGTATAAAAACGAAACAAAGGAAAATAGGATAAATCAGTGTATTGGGTGAGTGATGATGTTGAATTAAAGTATGTATGTATGCAAATTTGCTGCAGGGTTGGACTTCTAACTGTAAACTGGTTGTGCAGTATGAGTAATGAATTAAAAACTACATTTTTTTTGTTTTTAATAAGGAATTATAATATACTAAAATTATAATATTTATGCTAAAATCATAATAATGTGTGCTTACCAAGATTTATGGACTATAAATGTTGCCAAGAATTTTATAGAAAGTATTTTGTAAGGCACCAAAGCTAATATGGTTGGAAGAAAGAGTATGTTCAAGTTAGAGTAGATAACCAGCTGAAATAAAGAATTAAAAGAATATCTGAAATGGTGTCTGTAAGGATGCCAACAAGGTGCGTGATGTACAAGTGGCAATATTTTATCAACACTTAAATGGGTATTAATTAAATAAAGTAAAAATGATGAGTTTAAACAAGGTTACAGGTCTGAGGGATCATGGTTGAAGACTAAGAGTGACACCTGTAAATTATTAGTTAAAAAGATATTTAAGATGACTAATGAGGACTGAGGACCATTTAAAGTGAGGAGCATTCTAAGTGAGGTAGAGTGCAGTATACAGTGCATATTGGCCTAGGGCAACATAATGGTTAACGGGTACCTGTTTTGCTAGTTGACAGTATACAAGGAAGGTAGGAACAAAGAACCACAAATGACAATATGAAAGTTTATGACAGCAAATGGTTGTCAGAATAAGAGGTGTATATACAAAGATTTAATTAAGAAGTGCTATACCTAGATTTTGTTTTGCCTGGATGAAATAAAATGTAATACACGTGTATTTAAAGATTAATAATGAATTGTGGGAAATGTGGGAAAAAGGGCTGGAACGTTCTTAAATGTGGGTTAATTTGCTCTGGGAACAGTAGAGCACCACTAGAAAAAAGAGAAGTTCATAAGTTCATAGGTAGATACTAGGCTATTGACCCTAGGGCCTATATAAGCCTAGCCAAAAAGGTACCCTGGCTTTCGCCACCCAAGAAAAATCTTTTCCTGTGCCCCTGTCAAGCAGAGCCACAGAAGTGATCCCCAGTGTGAATTTCCTATTTCCCATCCAGTCATCGAGATTTTTCTTGAGGAGTGCTAATGAGGAGCTTTGTTTGATATAGATAGGTAGTTTGTTCCAGAGTATGGGAAGTCTCTAGGACAGGAATCTATCCCTCCAGCATGTTCTGTTTATTGTGGCGGCAAGGTTTAGGTCCCTAGAGCATGTAGCTTGGAGGGATTGGGATTTCTTTAAAAGTTGTAGAATTTTTATGGGTTTTTACCCCTGCTGTATATTGACTATCAGCAGCCCCTTCCTGTCCAGTCTGCACATTCATTCTCCTTTACGTGGTGACATAAACCAAAAGGGGCAGTTTCCATTTTCTTATTTTCTCCCAGACACTAAGTGCACACACTCAGTTCGATGCCAGGAACAGACATGCAGTTGGCTCTCCAAGGAAGTTGTCTCCTAACTTCCATAGTGGGTTTTCCCACGAAGCAGCCTTGTCTCTAACCTTGCAGCATGAGTGGTGGTCTCTCCAGTGTCCACTAGGGAGATCACATAAACTAGTGTGCCCCTGAGTTTATGCAAACTCCTTCAACTCCCCAGAAAAGACAAGTGGGCCACTCTCCTCCCTCCCTGCCTGGCTTCCTCACTGCTGTGGTTACATTAGCTGCAGGAAAGGCTCCATTCCTCTGTATTACAGAGCCAAGCTATTACAGAATTTAAATGAATGAATACAAAAATATTTTTAAATTTGATATTAATGGGTTGAAAACTGTTGATATGCGTACAGTTTATTTTGTCAACAAAGTGAACTGCAGGTCCTTTTAGCAGAATGCCCATGTTGCCAAAAATGCAAAATGACATAACAATAACAATGAACACATTGATTAGACAACTTTTTGCATACAGCAAAACACCCTGCATCCCCCACACTCCCTACTAATTATATCTAACACTGAAATCGCACTATGGCTGAGAATGGGTAAAACCAAAAACCCAGCTGTGTTGCGATTTCACACAATCATCCACCTACACTGTACGATCCTTTCATCTTCAGTGTTACAGCCCTTCAATATTGTGCCTTTTTGATCTTCTGGGCTCGCTGTTATGAATGTCAGCCCATATATAGGGTTCCATTTACTAGTGCAAGTCTCAGATGTTCGAACTTTGTATTTAGTGCAACACATCAATATTTACTAACTCAGTGCATGCAGCTGTTCAGATGTCTATAGCAGTGTAAGTGAACCTTTCCATTAGATTCACTTACAGTGCTATTGGTTTGCAGTGCTCTGGGTGCTGTGTGCAGGATCATACAACGTGGGTTACAAGACATCACCTTTTTCTCCACTGTTGTGCAATCTCTTAAGTTGGTATATTTAAAGCAGCACTGGTGTGGGGGTGCAGGGGGTTGCCGACTGCCAAAACTCCATTTTATTTTATTTTATTGTATTTTATTTTTTATGCCTTTGGTTTTGATGAGCTTTCATTGTTTTTGCTTTTCAATACAGACTATAGATAGATAAAAAAACTAGACAGATATGGCTACATGACAACTTATTACTCATTACAGCCGAGTGCACCTCCAGGCGGTTCTGCAGTTACCTCTTACAGTGCCTCAAGGCATCAAATATTGCTTGATCATATTTGCATTAATAATTCCAAGGTATCAGAATATTTTATCTTGAAGCATACATGATGGCAAACACAATAGTGAGCTCAAAGAATGATAGTGACAAAGAGAAACATAGCAGTATGAGTCTCCTATTTTTAAAGGACTATCTGGAAATAAAACGTACTATGCTTGAAAATTGTAGCATCATCCATGGAAACCAGTGCATGAATAGGATACTTAACCTTGAGCCTACTTTCATCTGTCATAAAAGGTGAAATATTAGGAGCTGGTCAGAATGATATGCTTTGCTAACTATGGAGTCAAGTGCTGGCGCCTCTCTCTACATGCCTCCAGGTTGCAGAAACTGCGACTTTAAGAGTAAGATAAAAACAGCTTTTTTGACCGAACTCAAAAAAGAGATATTGCAGCACAACAAGAGATGACTGCAAAAGCAAGTCTGTAGTTTACATGGCCAGTTGTATAGCATGCAAAGCATTATAGACAGGCAGGGTTATCAATGCCCTAAATGTAAGGGTTACTAAACACTTACCAGACATCTAACTAAATGATCTTAATAATCCACTAATTAGGCATACTCTACACTGCAGAAACTTTGAGAAATTTATGTTCAACCTAGTAGAGAAAGTGATAACTTTCCCACTTGAAGGCAACACAGGAGCTATATTTGTGAAAAAGGAACTAGAGTGGCAAATTCACCTAAAAATGTACTGGCACCCAGAACTGAACACAAACTGCTCCATGAAATCTGTACTTGAACTTAGAAAACTGGACCATAGTATTTTTTACTAACAGTAGGATACTGTATTTTGTATATATTCCTTCATTATATTTTAATTAGCATTAAATTCACACTGGTTGACTACTACAGGACCACATAGGAAAAAATTAGGTTAGCTAACAACATGAAGTTAGAAGCTATTTTAAATTTATATGTAACACTGCCTTCTAAAACAGGGATCTCACATTTCGGACTCCAATACATTTGTCAGGAACAGTACTACTAGAAAGCAGAAGTGTTAAAAACTTTCCTGCGCTAAGTTCTAAAAAATTTCAGTACTGGTTTAAATACACACACTGTTTACTTTTGCTAAATCTGTTGATTTTTTTTTCTGGTTTTTAATCAAGTCTGTCATTTACACATCAGGGGTGTAGACAGTTTTTTTCAATTTGTACTCTAAGGTTTGGTACTGCTACTCCCCCATGTATCCATGCTGCCCCACACAAATTTAGTCTGACATGTCCACAGTCACACTTAACTGGCACTTAGTAGCAGTGATTCACTGCATCAAGCCTCTGTACCATCTCAAGATAGCCAGTCTCACAGAGGTCCATTCACACCACACACATACACACACACACACACACACACACACACACACACACACACACACACACACACACACACACTCTCTCTTTCACTCTCTCACACACCCACTCTCACTCATTCACACACTCTCACTTTCTCTATCACACACACACACATTCACTCAGCCTCTCTCTCTCTCTCTCTCTCTCTCACACACACACACACACACACACACACACACACACACACACACACACACACACACACACACACACACACACACACACACACTCACACACACACACACTCACACACACACACGCATGCAGACTCTCTCTCACACACACACACACACACACACACACACACACACACACACACACACACACACACACACACACACACACACACACGTACTGCTAACTGCTCTGATTTTGATACCTTAAAAAAAGCAGCCTAAACCATTCACAATAAGCAGCCCACAATCCAGGCCAAAGGGAAGCCATCTGGGCTGGGCTGTTGGCTGCTCTGATTTAGGTGCATTTAATAGCAGCCTAAATAATTTGCAGGCAGCAGCCCATAGTCCAGTCCAAAAGGAAGCCAGCTGGGCTGAGCTGTTGGATGTTCTGGTTCTCATATCATTTGGCAACTGCAGCCTAATCCATTTATACCAAGCAGGCCACGATCCAGTCAAAAGAGGAGGCCATCCATCCACAGCATATTGTCAGCACATGACAATGTACTACCAGCCATGATCACCTTGAAAAGACATTCAGCCGGCAATCACTGCATGAATCAAAGTCTTTAAACACCTGTGTGATATCAACATCGATGTCATCATGTATGTGCATCAAGGCCAACCCACTTAAATGTACATCAGACATACTGTTTCATAGCCAAGTCTTAATGTGTCATAGAACACTGAATGACCACTCTACATCGGAAACACTCACAGGCATGGTGGCCAGAACTGTTAATGCACTGTTTATATTTGGATAAAATGATGGGGTCAACTACCGTAAAGGTACAATGATGGTAGTTGGCAGCTTGTCTCGTGGAACTGTTCTCCATCTATCTAGCCACTCATCGATTAAGCTCATTTTTGAAACTGGGCAGAGTGGATATGTCACTCTGGTATGCATTGTACAATTCCACCACTGTCTCATCATCTTCCAAAGCATGCAGCATGGATGGCACCAGATACTGTGCAATGAAACATGGGCAGCATTTTAGAAGTTGGTCTTTATTTCACCCATGACATGATCCAGGAATGGAAAGAACATGTTCCTTCAATAGTACTCCCATGGGTCAGCAGTACCAATGTTCCTTCTTTGAGCCAGCCTTCCACAGATCCGTGAAACACTTTCTTCTACCATGACACTTGGTGCCAGCTGTCTGACTTCTTCATACAAATCTGAAAAAGAATTGTCAGCATTTGAGCTCATTGCTTGAAGAGTGTCAGTGACAACCTTTGCTTTTTCACTAGTCTGAAACAAGTCACTCTGTTTCTGCTGCAGGTACAGATGAAGTGGCTTAATCATATCAAGCGCAGACTCCATTGTAATCATAGCTACAATGAAATCGAATCTTGTGATAGAGTACAGATACCTGTCAACATCTTTGTTGTACTCAGCAATACTCTCTAAAGTGGTGAAAAGGATGACATATTTATTCTTGAAGCTGTGCAGGCAATCAGTCTGACTCATCCACTGGCTGTTGTCAGGTGCCTGAAGTGAGGTACCTCTGTCTTCATCTTCATCTTCACATAGGAACTGTGAGAGTTCCTTAAGGTGGGCTAAATACTCATTGCGATGTTTAGCAGATGAATTTGCCATTGCATTTATTTTCCTGCAGGTGTCAAGAGTGTTGCCATATCACACGTTGCACATGAATGAACTATAGCAGTGTGGAGCTTGTGTGCTTTACAGGTAGTGTGTATACAGCTTCTGAAAAGAGGTCTCAAATTCTTGCCTGCACCTGCGCACCATTAAAATGGCCTGACATGTTGCTTCCTCTGTCATAACCTTGTCCTTGCAATAGCTCCTTGTCCACATACCGTGCTGCGAGTCTTTGTAGAAAAAAGTCGGCTAAGGCTTTTCCTGTGGTGTCATGCACTTCCACAAATTCAGTGAAATCTTCACAGATTTCTACATTTCCATTGCTTCTATGAACATAACGTAGAGTCAGAGTCACTTGATCCTTATGGGAGATGTCAGTTGTTCCATCAGCTATTAAACTGAAGAAATTTGCCTCTTTAACTACACTTAAAAATTTTCTCCGGATCTGTAACTCAATAAGATAAATTTCATTCTGAATTTGAGTCGAAGTGTAGAGTGCATTTCATAGACCCTCCCTTAAGTGTTCTTCGAGTACAGAGTCCACTTCTGCCATGCATCAAGCAATGCTTTAAAATTCCCTGTACAAGTCAGTTTTCCATGGAGTGGCAAATTCTGTCTTCCACAGAGAAGAATTATCCATGATACATCTCGAGGCATAAAGTGTGCATTCCTGCAACTTCTTATCTTTCTGTGAAATGCACTGATAAGCTGTTTGCAGTTGGCCAAAGTATACTTCTAGAAGTACCTCTGACTTTGCAAGTGCATTTCCATGGTCCTTTGACTTGCTATGTCGTTCAAGAATCTTCCTTTCCTTAGTCCAATCGGTCATACTTGTGGAGACCAAGACACACACACACACACACACACACACACACACACACACACACACACACACACACACACACACACACACACACATACACTCTAGCTGTGTTGAAAACAAAGCATGGACCACAGAAGACCCCATCCAAACTCTGTGAATACTGTGTAAACTGGAATTGATGCAGACGTTTTGGCCTGAATCTTCTGTTTTATTGGCTTCTAGAATACACCACAAAACATTTAGGGAACTCAGAGCCTTCAGGGGATAGCCATGTCATGGTCAAGATGGTATTTTTGTCAATATGTGTAAGATGACCACGTTTGTACAAGCCAATGTCATAATCCTTTACAACATCATTCATGCTGTTACAAACTGCAGTGTGGGTGTTAGAATGTTTGGAGAGTTGCACATGTCCTGCTGCAGTACTTGTGTAGTCCACTATCATAGCACTTGATTGAAGATCTTTCTTGAGGATATCTCACTTCCTTTTATCAAATTCCATCTTTGTTTCCACCTCGATCATGTCAGTGCTGTCATAGGTGCTAATGGATACAGCACAGGCCTCCTCA
>NC_056749.1:668372644-668407644 GCF_019279795.1 Protopterus annectens | reverse complement strand
GCAAACAAGCACACAGCCAAATTTCCTGGTCTTGGTGATTCTATAGCAAGGGGCACCAATGTCCCCCTCACCAGACTGAGTAAGGAAAGAGTCACAGTTAGCTGCCTTTCCGTGGCTAGGATCCATCAAGTCACACACACACTCAGGTCTTTGACCACAGGTACCAGTATGACTGTCATAGTCCATGTGGGTATTAATGACCTGAGATGTACCTCCCGTGAGTATATGAAGTAAGACATGATTGAGCTCGCTGATTATGTGTCTCAGGCAGGTATGAGCCTAGCACTAAGCAGCATATTACCAAAAGAAAATGGCTGATTTTAACAACTGGCTTAGCTTCTGGTGTCAGTCCAAGGGGGTACAATATTTGATGGCCTGGGAGGACATGGTTGACAGACGATGCTGCTTTGCCAGGAATGGTCTGCACTTATCCCCTCTAGGCTTTCTGATATTGGTAAAGACCTTTTTCACCTACATAGTGCCTTTTTTAGGCAATGCCAAGCTGATAAACCTACCAACTTAACTGAACCTATCAGGGAATATATGAAGGTGGTGCTGCTCAGTGCTAGAAGTCTTAACAAGGGACTTCACTCCATGCAAACCCTCATCTCCCTGGAGAGTGTAGACATTTGTGTAGTAATAGAGATATGATTTAAAGTCACTGAGAGTACCCCAGCAATGCAAGATTATAATACCTTTCATACCTTTAGACCAGCTACTGCACAGGAGGCAATTAAAGGTGAAGAAGTCTCAGTCTATATTAAACCAACCTCATACCCAGACTAGTTAAAGTGTATGACCCACTGGAACTCATACATGGGCAATTCACCATACAAAAGCTGTTGCACAATATCCTTCCAAGCTACAGGTCCCTCTCCATGTTCCAGGAAACCCATACTACCTATCTCAATGTGCTAGAGTTCCTCACCATTCAACTCAATATGATCTTCATGGGGGATCTCAACTACTGCTCTATAGACTGGGAATCTTGCACCACTTCTAAAGCACAAGCCCAGTGATTCCTAAACTTTGTTAATACCAACACCCTGAAACAGTTGATCCATTCTCCTACCAGGAGTGCAAACATCCTTGACCTTGTTTTGACAAACATGGGGGGGGGGGGGGGGGGCAATGTTCCTCACCCAATGTAATATCTTCACTCATGAGATCTGACCATAAGGCAGTAGTACTTGAAATACAAATTAAATTTGTGGATCCAGCAAAACCAAAAACCTTTAGGAACTAATCCAAGGCTAACCTCTCTCTACTAAGCAACAACTTGGGTAAATTCCAAGCACGACCAAACCCAGCAAACACCATAGCACACACTGAGCTATTTACAAAATATCTGTACAGCCATGTTGATAGCTGTACAGAGAGATCTGTGCCCATTCATATTAAGAATAAGACAAACTCAAAAGACAAGCCACACTGGTGGAATCACAATGTCAATCAGTTATACAACAAAAGAAAAAAAATCTTAGCCAAGTGTAGGAGGAAGAAAGCCATACATACTAAAAGCCCCCTGGCCAATCTAAATGGGCAGTTAAGAGGGTTAATTAATACATGAAAGGCTAAATTTGAAGAAAAATAGCTTCTCAGGCAAAGGACAACCATAAAGCTTTTTACAGCTATGTCCGTAACCTCAGAGGAAATACACAATAATGCACAGAATTTATTGTAAATGGCATCACCATCACTGAAATGGAGGCCATTGCCAAACTTTTGGATGACAGTTTCAGCTCAAATTTCTCTCCATCCCCTGACTCCCCCATGATAGTCCACAGGAAATACCTAATAACAGAGCCCCCCAACCATTACTAGGGAACAGGTCATCAACGCACTTTCCAAGGCCACAGATTCTGCATAAATAGCATGAAACATGACCTCTCTGGTCCACTTGAATCACTTTTCAATTGAAGCCTTCAGTCAGGTTTTGTGCCCAAGGAATGGAAGATGGCTGCAGTCATTTCCCTGCATATAGGAGGTCCAACCTTTGATCCATATAACTACAGGCCCATAGATCTTGCCAGCCTCATATGTAAGGCCATGGAAAGAATCATCATGGATATGACAAATGAGGACACAGGTAACCTGCAAAAGCTGGACCTATCACAGTTCAGCTTTGTTAAAGGGAAGTCATGCGTATTAAATCTGGTGGACTTTTTTGAGAGGGTTACCAAAGCACTGGAGGAAGGTAAGACTGTGCACACAGCTTACCTCGACCTGGCCAAGGCTTTTGATACAATACCCCACTCAGACATTATAGACAAGTTCACTAATTTGGGCATAAACCCTTATATCACTTGTTGTATAGCCAACTAGCTCACTGATAGGACCCAGGAAGTCAAAACAGGTGAGGCCACCTCCACCAAGAGGCCAGTCATTAGCAGAGCCCCTCAGGGCTTGATAGTAAGTCTGGTCCATTTTGGCATATTTTTCTCTGAAATGGAAGCAAATGCTGAAGGTTTATAAATGCCTAAGTTTGCAGGTGATTGCAAGCTGGGGATTATCACTTGCAGGGGATGCAGACACCAGCATTCTTCAAGATCTATCTCTGAATAACAAATGTGCCACAGCCATGGTCTTACGCTCAATGCTAAGAAATGCTTAACTGTACCCTTTGGGAAGTCAACCATCCCTGCTAACTACCATATTGATAACAGACCCCCTAAGAGTCGACCCAGTGGTCAAGGATCTGGGTACGCATGTAGACAGTATCCTTACCTTTGACCACCATGTGGCCACAGTTGTGAGGAAATCCTTTTAAGTTGTGCAACTTATAAGTAAGGGCATGGCATCTAGGTCCAAAGAGATCATTATCCCACTGTACTCCACCCTTATCAGACCAGTCATAGAGTACAATACTTCCTTTGATTTTATATATATATATACATATACAACTAGAGCAACCTCAGATGTTGCTTACAAAACAATAAATAAAAGGTGTAACAAACCTGCCTTATGCAGGGCATCTTAAAGCCCATTTCCTTCTACTCAGTCTCTTATAGACTGTTGCGGGGTGATCTACGCTTGGCTTACAAGGCATCTGCAAACCCCACACTTATGAATCTCCTACATATTCCTAAATGAAAGAGTACCAGAAATACAACGTCTAGGGACCTAAATTTTGTCTGTGACGTAAACGGAACGTGCTGGAGACACATATATGTGTCTGAGTGATTACCCCTCCTATGGAACAGACTTGCCATCCATGTGAAGCCGAGTTAATCTATTACCCAGTTTAAGTGCAATCTAGGCCAGTGGATGGGAACAGGAAATTTACACTGGGCCTGGCACCCATGTCCTTTATGGCTAGAGCTAGCTTATAAATGCCTAGCCCTCAATGTCCTGTTTGGATACAGCACATCATTATTCTTTAGGAAAAACTTGGCTAGGCTTAGAAAGCCCCCCCCCCCCGGGTCATTAGTTTCATAACAGACTATGAATTTATTGAATTATCAGCATGCAAAGGCATAGTAACTAAAAGGATCAGTGCTATGATTCCAAAATTCAACATATTGAAAAAAAGAAAAAAATCTAAAAGAAAATCAATCACACATTTGGATTAAATTGATCTGAATAGTGGTAAAGTTACAGAAAGACTTTTTGAAAGTTAATGAGCAGGGTTACATATAGGACAGAGGCAGGGATAGTGTTAGCAAGCCAACTCTAACCTTGTTCTTGCCCCTAAGCCTGCATATTAGCTTTCAAAAACCTTTTCTATAACATTACCACTAATCAAGGCAGCACACAGACAGACAGATACACACACACACACACACACACACACACACACACACACACACACACACACACACACACACACACACACACACACACACACACACACACATAGCTGGCTCATCTAGCACCCAGTGCTGGTCACCTAAGTACCACTCCACCCCCTTAACAAAAAAAAATGCACTTCAGTTGATTGTGGGAAGCCATTTGGTCCATCAGCTTCCTTATAGTCAAAGCCATGTCCCTCCTAGCACTTCAAGGGAAGTGAAAAAAAAAAGAAAAAGTCTAACTGTAGGAAGCCAATTGGCAGCCTATCCACACCCCTCAGCTCTTGGAGTGAAGAGCAAAAAAAAAAAAAACACAAAAGAATGGGCAGTTAAAGTGCCTCTCTGCACTAGCATTTCAGTACTTGGAAAAATCATGCAGTAGGATAGGTTCAACAGGAACTCTCAATCACTCCTCCTAAAACTTTGTGCCCGGGGAGGTTGCCCCATTTGCCCCATCCTTGCTACTCTACTGCCAACACACACACACACACACACACACACACACACACACACACACACACACACACACACACACACACACACACACACAAACACACACAAGCACTACAGTACAACTATGAGTTCACCTATTACCCAGTTTAACCCTTCTCTAACCCTAACCAGCCTACACTCACACAAACACTCCTGCCCCAAACACAGAAAATATAAAGGCTTTACTTCCCCAAACCCAGACTTACTTTAAATGTATGCATTCAATGTTCTGTTCCCCTTGAATCTTAAAATTTCAATGAATAGAACAATCAACCACAATTCACAAACATTAGTACTCATCAATCAACAGATGATTCATTATAGTGAATTGCTCACACACACACACACATATATATATATATATATATATATATATGGATCTACTTCATAACATTGAAATTTCATAATGAATTTCATAACATTGAGACCAAAACTTCTAAATCCCAAAACACTGAAGACTCAGAACACTGAAAGTGTGCTCCATAACATTGAAAACCACAATGCATATATAAATAACATCCTCTCCACCTATAACAACACCTAACTAACAAACACACTTTCTACTGCATTTATGCAGGGGGCAAGCCCCCCTGCACCCCCACAACCCCTGGCAATTAAATATAGCAACTCCAAGATCGCACTACAGTGGAAAAAATTAATTTCCTAACCTCATTTACACTGAGGTTAGGAAATTAACTTTTTTTCCACTGTAGTGCGATCTTGGAGTTAGTATATTTAATTTATGGGGGGGTGCAGGGGGGCTTGCCCCCAGCAGAAACGTAGTAGAAAGTGTATTTGGTAGTTAGGTGTTGTTGTAGGTGGAGGGGGATCTTATTTACGTGTGTAGTGTAGTTTTCAATGTTATGAAGCACACTTTCATTATTCTGAGTTTTCACTGTTTTGGGTTTTCAGTGTTTTAAATGTTCGATGTTATGGTCTCAATGTTATGAAATTCAGCATTATGAAATTTCAATATTATGAAGTAGACCCATATATACATATTTGTGTGTGAGTGTGTGTGTGTGTGTGTGTGTGTGTGTGTGTGTGTGTGTGTATATATGTATATATATATATATATATATATATATATATATATATATATATATAGCTTTGGTTTTATGACAGTAATCAAACTGATTTTATTAAAAAAGATGAATATTATAATTATTCATCGCCCTTTCTGTGAAAATAAACTTCTGCTTATGTACTACTTTCTATTTGGTTTTCTAGATTTCCTATCTAATTCTTTAATACTACAGTACCCACTTTCTTAATTCCTTGAGGTACTTTTAATATTTTGGTTACATCCACACAAGGACAGGTGCAACAGGAACACCCACATTTGATTACATACTTTCTCTCATCAAGGCTGTAATTCTTAAGCTCTTGTACTATTTGTTTCTATGACTTTTGGTGAATATTGTGAACTACTTTTAATGCTTCCCACAAACTACCTTTATCTTCTCTATATCCATGCACTGAAGAGATTTCCAGAACTATACCTAATATTGTAGATGGGATCTTAGCTGCTATCTAAGCAGAGAGAGCTACAACATTTAATTTTCTATTCCTGCTATCTCTTCTTGCACATCTTTCTGTCCCACTGGCTTTTGACTGCTTTGTCACATCATTTGTTTATCTTCAGATCACATGATTTGAGCCCCACATGTTCCTTACCAGAGCTGTTATCCGTCTTGCTTCCTTTCCAGCTCTGTGCTCATTTTCTTAGTCTTTATGGTGCAAATGCATTGATTTGTATCTTTGTAACAATTTATTTATCCTTTGTTGACCAGGTTAGTTTCACTAGCCTAGTGATCTCTTTCAGGGGAGACCCGCGGTGTTATTTATATTACCAGGGTAAATCTGGCCAAGGCAATGGGGAGTTTACCATATTCCTTTTCATAGATGCTATGGGATCTTTTACATCCACCTGAGTTACCAACAAACTCAAGCAGATGGGACATCAGTTTAATGTCTCATCCATGACACACCCAGGAGTGTAGCACCCCCCCCCCCCATGCTGAACTGCAGCGTCAGCAATTTATTTTCTTAGTGTGGGAACAGAACCCCAACATAATGTTTATGCTTTAGAGTGTTCCTCTAATTTTGCCAACTCCACTGTTGTCCTTCATATGCCCTTTTGTGTATATAACCTGCAGATCTTGGCATAATTAGTAGAAAAGCATACTTTCCTCCTTCTAGACCTTCTGTAATGTTACTTATATGGATACTGAAAAGGTCAAACTCCTGTACTGACACCCGAGGTACTGTATTATAACTTTTTCATGTTTGTGGACTCTGTTTACTGATACTGTCCATGTCTTTTTTGTAGTCGGTGGCCTATTCGTGTCAGCCCTACAATTCATTTTCAGATGATGTAATTTGTTTGCTTTTAATGTTGTGTGGCACCATATCAAATGCCTGTTCATTTCTGTGTATATGTCTATGAGATGATATTTTTTCAGAAGACATTGTATGAATGGAAAGGTAGTTGGGCATACCTTCATAAGTTACTGCATGGTCATTGTATCCATACCAACTTTTGTGCCGACAGTTGAGCAGCAGTAAGATGGCCAGTCTGTGAAAGGCAACGTTAAAGAATCACTACAAGATGAAGCAGGGCAGTGGACGTGTAATATATGCCAGCATAGCTAGCTGGAGGTTTGTAAAGAATGATATGTCATTTGTATATTAAAGATCGTATCTCTTAGTTCTGATTGCAGCCAGAGACAAAATGTCTGGGAAAACCAAGACTAGGAATCCTACTGTATTGTCCTTAGGGGTGAACTAGTTGCTACTGTGGAAGGGTGGAAGCTTTTGAAAGGGTTTTATAGCTTCCAGATGCTATAACAAATCTTAGCAAAGCTCTCTGTGTGTGTATGATAACACATAGGTGCTAAATTCTGGTTTAGTTTCTAGTAAAGTAGGGTTGTGCAGGAAACAGAGTCAGATGATCAAATGTATGTGATGTCATTTTGTAATTCAGCACTGAAATTTATTTATTTATTTATTTATTTATTTCCAGTTTGATAACCGGGGAGGTCCACTGGGCCCAGAGGGCCCGTTTTCAGTGGAGGCCCGGAGAGAAAAGCTCCGCAATGCATACAGTTAAAACAAACATAGAGTTTTACATTTAGACCTGGGTAGAAAAGCCCCGCATTATAAATATTTCAACAAGCATACAATTATAGATACAATTATAAATGTTATTAGCAAACAAATGAAAAATTCTTATATAAGGAGTTGTATCGTGTTAAAAAGTCAACAAAGAAAGAGAGAAAAAATGGGGAACAAGTTAACAGAAAGAGGGGGTATTGAAGAGCATGGTGCTTATGTAAATGTCATCCCTCCACCTACGGCAACACCTAAATAATAAACACACATTCTAATATGTACAATATTTACAAGGTAATCAATTGCTGGATTCAGAGCAAGGAAGCTGTGGTGGAAAAAGAAATAATTATATAAAATAATGAGTATGAGGAAGAGGGAGTACATGCATAGGTGAAATTAGGAGGAGTTAGGTGGGAAGAATGCAGTTACATTTCCAGTTTTTGTGGGAGGTGGGAGTGGAGCTGAGATTTAAAGAGTTCAAAGTTTGAAGTGGTTCTAAGCAAGGATGGGAGGGAGTTCCATTTTTTGGCAAGAGAATAGGAAAGGAGAAATTGTCCAGGGGGGCGTTTTAGTTTATATACAGAAAGTAGATTTTGTTGAGTAAATCTAAGGGGTCTGTGTGGGGTGTAGAATGGTAAAATATTAGAAAGAGCAGGGCATGCAGTGGGTTTTAAGATTAATTTGTGGGCTGTAGTAAGTTGAAAGAAGAGGAGGTGGTTAGGAAACTCTAGCCAGGTGAGCTTGTGAAGAGAGGTGCAGTGATGAAAGGAGTGTTTAGATTTGGTTGCGAATTTAGCAATTTTGTTGTAGCACATTTCTAGCTTTGAGGAGGTGGTAATAGATAGATTGGTTAGAAGTGGAGCACCGTACAGTAGTGATGGAAGAAGATAGGTAGAAGCTAGAGTTTGCCTTGTAGATGGAGAGAGAAAGTGAGCATTTCTATATAACATGCCTAGCTTCTGGTGGGTTTTTTTATATTAAGTTGGACATGAGTATCGAATTTCAGGTGTTCATCAATTGTGACCCCTAGAAGTTTAGCAAAGGGGACAACTTCTATAGTGGAGTTGGCATAGCTGAGGATATTGAAGGACTGCTTATCAAGTGTAATAGTTTTAGAGGGAGAGAAAAGAAGGATTTTGGATTTATTGGCATTGAGTGAGAGATGGTTTTGAAGCATCCAATGCTCAGTGGTTGAGAAGGCTAATTGGGTTTTAGCCTGGAGTTCAGAAAGATTAGGAGCAGAACAGATTAAAGTAGAGTCATCTGCATATTGCACAATTTGTGTGTTGGGAATGGCAGTGTGAAGATAATTGATAAATATATTAAAGAGCATTGGTCCTAGAATGGACCCTTGGGGAACCCCGGTAGGGGTAGGAAGGAAGGTGGAGGTGCCATTGTGCCATTTTACGGCCTGGGATCTGTTAGAGAGATAACTTTGGAATCAGGTAAGGCAGTTTTGAGATAGACTGAGGTTGTAGAGATGATTTAGAAGGTGGGTATGGGAGATGGTATCAAATGCCTTAGATAGGTCTAGGGCAATGGTGGAAACAATTTCTCCCAAGTGACGAGCAAGGTTTATTTTGTCTAGAAAGGAGAGGAGAGAGGTTACTGTGCTATGGCCAGGATGAAAGCCATGTTGGGTGGGGTTGTAAGGAGGTGGTTATTGATGAGGAAGGGCATGAGTTGGATATGGATGCATTTTTCAAGGATTTTTGAGATTGGTGAAAGAATGGCTATGGGTCGGAAGTGAGAAATGCTATTGTTTTTCCTCCTTTGTGGAGTGGCAGGATAAAGGCTGCATGCCACAATTTGGGGACGTATGATTCCTGCATGGATCTGTTAATGAGAATGCTGATAGGGATGGCAATACCGTCGGCTGCAAGCTTTAAGAAGAGTGAGGGAATATTGTCAGGGGTGCTGGAGCATGGCTTTAATTTAGAGGGAAGCTTTTTGATGTAGGAGGTCGGGACAGTTTTTAGATAGAAAGTGGGGGGGAGGATTGGGGGAGGAGGGTTGAATAGAGGAAGGGGGGTTGGATTGTGTGTAGGGGAGGAGATATGGTTGGGGAAGGTCTTAGTGAGTTCAGCTATAGAGTTTGTGAAAAAGGAGTTGAAGAGGGAAGCAATTTCTGTATCAGATTTTTTGTTGTCAGGACAGGGATTACTTTTGGTACCTGGATGCAAAAGAGAGTTTATGGAGTTCCAGAATTGTTTGGGATTTTTAGAGTGGGTAGACTGAAGTTTGATATAATATCACCACACACACACACACACATCTTCCACTTTCTCTTATTCCCTTCTGTTAGCAAATAGTATCAATAACTGATCAATACTGTGTGTTTGTTTATTTAAACTATACCACAGTAGCCTACTGATACAAGGTTATCCTGGTTTTCCACCTGAGAAATTAAGGCAAGACTTACAGTTTCAGAGCAGTCCTTGGTCAATTGTGATTGTTCTTAACACATACTTGTCTTGCTTTGGCTCATTAGCAGCAGTACAAAGAACTGCCTGCTCACACCCTTGTTCTCCCCTCCCCTCCCCTTCCCTGTTTATTACCTTAAGACAATCCCAGAGTTAATAAATATTACCTGTGGCAGGCACCATTTGTAAAACTACAATCCGCTCTGCTACAGGCCCAATGAAGGCTCAGTGTCTCTCCAGTAAGTGTTTTACAACTGTAAATGCCTATTTATGTTGAATTGTATTAGACATTTTACAACTGTATATGTTTATGTTGAATTTCAAGCCTGTACTCCAATCTGCTTACATACACTATCAGACTATTTACCCCACTCATAGGACCAAAAACTGGGACTGGGTTAGCCCCGCTCCGCTTTGCCCTCGCTACGCTCGGCTCGCTTCGCTCCCCTCCCTGCCCCCTTATTCCACCCGCCCCCACTGTGTCTACATTTATAGCCACTAGGCCACACCCCTACTTCCTCTTCAACCTACACAACTTCCTCTCCAATTCCCCCCCCCCAACCACTTTACTGTTTAACCACTACTATTCCTCTGAAGCACATTGACCCCACCCATTGATGACATATAACATGTCTATAAATAATTATAAACTCCTTCCTCTTATCTTACCACTCTTAATTCTGCCATACTTTCTTACTAGCTATGAAAATCTCACATTCGTAGGTTTCTCTTATCCAAAATGCCAAACCAAGACCCCCCCTACCTCCACTGACTGCGGAACTTTCCCACTACTACACTACCCCAAAAATTATAAATTCCAACCACTTGCTTCTAAAAAAACCACTCCAATCAACACCAAAATCCAAATATGAACTAAAATTACTATTCAAAGTTATTAGACTACTAGCGTATCTAAGAAAAAACATAACCAAAGATGGGGACATCCATCCTAATCCAGGCCCAACCTTAACTCAAAATCCTACCAGCCCACCACTCTCCCACCGACTGGTCAACTCCCTCCTAATATGCCACTTAAACATTAGAAGCCTAAACAATAAGATACATAGCCTGCATGCTGTACTAGCCACATACCTCCCCAACATAATGTGTCTATCTGAAACATGGCTCCGGCCATCAACCAAAGACAACGAGATCCTGCCTCCTGGTTACAATATACTTAGGGCAGATAGAGTAAAGAAAAGAGGAGGTGGAATAGCCGTCTTATATAATAGCACACTTAACATCATAACTAATCCTATACAACCACCCCAGGTCTCTAACGCTGAAATACTAGCTCTAAAAATTCTACTAAATAATCATAAGGGCATTAACCTAATTGTCACCTATATTCCCCTGGGAACAATGTAGAAACACTAGAGGTCATTCTACATTGGATAGCCAACAACTACCCTCAAGAAACCATTGTCCTGGGCGATGTTAATATTGACTGGAACCAATGCACAGCACAGTCCAACCCCATCCCTGTTAACCTACATGGATTCTCTCAGATAATATCATCTACCACACGTACAGGTAACAATAACCAAAAAGAGAGTATACTAGACTGGATACTCACCAACAGTCACCCCCAGAACTATATGTCTGGAACTCTCCCTAATGATCTTAGTGATCACCTGCTCACATACATCATGAAAGACAAAATTAATTGTACAAGCTTACCTATTTATAGGTCTATCAGATCCAAGGAAAAACTTTGACCCAACTAAATTTCAACTTGAACTCAAATCATGTAACTGGACAAAACTAAAGTTCCTTCCCCTTGATGAGGCAGTGTCATCATTTAACAATTCATTCCTTACTATATTTGACTCGCATGCCCCTAAACGCTCAATAAGAATTAAAACTCAACTAGCGCCCTGGCTAACAACAGACACCAAAACCAAAATAACAACTAGAGACAAAGCGTGGGATAAATGGCGCACTACCAAACTACCCCTAGATCGTATCAAATTCCAACAACTTAGAAATGAGACTAAAAAAGCCATCATACTAGATAAGAAAAATTACTTCTACAATCTGCAACATAAACATCAGAATAACCCTCAAAAGTACTGGGCAGGCATAAATAAACTTCTCCAACCATGCAAATCCACTACTCCGACCCCAGGAACATTATCTGACAAGAGCCAAGAAGATATAGCCAATTCATTCAATGTTTTCTTCACCGAAACCATCCAGTCATTAGCTAACCAACTTTCTCCTCCCCACACTTCTATAAACACTATACCCGACTCACCACTCTCTTTTAACTTCCAGCCAGTGTCCACATCCTTTATCAGATCCCTTTTGAAAAAACTGAAGCCAACCACCCTTTCAGCCGATCTTCTGCCGGCTGAATACCTGCAAATTGCTGCAGATGTCGTAGCCTACCCTATCTCAATCCTAATTAACAGAACCATAACCGAGGCCTCAATCCCCTCAATTTGGAAAATATCCTATGTTATTCCACTCCACAAAGGAGGTTCATCCACAGAACTATCCAACTATAGACCTATAGCCATACTATCACCACTTGCCAAAATTATGGAAAAGTGCATGCACAACCAACTAATGCTCTATCTAACCCAAAATAAACTACTCACAGACTCTCAACATGGATTCAGACCCCATCATAGTTCAACCACTGCCCTCCTCTCTTTTACTGAAAACATTATTCTTTACCCGTATATTAAAAATATATCCTCCGCTCTCTTCCTGGACCTATCGAAAGCCTTGATATGGTAAACCATCAGTTACTTCTATATACTTTAAAACCCTGTATCTAGATACTCCAGCCCTTGACTGGTTTCAAGCTTACCTCACTGGGAGACAACAAGCAGTAATGTGGCAAAACAAGCTCTCCTGCCTACTACCAAATACCATAGGAGTTCCTCAAGGTTCCATATTAGGACCTCTCCTCTTTTCAGTCTTCATAAATGACATCCAAACAGTCATCCCTGAAGCCACCTGCATTCAGTATGCAGATGACTCGACTATAATATGTTCCAATGCCTCTCTTGCAAATCTACTAACTACCACCCAACATAGCTTCACCAAAGTCGAAAACTGGCTTGCCAACCATCTCCTGATCTTAAATCCAAACAAAACCAAGTTACTTCTCTTCTACCCAACCAATAGATCTTCGACTGAAAACTTCACTATAAAATCCAATAATGGGACCATCATCTCCCCAGACACCTATACAAAGCTATTAGGAGTAAACATTGACAATAAACTCAGATTTGATACACATATCAACCAAGCCATTAAGTCAAACAAGAACACAAAATGAGCTGGATTCAACACCCAATACAGAAGCTTTAATCCAAATAACTTGAGCGACACGCTTTCGGAAGGTGCAATGACCCTCCTTCCTCAGAAGACAAAAAACAATGAACACCATTTTACAAGCATTTAATTAAGTCTTCTAATTGATCTTTAACAGCACACTAAGTGTTAATTAAAACAAACACACCTATAAACCTATTAATGAAGCTAGCACAACAACTGATAACCACAGTTATATGCTGCAGAGGAATGGGAGGAAAAAGCACAACTACATACTGCAGAGAAATGGGGGAAATAAGGTGAGGGGTGGAAAACTTCCACTTCATTGTACATTAAATAGGCCACAAAATATCCAACTTAATAGAAGAATTATTCAAGAGTTAAAATAATTAGGTAACTTAGCATAACCTAATATGGAAAATTATAAAATTCAGATAAAATCTCTTAATTTTATACAAATACTTATAAATGTGTTAATACTTTAAAACTTTATACAATACTAAAAATCATTAAGTCAGTCAACAAGAAACTTGGGACCCTATATAGAATTAAAGCCTTCCTTACCCCGAATGCCAGGGCAGCCACAGCCCGTTCACACCTTCTCTCTACCCTACTATATGCCTCTCCTGTCCTCACTCACCTTAACAAATCTGATCTGGCCAAGCTCTCATCCTGCTATAATCACATTGCCAGGTTCGTTACAGGCCTACCCTACAGAACACACCACTGTACTAACCTGAAAAAGCTTGGATGGATAGAATTCCCACACCTTCTTCACCAGTCCCAACTCATAGAGGCCTTCAAAATCCTTAAACAACCTGAGAACACCCCAGCACTAAAAAACTTAATGACTCCCTACTCCAATCTAAGCTGCCTTTGCTCAGCAAACAGACTCCTTGTCCAAACAACTAAATCTCTCAACCTAGGTGGTGACGCCATTTGCCAACACCACTGGTAAAATATGGAACTCTCTCCCAAATAACATCACGCTTGCAACTTCCCTAAGTCAATTCAAAAATAGTCTAAAACTCCACTTCAAGTCACACTGGCTATGTCCTTGCTCAAACCCAGACTAGCTCTGTGCCATTAACTAAAACATAAACAACTAGCTAAGATGATAAGTACTTTGTATACTGTGATAAAGAAATATGTATCCTGTCTAACTCTATGTCATTATACTGCCTACCGTCCTTGCTAATATGTTATTAATGTTACATTTGTAGTAATCTCAGAAATAGTAATGGCAGTCTTGTACTTGTATGTAAATAACCTATGTTTTTGTTAAGTTCTTTCAGCTCATTTACTGTACCTAATTATGAATGTAACTCTGTTGGAGCTTTTCTTCCCGGGCCTCCGCTGAAAAAGGACATGTATCCAGTCGGACCATCCCTGTTAACAAATGTAAAATAAATAATAAAATAATAAATATACAATTTTGTGTCTTTTATAACATGTTTTTTGGCTAGGTTGCGGAGTTGTTTATATTTTTGGAGGGTAACAGGGTGTTTATTTTTTTCGTAAAGTTTCCAGGTTTTGTCTCTTTGTTGCATAAGAGTTTTGGTGTCTTTAGTTAGCCAAGGCGTGGAGTTGGATTTTATTCGTTTAGTTATGGGTGGGGCTTGAGTGTTTAGGATGCTCAGGAAGGTGGAATTGAAGAAATCTATGGCTTCATCTAGTGGGAGAAATTTTAGGTTGTCCCAGTTTGTTAGTTTAAGGGTTTTGGAGAATATAGAGGGGTTAAAATTTGTAAGATTACGAGTGTGGGTATATTGGTGTTTGTGGGGGGAGGAGTGGGTAGCTCGGTGAATGATGGTTGGGAGATGATCACTTATAGTGTCAGGTAGTAAACCAGAGTAAGAGATTTTATTAGGGTGGGAGACTAAAATCCAGTCCAGAGTTGACCCTGGGGGGGTTGTTTCTGTTAGGTGTTTTAATACTAGATGAGACAGAAGTCTCAGAGCAGTCTGTTTTTGGAACTAACAAGACCACTCACCCACTTAATCTTGCCTTGCTTTAGTAAGTATCCAGAGAAAAGTAATTCTTTAGATCAGTCAGGAAAATATAGTAAGATTAGTTAAGTACTGCTTTTCTGTATCTGTGTGAATCTATCCATCCCTGTTATTTTTAATATTTCCTTTGTCTAAAACTCTGGTGTTTATTGTAAATAGATATTTAGTATTTTCATGTTCTTTTATTATTTTATTATTAAATATATTTAAACTTGTCATTGTGTCTCGTCTTTTAGAGAATATTTTAACCTTTGAGAGTACTTATATTTATTTGGTGACACTGAGACCACTCATAGAAGCCTTGCTGAATTGTTCAAACACTACTATTTGTATTTTACTCAGTATAATTGAGTACCCTTGTAAAAGCCTTAGAGTAGCAGGCTTTGGAGTGTTCTGGTGCAAGTACCTACCTTATAGTCTTGGCAGAGGGGCATAGCTGGCAAAGCTGTGCCAACCTTTCCCAGATGTGTGTGTAAGTCAAATATCAAAAAATATGCATGTCAGCTACTTGGAGCAGGGACACAGAGTGCTGGTTTCACAGAGAGAGTGGTGCAGGACTTGGCTTGGAGCACTTGGCTGAGGGCTCAGCTATACAGCTGTGCCAGGGGTAGTCTTATTGGGGGCCTAGATAGAGAGAGAGAGAGAGAGAGAGAGAGGGAATCCCAACCCCCAGACTGAGAGTGTTCCCTATGTGCTCTTAAGGAAAATTCTGCTTGGTGTAGAAAGCTGCATCTGAAAATACTGTATGTATCTTTGTTCCAAGTGAACTTACCTCACCGGTGTCAGTGGTGAGGATTCAGGCTGCTTGATCACTGGCCCAGAGGAGGGTCATCAAACCCCAAAATAAGTATTTATGGTTTAGAGTGCTCCTTGAATATTGTCAACTCCATTATTGTCCTTTATATGCCCTTTTGTATATCTAACTTTTTACAGATCTTTGCATCATTAGCAACAAGGCATACTGTCCTCCTTCTAGACCTTCTGTAATGACACTTATATAGATACTGAAAAGATCAGACCCCTTTACTGACACCCAAGATACTCTATTATAACCTTTTCATGTTTGTGGACTCTGTTTACTGATACCATCCATGTCCTTTTTGTAGTCAGTGTCCTATTTGCAATCACTACTCTATAATTCATTCTCAGATGATCTAATTTGTCTGCTTATATGCTGTGTGGCACCATATCTAACGCCTGCTCAACTTTATCTATATGTCTATGAGATTATTTTTTTCAGAAGACGTAAAGACTTTATATGAATGGAAAGATAGTTGGGCATACCTTCATAAGTTACTACATGGTTACTGGATCCATAGCAACTGTTGTGCTGATAGATGAGCAGCAGTAAGGCGGCCAGTCAGTCTGTGAGAAAGACAACTTTAAAGAAAGAATACAAGATGCAAATGCAAGCCACTCATGTGCGCTTAATACGTGAAGGTACTGTTTAATAAATACTCATATTTAACATACTCCATGGATTGTTGGAAACCACATTCTCTTCAATGCATAGATGTGTTACACAGGGACTAAGAGACTGTAATGGTAGTAGCTTATATACCAGAGTGCAGACATGTTTCTTTGCTGAGAAAATAATATATAGGCAGTTTAGCCAGTGCACAAATATTTACAAAACCCCAGTGATATTTGTAATTTTTTAAGGTATATGATTGTTATGGCTGTACAACCAGAAGAGTTCATGTGACAGATTTACATAGTCATAAATCGAGTGTTTGCCAGAAGAGTACAGTGACCTTACGAAAGTTAGAATAGGTGTTAGACACATATTCATGGGTATGTTTATTAAGATTTATTAATTTAACTAGTATATTATAATTTTTTCACAACAATATATGTTGAGTGCTATGTCATCATTATTCAAACAGTGTATATTTCGATCATTACATCGATACAATGAATTTAATGGGGCAGTAATGTGGGCATTTGGATTAATTATAAACATTATTTTAGCACATCTTCTTTTAGGAATTAGGAGAAGCTTCAATGGATTTATTCGTGACTAAAATGTTTTCTCCGTAGATTCAGAAAGGCATTTTATCAACTGCATATTTTTGGAAAATGTTTAGGAATATGGGATGTCATCCCCCTTTTAAAATTTTTTAATAGATCACATTAATTGACGTATTTAATTGAGTAATTGATGCTAGCTTTTGTATTTAAAGGCTGAAATTTTGTCATTGATTATAACCTGATGAAGCGCACCGGGATGGTGCGTGAAAGCGCTTGTTCTTCTTTTCTGTAAAATCAATTAAACTCTGGATTTTATGTCTGGGTGGTTCCTTGCGGTTTTTTATCTTTTGACCTTACGAAAGTGCACAGCTTAACAAACAACATTAGATTAGGGTGTAAGGAATTAAGTTTTCTATGATGACAATGGTAATATTATGAGCCTATTAAAGTAAGTGAACTTGAGACATTGTGATGATTTTAGCTTCGGATCAATAATAACACAAATAAGGAGGATGTTCATGAAAACTTTAACTCCAGTATGGAGGCCATAAGCTCACATTGCACTAGGTAAATCATTATGAAGTTTGCTTTTCCATCATAATCCTGCCACTTGACATACGGGCACTTAACAAAAACTCATGGTGCCCTGTCTGTACTTATGTGCAACTTCTTTGGATTTGCAGCACTATACCTTTCTACCAGGTAAAGCCAATATTAATGAATATATAATAGATAATTTCTCAGTGTAATTCAGGTTATTATTAATAATTTGTTAGAAATCACTCTGTGGAAGATAATTATTTTATGTGTTTAGGTTTACTAAGCCCATTTAGTCATCTAGGCAATGACAAGTTTTGAGTAAATTTTAGTGGTTATAACACTTTGATACCCTCCCCATTATTTTAACTGCCATCAGTTGCTTAATATGTTATTACAGAATTAAATCTATCATTTCGTGTAACAGTTGACATATTTCTTTTACTTAGTATACTTATTATAGTTGGGAAGTTTTTCAACTCACTTGAAAGCAATGTAATCACAAATAAATGGGAACATTTTGTAGGATAATTACCTCAAAATACATGCATACTTCTCAACTGTACAGATTTTTGCAGAATGTCCAGATTTTTGCTGCATATTTTTGGTCTGTTCTTTATAAATTTTTAGTTTTTTTTCTGGCAAACTACTAGGGATAGATTTTGTCAAAGGAAAAATATACTTTAAAAATGATCAAAACATGGTAGGTTCAGGTTAAGGCACTTTAATCTTGCAGCAAGGAGACAAAAACGTGTTAATACAGTGTTTGTCTAACTAGAAACAGGAAATGCTTACATTTTTATACACTTTCTAATAAGACATTGCCTACCAAGCTGACGTAGTGAATCACAAGTTTTGTCATCATCATTTACTAATAATTGCTTTCATAAAATTCTGCTGATTTATCAATTTTTGTGAGAAACGTCCTAAGGAAAACAACGTGGCCTTGGCTACCACCGGTTAGATACATGCAATGTTACCATTCAAGGTACTATGGCTAATTCAAGCACAAAGCAAGCAGTTCATTTCTCTAACAATCCTTTGTCTATACTATATCTAAACTTCTGCAGCTGCACATGTTCTCATACTTCGAACAGAGCTGATTGTTTAAAATCATTACATTTACAGGATATAGCATTGTTCATTCATTCTCTCCTGACCTAGCAGATAACCACCTGCTTCTCAAGTACATTTCCAAAAGGCATAAACATGAATATTGCTGTGCTAGCAATTACTAGGTCAGAGGCCAACTTGCAAGTTTCAGAAAGTACACTGCAGTTTCAAAAAGCATCTTTTCAGTCTCATATGAAACTCAACTATATATAAAACAGTGCATATAAAATAGAATGAAAAACGTGTTAACTTATTTGGTTTCTAATCAGCATTAAGCATACACACATTAATACATAATTTCCTGACAGATTTCTTGTGCTAAGATGCTGCAAGATAAGAACACCTGTGTTGAAACTAAACTTCTAATAATTAACAATGACAGATCTACTAGACAATATATTCTGTTAGAGTTTTATGCAATTTCATGAACTCTTTTTCATCATAATCCAAATCTTTCAGTAGAATCCACCAGCAATCCATACAACAAAGCACTAAAACCACATTGTAAGCCTTAAGCAATTTGTTTTCTCTCTCAAGTTACTAAGAAGTAGTGGAAGACAGAAATATAAATCATGCCTCTGCCTCTCACTGTTATGTTATTAATGTCTAGAAACATCCATCAAACCCTGGACTACAGCGTAAATGAGTATTTATTATCCCAATGAGTAATGATCTGACTGAAGATTAAGGTATAAAAATTGTCCATTGTAATAAATGGTTTATAAAGGTACGTCCAAGATAATTAATAGATGACGATCCCTTTACCATCTCAGCATTCTGACAGCTATGGATACACAGTTACAGTAAACAGACAAAGACAAGCACTTCACCTTATGAGCTTATAACATCCTTTCTGCAGACAAAAACATAAAAACCTAGCCTAACTCCAACTATCATACAGTGGCATTTTTTGATTAAGATATAAATCAACAAAACTGCATGCAGTTGTATGCACATGCACACACAAGCACACACACACACACACACACACACACACACACACACACACACACACATACACACACACATATATATATGTCTTAATGCTATCAATTGTGCATTTTATTGAATAATGGAGTTGCACATGTGATTTATCGAAGGTATATTTTATCATAAACAGTACAGATTACTAGAGAGAGAGACTTCCAAGATGGCTGCACATTGAGTAACAGCTTAACTCTAACTCTCCCAGTCTGAAAACAGAAACTCAACAGTGAAGGCCAGTAGACTTTTGTGTTTATGGATACATTTCAGTAAATGGCTAGTAAGTATACTGCCTGAATGCCAGAAAAAAGAAATACAGAACACCTGGAAAAAATCAGCTACAAAAAGTGAGGAAGAAACACTGACTGGGGAAAGTTCTGCAACTGCTCAGCAACCTCCAGACATGACTTCCAGTAACCTATAGAAAGATATAAGACAACTGCACTCAGACCTGGTTAGAATAAATGAAACACTGATGGAGTATATCAACACAAACAATAAAAGGTTGGAAAAATGGAAGAAATGTAAACAGATATTCAGATGAGGTGATAAAGCCGCAAAAATCAGAGGTTGAAATTATGAAAAAGCTGGCTGAATATGAGACTGCTCAGGAAGAGATGTTTCAAAAAATAATATAATTAGAGGAGAGAGCACATAGGGAAAACCTGAGATTTTCAGCTACACCAGAGAATCTGGAAGGAACAGGCTGCATTAATTTTATGAAAGCACAAACAAGCAACTGGATTGGTATTCCACAGCAGGAGTTATAATTGAAAAGGCACATCATGTGTATGCTCCAAACCTGGCTATGAAAAGCAACCTAGACCTTTAATAGTAAATATGCAATTCTACCAGCAGAAGGAGTTATTTCTGACAAAACTGTGGCAGAAGCAAAATACTAAAAGTGGGAGACAACAGAGTGCAGATAATGACTAGTCATTATACACCAAGCAGAACATGAGTAAATTCATTCCACTATTCAGGGAATGTTGAGACACAGGTGTGAGATTTAACCTGCTGTACAAATATGTCTTCAAGATATTCTTCCATGGAGGGGCAAAATCATTTTTTGATGAAGTACATGCTAAGGAGGAAATACAAATGTTTGTCCAACAAAAAGTGAGCTGTGAAACAGAAGAAGATTCTGCTTCTTATTCTTCTGGTAATAAAGACCACAGACAGCCTGTAGCTGTGAAACCTTTTCTATTATTTCAATGGGAAATGTTGGAGAGAAGGAATGGAGCACAGGAGTCAAATAGAAGAACTGACAGAACTTTGGAAATGAAGCAGAGGTGGGATTTGGGAGAAGGAGATGAACAGTAATAAAACCAGTAACTTATTATGGGATTACAATGCAATAGTTATATTTGTGAAAAATGACAGAACAAGAAAATCTGGAAATATTAGACTTTTATTAGAATTTGTTGGACTTGTGAGGGACTCTAAAGTACATGCCCTATTTTATGTCATTAATGTTCAGAAAAATGCTTTGGGGATGGGAAGTGAGGTGAGAAAATTAATTGTAAGTAAAATGTTTTTCTTAATAGTACTATTTTGGTTGTGTATGGTTTTCTTTGCATGCTATAAAGTAAAGTTTTCTCAGTTACTTTTAAGTGTAATGGGGATTGGAAATGGGTGGTGCTGTTCTTTTCCCCCTTTCTTTCTCCCGTCTCTCTTTCTTCTTATCCAGTTTTAAGAAATGTAGGCACTGCAATGTAAAAAAAAGCCTGTTTAAAAGAGCACGACAAAAGAAAAATGAATGTGCTTTTTCTCATTCTTGCACAGGGGAATGACTACATTAAGAACATTAGTTTGATTTAGTAACACATTTTAAGAGAAAGCAAGTAAATGAAAAAGAATACTGAATACAATGAAGCCTTATTTCTAGCAAATGAATGCACACATAGTAGCAATTCTGTATGTGGACCTCATGTCTCCATGGAAACAATCTGATAAAGAGAAACAGTCTGGTGGAGAGTGAATGGCTGGGGAAAAAAGAAAAGAGAAACTGGCTAGGAGATAATGTTCTGTGAAAGCATTCAGTGATTTTTTCCCAGCTGGGAGAGCTATAAAGATAAGACAAAACTAGTTAGCACTTAGTAGAAGAACAGGCTGCACCATGCATCTTAGCATGGATAACCTTTCTTTTAGGTTAATTCAAGTCTGTTAGTATGGCTGTCACTTTGGGACATCTGTTCCGGTTATGAGGGCAAAACTTCAATATTTGAAGATGTATATAGTTTTGTTTGTTAGTATTAAATTAGCAGGTTTTAGCAGGGGCATTGTTTTTTTTTTTTTTTTTTTTTTTTTTGAAGGCTTTCAATAAAGAAAAGTTTTGTAAGATGTGACATAGGTGCAAATGGATATGAAAAGAAACAACTATATAAAAGTTCAACTTACCAAGCAGTATATGCATGTAACACAAAAGCTGGAGCTAGACATTTAACAAAAAAGGTATTAAACATAAAAGGTGGGAATAATATATTTTTAATATAATGATGCCTTCTGTAATGTCTTTAAATGTCAATGGTCTCACAGATAAATACAAAAAAGAAAGAATAGTGAACTATATTAAAACATGTAAAGTGCAAATACCTATTACGGAGACATACCTGGAAAGAACTGAACATGTGAATTTGATAAAGAAAGGTTTTCTGGATGGTTATTCAGCAGAATATCTGGGACAAAGGAAAAGAGGAGTCTTATATTAATTACAAGAGAAGCTCCAATAGTGATAGAAGAGGATAAAAAAGATAATAATGGCAGATTTGTAGTGCTAAGGGGCTACTGGCAAGGGGGGATGATTACACTCCCATGTATTTATATTCCACCTAAAACTGCTATAATGGAGCTTAAAAAATTCTTGGAGAAATAATCAGTTTTCAGCAAGGAATCTTACTTATAGGTAGGGACTGGAATTTGATTTGCAGCAGTGAGGATGCAGCTGGGAGGCCCAGAAGGGAAAGTATAACAAAGGAGGGTTGATTTTTGAAGAAATTTATGAAAATATTTGGCATGGAAGATGTGAATTCAGTAATAGGAGTTTGGACTGAAGTTACATATTATTCCCCAAGATACAAAAACTGGTCTAGGCTAGACAGAATTTACATTTCACAGGAACATGAGCATTTAATTGAAGGTCTTGATATGCACCCAATAACTATTTCAGATCATGCACCAATAATAACTAAAATAAAAACACAGGGTAATGAAATAAAATGAGACACTGGCACTTTCCTACCTATCTATTGAAAAGAGAGGAATTTAAGGAATGGGTAGTGGAGATTATTCAGGAGCTATTCGAGGGGATATAAATTACTTCTGAAAATATAGCAAGGAAGTGGGATAAAATTAACGTGGAGTTTAAAAATATGGTTGAACTAAAAGAAAGGGAGCTGTGCTTAAGCAGTAACAAGAATTATTTAGAGGGACTGACAAATGTTAAAGTGTTTCAGAATAAGGGGAATCTCATAGAACAAGAAGAGGATCAACTGCAGAATGCTAAGCAGAAAACAAGGGATTACCTTGATAATATGCACAAGTTTGGAAAGACTGCTGTTAAGCAACTGTTTTTTGATAATAACACTAGAGCACAAAAACTTTTAGCACATCGACTTAGGCAGCAGAAAGTAGAAATGGCTGTCGCCAAGCTTAGAAAGCCTATAACAAGGAAGGTAACAACAGATCCTGTAAGATATTAGAAATATTTCGGAAATTCTTTGAAAGTCTGTATAAAGCACAGTAATATGGAAATTGAGAAAAGATACAAATGGAAATGTTTATGGAATAATTAAATATGCAAAGGTTAGAGGTAAATAAGGTTCAATTACTAACAGGAATGGAGGAGATGAGATAAAAATTGTGATGCATAGCCAATCTACAGGCAAGTCCTCAGGAATAGATGGTATTTCTGTCCAAGTCTGGAAGGTAAGAGGGAAACAACTGATAAAGCTCTAGAAGATTTTATTTAACAGTATTTTAACAGAAGTATCAACATCCTGGAAGAAAGTGGTGGTAGCTCTAATACCTAAAGAGGGTAAAGATCCATCAGATCCAGCTTCATACAGCTCCATTTCAGTACTAAACTATGATTATAAAATGTTCATGTCTATTATGGCTAAAAAATGGCAGAATTAAAGACAAATTGATAGATATGGATCAATGTGGTTTTGTGGAGGGGAGGCAAACATTTGACAACATTAACAGAGCATTGATGATCCAGAGGTAAGCAGAATGTAAGAAAATACCACTGTTGTTGGTGGGTCTTGATGCAAAGAAATTATTTGACAGATTAAGCTGGGACTTTATGAGCTGGGCAATGGAAGCATTTGCATTTCCTGAAAAAAATTATAAAGTTGAATAGGAAGACATTTGAGGGATTGGAAGCTAAAATTTAAGTGAGTGAGGTCCTATCTGATAATTTTCTTGAGCAGAGGAACCAGGCAGGGGTGTCCTCTTTCCCCTTTGTTATTTGCATTATATTTAGAAACACTGGCAAAGAAAATAAGAGACTCAGAAATTCAATGATATAATTGGTATGACAATCAAAAATAGCTGGCTCTATTTGCAGGTGATATTATTTTATACCTGACAAAACCAGAAAGAGATATTACAGTGTTATGGAACATTTTGAGACAGTTTCATCTCTTTTCAGATACAAAATTAATGAAGCTAAAACAAAGGCAACAGCAACAAATTATGTACCCATGTATGAAGTGGTTCAGGAATGTCCATATTTATGGGGACATGATAAAATGAAGTATTTAGGAGTATGGATTAAAAATTATTTTGGTGTGGCAGCTAAGGCTATGTGGGAAGAGACTAAAGAAAAGATAATATAAAATCTGAGAAAATGGAAGCTTTTTTATATGGATATGGATAGTAAGATACAAGCAGTTAAAATGTTTTTAGTCCCATTAGTCTTATACGCAGGTCAGGTATATTTTTATCAACCAGAGGAGAAGTTGTGGATAGCAATTAATAAAGAGCTAAAGGGCTTTATCTGGGAGGGAAAGATAGCAAGATTCAATTGGGAGAATCTGATTCTTCTATTAGAACAAGGAGGATTGGTATTTTCCAATTCTAATGGGTATTTCAGAGCGACACAGTTAAGGCTTCTATACATAGCACAAGCAGAAAACTATAATTCAAACTGGAACTGAATGATGAAGAAACGGGGGAAGCTCTAGAAACAAGGATAGAAGAAACAAGGACAGAAAGTGATTTTGGATTCAGACCTTTAAGGAGAATAACAATAATCATACAGCATATTATATCTGTAAAGTAGCAGAAAGTATCTTAAGAACTAAGCCAACATGGGAATGGAGAAAATACTGCAATTAAGGATATAGACAACAGGCAAATGGGGGCTGGAATTTGTTGGAGAAGACTGGCAAAGGAACCTAGGCATCAGAAGCAAATAACAAGAGAGGTAAAGATGATAGAATGGGAAGATGCTAAGAATTTATTTGGACTGCAGGTTAGAGATTGCCTTCCCTAGCAAGGATTCATATCAGAGTATAGGCAAAGAGAAAGAAATAAAGGGGACCTAAATGAAAGGCCAGCACTGACAGAGTTTTTAGTAGAATCTAGAGCAGAAGCTGCCATTAAAAAGTAATTTGTACAGCATATAAACTATTGTATGAGAAGGTTAGAAAGGATTGGGAAGACAAATTGGATAAGCAATTCACAAAGAAACAACGGGAGGATGTATATGTATGTCTCACAAATGTGCAACAAAATGTAGAAGATTTAGGATTTTTGCTTGGAAATATTTACATAGATATTTTTATACCCCAAGTAGGCTCCAGAAAATTTTTACTCAGGTAGGCAGCAAATGTTGGAGGTGTGACAGGGAGGAAAAAGGTAATTGGGAACATATCTTCTGGGAGTGCAGTGAGTGGACAGATTTTAAAGATTCTCTGTGGGATGCACTGTTGGAGATGCTCGGTGGGCAGATTGGTGTGACATGGGCGATGATTTTTCTGAGCTATGATACAGAATCGGAATTGACTGGACATGTTTCGGCCTTGCTGTCTCTAATTATGGTGGCTTCCAAAAAAAAACAATTACTAGAAAATGGAAATCAGAATCTCAACCAACTATACTAGAAGTAGTGAATATAGGAACAGAGGTAAAACAATTGGAACTGAGTTCTTTAGAAAAGGGTAGGAGTAAACTACATAAGAAAAAATGGGAATTGTGGGAGCAATACATACAGGAGATGAATGAGGTTTAAAAAGAAGGCAGGAACTAACTGAGCTATGTAATGTTTGAAAATGATTGGGTAGATTATAAGTGATGTATAATATCTGCAACTGGGAGTGTGTCAGTATGGTTCATGATATAAAATGCTCTCAAATAGGATTGTGTTGGTGTGGTTTGTTTTCTTTTATTTAATTGTATGATTGCCTGTGTCATAAGTGATGGTTTAATAAAGATGTTTCTTGTTTAAAAAAGGGGCAGGAATTGAATCATTTATGTAATGTTGCTTAGATTATATGATTTATAGCAATGGGTCTACTTTTTTTGTTCGAAATTACATTATTTCGAACAAGAAAAGTACCTCCACACTTCTGTGAAAGTGTCCTTCAGCGAAATTGCACTTTTGCGAAAGCCAATTCACCGAAGCATGGTACAGTGGGGATAAGGAAATATATCCTTTTCCCCACTGTAGTGTGATCTCGGAATTGGTATATTTAAGTAGTGGGGGTGTGGGGGGTGTAGGAGGGCTTGGTCCCCTGCAAAACAATGTTTTTCTTAGTTTTGCATTTATTTTGCTGATTCGTTGAATTGGCTTTTGCGAAAGTCAGGTCGTACTTTTGTTAGTTGAAGTAATGTAACTTCGACTAATAAAAGTACATCCACAGCAATATATGTGAAGTATAACATAATAAAGAAATATTAAGGGATTTTCAGTATGTCGATTTGTACTAGGACGGGGACACCAAAAAAAAGACCTGGTGACAGGTAGCTATGAAAGTACAGAAGAGGTTCAAATGGAATCAACGAGGGAGAGGCAGTTGTCACAGCAGAGGAAGGGGAGGCAGAGGTCGTTACCAAGCAAGCAATGGCAGATGGAACAATTATTATGGGAACAGCAAGGATTGGAGGCATTAGCCCAAGAAAAAGGTACTGTGAATAATTGTTTTAAAATTGTCAATTTATCAAGTATTAGATTAACTTTTGATCAAATCAGTATCTTAAGTAAAGGACTGACTTTTGTGCCCTCTGCTAGGGTGGCCTTAATTTCCACTATCATCTCTTTGAGAGAAAATGAGCGCAAGTTAAACTTGAAGTGTTTTTTTAATGATTTCCCATGTTAAAATAACATTAAATAAGCTTTTGCTAAATGTAATGCTTTTAATCTGCCACTAAGGCCTGAGTTGCAGGCTTTTCTTTACACTTGTGAAAAGGAAGAGCGTGACTTGCTAAATAAGAAAAATGCCAATTTTTTTTACATGACAGATGGTGAAAGAAAAGCCTTAAATGAATTAAAGTGTAATAGGAACATTTATGTCACTAAAGCAGAGAAAGGTAATGTGGTTGTGGTTATGGATTTTAGTTTTTACTGCCACAGTTTGTTAAATATGTTGAGTGATACAAAATTTTATGTTATAGTGAGTTTAAAGGAGGTAGACAAATCATTTAAGCTTATAGATTCATTAAGTGAAGAGTGGTTTCTTGATGGATGGATGGATCAAGATTTGGTTGATTTTTTCGTATTCCTAATCCTAAGTTAGGAAGATTTTTTGGTCTACCCAAAATACATACAAATTTGGATGTGCTGTGTTTTAGACCGATAGTAGCTAGTAGTAGCAGTAAGATGGAATCCATGGCCATTTATGCTGATATATTTTTACAAAAAGTGTTTCTTATATAAAGGATTCTTTTGATTTTTGCAAGTTTATTAAGGGTATTGTGGTGGATGATGATATGTGGTTGGTAACAGCTGATGATGTATCTTTATATACTGTAATTCCCAATGATGTAGGTTTGGAAACAGTAGAAAGAGTGCTGTGTATATCTGGGTGCTATGAATACGATGAAATAAGTTTGATTGTAAGTATTTTGGATGTTATTGTGTCATATATTTTTTTCCTTTGAGAAGGTGGTATACAAACAAACTAATGGAGTGGCAATGGGGGCAGCTATGGCCCCCAGTTATGCCAATGTTTTCATGATGGGTTGGGAGAAGGAATCTATCTTTAAATCTGAATTGTATAGTAATATTATTGTTTATAAAAGGTTTATTGATGATTACCATTACCTTACTTGGATAGAAGGAAGTTTCTTTGCTCACCAGTGGGAGTGGGGAGCCTTGAGCAGCCTACCTGTCCTTGGGGAAAGTGACGTCAGCACAAGAAGCTGTAGTAATTGGTTGTTTGGGACCATTTCTAGCTCTTTTGTAGTTCACTGTTTAAAATCCGCCTCTGGGCGTTTTTTTTCTGGCTATACTGCTCAGACAAGCTCCACGTGGGTTTACAGAGTGGTCCTAGCAGCAGGGAACTCAGAAAAGCGACTACCTTCCGGATTTAAGTATCTTTGCTTTTTTTTCACTTGAAATAGCTTCTGTAGCTTACCTTGAACTAGCCTGAACTGTTTTTTAACTGATTGCTGCATTATTTTAAAATCTGCACTTCAAGTTACATTTTAGTCGAATTTGAGCGAAAGTTTGCTTGTTTGTTTGTTTAATTTAACTGTGGAGGCTGCCCACTAAAGTGTGCTAGCCTGTGTAACTAATTTATCACTGTTTCTGCATTTTCTGTGTGTTTCTACCAAAAAAACAAAAAAATAATCCTTGTTTTCACGCCTTCCTCGACTAGTTTAGACCAGTTTACAGGCATTGCTGTATTCTGGGCTGTGGTGTAGTTCCTGTGTTGTCCATTACCTTACTTTGATAGAAGGAAGTTTCTTTGCTCACCAGTGGGAGTGGGGAGCCTTGAGCAGCCTACCTGTCCTTGGGGGAAGTGACCTCAGCACAAGAAGCTGTAGTAATTGGTTGTTTGGGACCATTTCCAGCACTTTTGTAGTTCACTGTTTAAAATCTGCCTCTGGGTGTTTATTTCTGGCTATACTGCTCAGACAAGCTCCACGTGGGTTTACAGAGTGGTCCTAGCAGCAGGGAACTCAGAAAAGCGACTACCTTCTGGATTTAAGTATCTTTGCTTTTTTTTCAATTGAAATAGCTTCTGTAGCTTACCTTGAACTAGCCTGAACTGTTTTTTAACTGATTGCTGCATTATTTTAAAATCTGCACTTAAAGTTACATTTTAGTCGAATTTGATCGAAAGTTTGCTTGTTTGTTTGTTTAATTTAACTGTGGAGGCTGCCCACTAAAGTGTGCTAGCCTGTGTAACTAATTTATCACTGTTTCTGCATTTTCTGTGTGTTTCTACCAAAAACAAAAAATAATCCTTGTTTTCCCGCCTTCCTCGACTAGTTTAGATCAGTTTACAGGCATTGCTGTATTCTGGGCTGTGGTGTAGTTCCTGTGTTGTCCATTACCTTACTTGGATAGAAGGAAGTTTCTTTGCTCACCAGTGGGAGTGGGGAGCCTTGAGCAGCCTACCTGTCCTTGGGGGAAGTGACCTCAGCACAAGAAGCTGTAGTAATTGGTTGTTTGGGACCATTTCCAGCTCTTTTGTAGTTCACTGTTTAAAATCCGCGTTTGCACGGCTTTGCGCGGTCGTACGCATAGCGCAGCGCCAGTTAAACAAGGTTAAACTTTTTCTGGCTCCGCCAAGTCTGTTCTTCAAATTTTCCCTTAAGGAAGCTCTACTCTTAGTATAACTGGACTACTCACTGTATTATAAGCCTAGCACTTGTTCTCAATACTTCTCTACTAAGTAAGCACTCTCGTACTAAGTAAAGCACTACAGCTACTTACCACCCCTGTGAATACCCACTTCCCTTAAAGGTATACCACTCCCTTATACTGTTCTAGCATGTCGAGTGGTAGATTACTGACGTCGTCTCCAGTTCAGCTGGTCAATCTGGGCATCTTGAGACAATGCTACAATTGTCTCATGTACACAGACAACCCTCTCCTCCTCCCAACAAACACAAATACATGTGAGAAATGCAACTATATAGCCAAACTGCAGGCTGAACTCTCTCAACTCAGGGCTGGCATGACCAGACAGGAGGAGATGGCAACCACACACACAACAATCCCAGTCCCACATAGACCTACCACAACTGCAAACCAAACATATAAAAACACAAAGACATACTCAGAGACTCTAATAAAAAACTTACCAAAACAACAGAGGCTCCCAAAGCAGACATCCAAAAATCCACCACCTCAAAACAAAACACATGCAACACATACTTCAGTAAATCAGTGTGTCGACCAATCGCAGCCCTTAAGGCCAAACACCTTGCCTGATACACTAGTAATAGGTGACTCCATAGTCAGACACACTGATATCCCACTGACCAGGCTGAACAAGGAAAAGGTGACTGTGAGCTGTCTATCGGGAGCTAGGATCTGCCACATAGCACACGCACTCAGGTCACTCCAAAGCAAGTACAAATATGACTCCGTCATTGTCCATGCTGGTGTGAATGACCTGAGACGTACCTCCCTGGACTACATGAAAAGAGACATAGAGGAGCTCTCCGATTATGTAGCCCAGGCTGGTATGACCCTGACCCTGAGCAGCATCTTGCCCTCACCAAGAATGATACCACAATACAAAGACAAGATGATCAGCTTTAACAATTGGCTCAAGTACTGGTGTCATTCCAAGGGGATCCAATGTCTGTCTGCCTGGGATGATATGTTGGACAAGCCACGCTGCTTCGCAAGGGATGGCTTACACCTGTCACCACTGGGCTTCCGGATATTGGCTAAGGCTCTTGCCACCCCCATAGTGCCTTTTTTAGGCAAGGCTCAAAAGACAAACCCACTTCCTTAGAAAACAAAAATGGAAAAAACTAAGGGTAATGCTGCTCAATGCCAGAAGTCTAAATCTCAAGATGCAGGCACTTGATGCACTCCTCAGCATGGAGAACATCGACATCTGTGCAGTAACTGAAACCTGGTTCAAGGCTCCTGAGAGCACCCCAGCACTACCAGGCTATACCTCGTATCATGCTTTTCGCCCCAAAACCGGGCCGAACCACAAGGGAGGGGAGTGTCCATATTCATAAAGGACACCCACACCTCCAGGTTAGTAGCAACACATGAAGCATCAGAGACCATACAGGTGCAACTAACCATAGGCAAAACTGCTATACAACTGGTAGCATGTTACAGACCACCCTCCCAATCTCAAGAACCCCACTCAGCCTTCCTGAAGACATTGGAGGATATGAATGTATCACAAAATACCATCATACTGGGAGACTTCAACTACCCAAACATAGATTGGGTACATTATTCTAGCCATAATACCCTAGCCCAAAGGTTCCTGGAATTCATACATTCAAATGCACTGGAACAACTAGTCACCTCTCCCACTAGGGGAGATAATATACTAGACCTGATCATCACAAACATGGGGACAAAATGCTCCACACCCGAAGTATACCCCTCACTAGTGAGATCTGACCACAAACTAATCACCCTGGATATACATATCCCACCTCCACCCCCAGCACAAAAGACCACAGTGAAAAACTTCTCAAAAGCAGACGTCACTCTTCTTAAGACTGAGATGGTATCCTTTAAGCCCACTGTGCCAGTGGATACCACATCCCACAATGCCGAATCCTTCACAAATGCTTTCTATGGACATCTCCAAGAATGCATGGATCATGCAATCCCTAACAAATCCAAGTCCCTCTCCACCAAATGTAAGCATTCTGTCTGGTGGACCTCAGCCATAAACAAATTGTATAACAAAAGAAGGAAGCTACTGCACGTCAGAGCAAAATCCCATGAAGGGAAGACATCTCTAATCAACATTAGCAGAAAACTACGTTCTCTCACAAAAACATCCAAGGCGAACTTTGAGAGAAAAATCGCTAAGGACACTAAAGATAACCACAAAGCCTTCTTCAGCTATGTTAGAAACCTGGGCGGAAACCCTGAGATATGCTCAGAGTTGGTTCACAACAACAAAAAATACACTGAACCCACAGATATTGCTAACATTCTGGCTGACAGGTTCAGTGCAAATTTCTCTCCTCCTTCACCCCCAAAAGAAGAAATACTTATCCCAGCTGAATGTAATCTCCCTGTTATCTCAGATGTCCAAGTGAGAACTGCCCTAAACAAAGCAAAAAACACAGCATCAATGGGACCTGACGGTATCCCGGGGTGCGTGTTACGTGAACTCCAAGAGGAGCTAAACCCACACATAAAAATGCTATTTAACCTTAGCCTTACTTCGGGATATGTACCTGAACACTGGCGTGCAGCAACAGTGGTCCCACTCCACAAGGGGGGTGCCTCTACAGACCCTGGAAACTACCGCCCATAAGCTTGACTAGCCTGGTCTGCAAAGCTATGGAAAGAATCATTATGGAACTCATAAACGGAGACATAGGGGACCTACAGACGCTTGACCCCACCCAGTTCGGCTTTGTAAAGGGCAGATCCTGCCTTTTAAACCTGGTTGACTTTTTCGAAACAGTCACTAGAGCCATTGATGAGGGCAAAGCAGTCCATACAGCATACCTGGACTTGGCTAAGGCCTTCGACACAATACCTCACTCAGGCATCATAGATAAGCTAAACAGCTTAAAAGTAAACCCTTATGTCACTAGATGGGTTGCAAACTGGCTAAAGGACAGAACCCATAAAGTTAAAACCGCTGGAGCAATGTCAGACTCAAAGCCAGTCACAAGTGGTGTCCCACAGGGATCTGTCCTGGAACCCCTCTTGTTCGGCATTTATTTCTCAGATGTTAAAGCAAACATGGGAGGGCTGTGACTGACAAAGTTCACAGATGACTGCAAACTAGGCACCATAGTTGATACACCAGCAGATACACACATCCTACAAAAAGGCCTCACTGAAACGGACAACTGGTGCCGTAGTCACGGCCTTAAACTAAATGCCAAAAAATGTATAGTCATCCCTTTTGGAAAAAACAAAGTACCCACAAATTATCACATAGACAGCAACCCACTGAGTACGGAAAATGTAATCAGAGACCTAGGGACCCAAGTAGACAGCGACCTCTCATTTGACACCCACGTTGCCAAAGTGGTTAGAAAAACATTCTACCTTGCACACCTCATCATGAAGGGTTTCACATCCAGATCCAAGGATGTCATTGTACCCCTATATTCCTCCCTCATCAGACCCATGATTGAGTACAATGCCCCATTTGGTATGTACCTCACCCGACACTTGCAACAGCTGGAGAGACCACAAAAGTACCTCACCAAAAGGATCAAGGGTCTCCAACATATGTCTTATTCTGCCAGACTAAAGAAACTTCAGCTCTATTCAGCAGCATACCACCTGCTCAGAGGTGATCTCTGCCTGACGTACAAGGCCATGTCCAATCAGGATCTGATGGACATGCTCCACCTCAAAAAATCCAAATCCATCAGGACCACGAGAGCTAAAGACTTAAACCTCGGCACAAGTATGAATAGGACATGCTGGAGGGATAGATTCATAGCCCAGAGGCTTCCCATGCTTTGGAACAGGATCCCAGTTCGTATTAGGCAGAGCCCCTCACTGACTCTCTTCAAGAGAAATCTTGATGAGTGGATGGGAGATTGTAAGTTTACCCCAGGGGTCACATCTGTGTCACTGCTAGACAGGGGCACAGTAAACTAATTCTATTATATAAGGGGACCTTCACTGTGTCACTACTAGACAGAGGCACAGTATTCTAGATTTATTCTGTACATTTTTGTACCATTTCATGGGGTGGCAAAAGCCACATCACTATGGCTAGGCTTACAAATGCCCCAGGGCAGATAGCCTAGTACTATACTATGAAACTATGAAACTATTTGTTTTTTATTTGGAAGGGAACTGAAACAACTCTTCGTGTGTTTATGAATTACTTAAATTCCATGTCAGAGTTTTTGAAATTCACCTTTAATTTTGATAGTAAGTCTATTAATTTTTTGGACTTGAATGTGCTTAAAATGAATAATAAGTTATCACTAGAATATATAAGAAGCCAGTACAAGGCAATAGTTTTTGTTCTATAGCAGTATGCACAATGCTAAATTGAAAAATAATATTAATAGTCAGTTTGATAGAGTTAGTAGGTTGGCAGAGGATGGTGAGTCCTTTATTGCTGAATGTGAAGTTTTGAAAAACAAGTTTAGTAAGAGAGGATATCCAGTAGACATGCTAGATAAAGTCTTTGATAGAGTGATGTGACAAAGAGGCAGTAGTGAGCATAAGAATGTGGACAGTGAAAAACAAAAGAAAGATTATTCATTAGCTTGTATGTTGAATAATTCAGTGGATGAGAGAGATATTAAATGGATAATAAATAAAAACTGGAAGATTTTATCCATTTTTTTTTTTGGATATCTGAAAAGTATTGCGGAGACGCCTGTTTTTGTTACAAAGAGAGGAAAAAATATGAAGGAACATTTTTATAAGAAAGCTGACAGTTTAAATGCTAATGATTCTATGGGGATGTTTAGATGTGGCAATTGTAATTATTGTCCCCTAATCATGATGGGTTCTAAAGTTAGAATTCCAGCCAGGAATTATGAGTTAGTTTTAAGTGGGTATTTTGACTGCAAATCAAAATTTGTAGTTTATTTAGCATTGTGCAAATTATGTCCGGCTTTCTATATAAGAACTACTAAGTGCTTTTATTTTAGAATTTATGAGCATCTAAGGGCTATAAATAGGAATGATGGCACTAATGCCTTGGCTAAGCACATTGTTTCCTGCCATTTGCATGACAATTCCAGTAATAATTTTTTGTTTACAGTAATAGATCAGATTGTAAATTATGAAAACAGGTGGAATGCTGAACAGGATCTTGACTGGAAAGAATATTGTTGGCAGGTTAGGTTAAATGCATGTGCTTTTCCTAGCATCAATGATAGGGAGAATTTCAAAGTAGCATTGAAGAAGAAAGGGTTAAAGCACTGAGGCAATTAATCATGTGATTTTAAATGATGCTATTTAAATGTGTTTCTAGTGAATGTGTAACTTGGTCTGAAGAAGTTCATTTCGAATGAAAGTGCTTACCAGTTACTTTTATGTTTGTTTTATATTAAAATTTTGGTATTGATTTTTTGGTGTTGTTTTTTTCTTTACGAAGTAAAATGTTTGCAAATGTGAACTTGTTAATACAGTTTGATTGCTTTTATATAAATGTAAATTTGCCTATGTC